>NC_057863.1:133541081-133884837 GCF_019393635.1 Dromiciops gliroides
CTTTAAAACTGGAGAGATTCACCTGGTTGCTCTTTGTACCATTTTTACAGTTGTGCTTTTAGCTTTTGTGCCCAGCCCAATTTGGACACAATGAACTTAACCACCCCAATTCAAAGCAGTGGGCCTGGAATTATTTTGGGGGGACTGGAAGTATTTGTCTTCAGTGTCAGATTTTGGATGTGGTTCCCACAGTTCTAGTAGTTTGAGCCATGGAGACCTTGGAGCCAGAATTACAGGTGAGACAGTACAGCCAGCCCTGCTAGCATAAAAGCCCTAAAAAGCCAGAGTCTGAGCCTATGGAGGATTTTAGTTTAGGAACTGGGACTGTGCACTGTGAGAGCTGTACTATACAATGAATTTAAACCCCTTCATCTCTACCAATACTGAGGTGGTATAGAGAGAAAGAGGATTATGACTCCTCTGTGTTTTTGGTAGTGTGTTTATATATTTTGATTATCTTTTGAAGTAAATATTGCATTTTCTGAAAGTTTCACTATGTTACATGCTGAGCCTTTTCTGAGAAAAAAAAATCAGCCCTTCTAGACAAATTAGACCTTTGGAGAGATTCTCTGCCCCAGGCTTTTGATTTTTCAGATAACCCTAGACAGCAAGATCCTACAGAAATTTGGTAATTGTTTTTGGGCAATACATTTAGAGTTAATTTTTTTCCTAGTGTTTTTCCCTCAGAAGTTAGCAGTTAGTTCTATTGATTTAAAGTTATAAACTTTTTGTTTGTTGGGTGCTTGACTTTTTAAGTACTAATATATTTTATATATGTAACAAAATACTTATGTTATATATTACTAAATCTATAATTACTGATTGAATAAAATTTGATGGGGGAATCTGAAGCCACTAGTGTTTCTACATAATAGAAATGTTCTTGGTCTCTTCGTTTTTGTTTTTTTCTGGGGAAATCAGGGTTAAGTGACTTGCTCAGGGTCACAAAGCTAGTAAGTGTCAAGTGTCTGAGGCCAGATTTGAACTTAGGTCCTCCCGAATCCAGGGCCAGTGCTTTATCCTCTATGTCCCATAGTCTTTTTTTTTTTTTTTTCGTGAGGCTATTGGGGTTAAGTAACTTGCCCAGGGTCACACAGCTAGTAAGTGTCAAGTGTCTGAGGCCAGATTTGAACTCAGGTACTCATGACTCCAGAACCAGTGCTCTATCCACTGTGCCACCTAGCTGCCCCCCCCACCATAGTCTCTTTAAATTTAACTACACTGCTTGACTTTTATGAAAGGAAAATTCCCTACAATTTCTTAGAGTAAGAATGCCTCTGCCTAAAAACCACAAATATATGATATTCTTTTCTATTTCTCTAACCAAAACCATTTATTTTTCCCCCTATTCACTGAATTTGAAATTCCACATGTTTTACCTTGACAGTTGTAAGGATCCATGGGAGAATTTCAAGTACTCTTTTGGATGGTGGGATCTGGATGAAATTTCCTGGACCTCTGTGTGAATTTTGTATGCTATAGGAGACCACTAGGGAATTTCAGTTTTTCTGTCTAGAAAGGCCACTTTTTTAGAGTGCTTTGTATAGGAACTGTCACTCTGTCTGGTATGCCCCTTGTAAAAAGAGACATATTTTATGCAGACCTCAGTAGGATGATCTTGTACAGTGAGAAGATTATTGGAACAAGAGTTTATCACATTAGATGAAGGGGCAATACCAGGTTGACCCCAGGCCCCCAAGAGGCATCTATGCCACCTGGAAAGCTCTTTGTGGCCAGGTTTTTGTTTGAGATAGAAGGATTTTTTCTTTTCACTTTGATCTTTCTTTTACTTGTTGGTTGAGAAAGACCTTATAAGGTCTATTTAGCAAATGTTGTAAAGCGCTCCTTATTTTGTTGACTTATTAAGGGAACATTGTGAAATACATATCTCTAAAATGTGGTATTTGGAGATAATTGATTTTCATCTGTACATGTATGATTTCATATGGTAATATACTAATAGGTGCTTTGAGACATAATTATATGGCTGGGGAAGCAAGTGAAAAAAACATTGTTATGCTCACTTAAAAAATATAAAGAAGGGGGCAACTAGGTGGCACAGGGGATAGAGCACCGGCCCTGGAGTCAGGAATACCTGAGTTCAAATACGGCCTCAGACACATAACACTTACTAGCTGTGTGACCCTGGGCAAGTCACTTAACCCCAATTGCCTCACTAAAATATATATATATATATATGAAGAACTATCTTGAATTCAGATTCAAACTATGAAACAAATGTACTATTGTCTATTTGAATTTGATTTGTAAGCAGTAGCATTTTTACAAGGAAATATAAGTGCACATAATATTAATATACATGTACATTTATGTATGTTGTGAAAAAATAGTTATTAATAATGGATTTCTTAAGTCCCAATGATCAGTGCTTTTTTCCCCACACTCCTGAAAGTCCAATTCTTCAGCAAATCTTGCTTGGGACAAACCCAAGGGAACAAAAACATGGAGATTGATTCTTTTGTCTACTGCATTCAACTGATGGAATCAAACCCAAACTAGATAATAGACTTTGCTTTGGGCAACCTGACTGAGTGTCTTTCCCTGATGTCATCTGTAGAGTTTATTTTAATTTAGTCATTTCAACTAATGGAACTGAATTATGCTAACCAATTAGCTTTGATCACCTTTATCAAAAGAGCATAAAACCCTTTGCCATGGCAGGTTCATTGTCTTGGCTCTCTCTTGGTTGGCACTTGACTCTCTCTCTGGCTGAGGTCTTCCCCTTAGAACAGCATAGGTTTTGTAGGTCTTCTGAAATCTCCTTAAGACTATGTGCTGAGAGTTCCAGGGGTGGAGCCAACATGGCAGAGAGAAGCTATGAACTTTACTGATCTTTCTTATATTTCAAGCCTCTAAACAGATTCTGGAACTACAGAACCTACAAAAAGAGAGACAAAATTCTGCTATGTGAGATAATTTAGAAGACTTCAGAAAAGTTCTGTCTCGCTTGGGTGACAGGGGAGGGCAGTTCAGCACTACTTGTCCCAGTTGGCAGCTCACGTCAGCAAAGCTCAGCTCAGTGGACAGCTCTCTCAGCATAGGTCAGCTCAGTGTGGAGCTCAACACTGTTGTAACTCAACACAGCTGAGAGTGGGGAAGCGTAGAGTGGGGCAGCAGAGAGTGGGGCAGCTGAGAGCAGTAAGAAGCCTGCAAAAGTGAATCCTGTACCCCAGGAACAGACTTCAACTTTATAAGTTTAATAATAGCCTACAACATGAGCAAGAAACAAAAAAGGACCCTTACAATTGACAACTCAAATGGCGAAAGGGAAGAACAAAACTCAAAAGCAGATGAGTTGGACAAAATGCCCACAAGTGAGAACTCAAGAGGGAAGACGATCTCTCAAGACCAAAAAGCCTTCTTTGAAGGGCTCAAAAATGCTTTAAAAATCCAAATAAGAGAGGTAGATGAAAAAATGGAAAAAAGAAATAAGAGAAATGAGAGTTACACTGCGAAAAGAAGCACAAAAAATGACTGAGGAAAACAATTCCTTAAAAAATACAATTGGCCAAATGAGAGAAGAAATTGTTCAAACAGAAAAAGAAGTGCAAAAGCTTACTGTGGTAAATGAGTCCTTAAAAATTAAAATTGAGCAGATGGAAGCTGATAACTCCATGAGAGAACAAGAATCTGCCGGTCAGAATCAAAAGACTGAAAAAAACAGAAGAAAATGTGAAATACCTCATTAGAAAAACAACTGACCTAGAAAATAAGTCCAGGACAGATAATCTGAGAATTATTAGACTACCTGAAAGGCATGATCAAGAAAAGAGGCTAAACACCATGTTCCAGGAAATTATTAAGGAGAAGTGCCCTGAAATTGTAGAATCAGAGGATAAAATCATGACTGAAAGAATCCACAGATAACCTTCTGAAAGAGACCAGAAAAGGTAAACTTCAAGGAATATTGTAGCCAAACTCCAGAATTATTGGGTGAAGGAGAAAATACTCCAAGCAGCCAGAAAGAAACCATTTAAATACCATGGAGCCACAGTCAGGATTGCACAGGACCTTGCAGCTTCAACATTAAAGGATTACATAGCTTGGAATATGATATACAGGAAGGCAAAGGAGCTTGGATTTCAACCCATGATCAACTACCCAGCAAAACTGGGAATTCTCTTTCAGAGGAAAAGATGTACATTCAATGAACTAGGGAACTTCCAAGACTTCATGAGAAAAAGACCAGAACTGAACAGGAAATTTGATCTCCAAATACAAGACTCAAGAGAAATACAAAGAGATAAACAAGGGGGAGAAAATTGTTGTTCAGTGGTGTTAAACTGCTTGAGTCCATATGAGGGAGGATAATACTTTTAACTCTTGAGATCTATATCTCTCTAAAGGCATTGTTATTAAATCAATTTTGATACAAAGAAACTTAAGGGGCAGAATAAAAGAAGACTAGGGAGAGAAGAGGAAGGGAGAGGTGGAATGGGGTTAATTATATCATAGGAAAAGGCACAAAGAGGGCCCATTACAAGAGAGGGAAAGAAGGGGGGTTGGGCATTTTTGCAACCCTAATCTCATCAGATTTGGTTCATGGAGGGAATAAAATACACTCCCATTTGTATACAGAAACTTAGCTTACTCTGTAAGGAAACAAAAGGGGAAGGGGGAAAAGAGTGGTATTGATAGAAGGGAGGGAAGAAGTGAGGGAAAAAGGAGCAAGAAAAAGAAGGGCAGCTGATAAAAGGGTGGGCAGATTGAGGGAGGCAGTGGTCAGAAGCAAGACAGTGGTCAAGTAGAATAGGGGGAGAGAAGGGAAAAATGCATACAAAGGGGAAAAGACAATGGAGGGAAAAAACAGTTAATAATTTTACCTGTGAATGTGAATGGGATGAACTCTCCCATAAAACGGAAGCGAATTGCAGAGTGGATTAAAAACCAGAATCCTACAATATGCTGTTTACAAGAAACACATTTGAAGTAGAGAGATACGCACAGAATAAAGGTAAAAGGATGGAGGGGGCGGAGCCAAGATGGCAGAGAGGAAGCAGCAAGCTGCCTGAGCTCTCCTTCTGTTCCCTCAAAACGAACATTAAATCAAGCCTCTGGACAGATTCTGAAACTACAGAACCTGCAAAGAGACAGAGAGACACAGTCCTCCAACCAGAGATAATTTAGAAGACTTCAGGAAAAGGTCGGTCTGACTCGGGCAAAAGGGAGGCCCAGTGCAGGGCAGCAACCCAGCGTCAAGGGGGTCAGGGCAAGTCAGCAGGAGCTGCGGGCCACAGCCGAACAACTGAGGCTCCTGGAACCTGGTTCAAAAATCTGGTGGCCAAGAAGGACAGTGGAAAAACCTACCTGCACCGGCCGAGAGGGCCACGAATGGCGGGATCAGACGCTGGGGTCTGGCGCCTGGCTGGCCGAGCACAATCAGACAGGAAGTGCAGGGCGGGGGATCTCCACACACCATAAAGGCCTCAGAGTAAAAGCCCGGTTACACAGCACCTATACCCCTGCACAAGAAGCCCAAAACAGGGACCCTGGTGCCCCCAGAGCAGACCTCAACTTAAAGAATAAACAAATAGGCTGCAATAATGAGTAAGAAGCAAAAAAGAGCCCTCTCCATTGAGAGCTTCTGTATCAATAGGGAAGAAGCCAACACAAACTCAGATGAGGACAATAGCCTCAAATTGGCTACATCTGAAGCCTCACAAGGGAAGGTGAATTGGTCGCAAGAACAAAAAGCCTTCCTGGAAGAGCTCAAAAAGGATTTTAAAAATCAATTGCAAGAAGGTAGAAGAAAAAATGGGGAGAGAAATGAAAGCAAAACAAAAAAACTATGAAAAAAGAATCAGCAGCTTGGAAAAGGAAGCTGAAGAAAACAAAGCCTTAAAAAATTCATTTGGCCAAATGGAAAAAAAAGCTGCATAATCTCACTGAAGAAAACAATACCTTAAAAAATTCACTTGGCCAAATGAAAAAAAGGGTGCATAATCTCACTGAAGAAAACAATACCTTAAAAAATTCACTTAGCCAAATGGAAAAAAAGGTGCATAATCTCACTGAAGAAAACAATGCCTTAAAAATTAAAGTGGGACAGTTGGAAGATAAGGAATCCATGAGACACCAAGAATCAGTCAAGCAGAATAAAAAAAAAAATGAAAAAATAGAAGAAAATGTGAAATACCTCATTGGAAAGACAACTGATCTGGAAAACAGATTGAGGAGAGACAATTTGAGAATCATTGGACTGCCTGAAAGCCATGACCAGAAAAAGAATCTAGACACCATATTCCAGGAAATTATTAAGGAGAACTGCCCTGATATCATAGAATCAGAGGATAAAATCATCATTGAAAGAATCCACCGATCACCTCCTGAAAGAGACCCCAAAAGGAAAACTCCAAGGAATATTGTAGCCAAATTCCAGAATTATCAGGTGAAGGAGAAAATACTCCAAGCAGCCAGAAAGAAGCAATTTAAATATCATGGAGCCACAGTCAGGATTGCTCAGGACCTGGCAGCTTCAACATTAAAGGACCGCAAGGCTTGGAATATGATATTCCGGAAAGCAAAGGAGCTTGGATTGCAGCCGAGAATCTATTACCCAGCAAAAATGTGCATTTTCTTTCAGGAGAAAAGATGGACATTTAATGACATTGGTGACTTTCAATCTTTCCTGGTGAAAAGACCAGAACTGAATAGAAAATTTAATCTCAACATACAAGACTCAAGAGAAGTTTAAAAAGGTAAACAGAGGGGAAAAAAAAAAAGTTACCCTATTAGGTTAAACTGTTTATATCTCTACACAGGAAGATAATACTCATAACTCTTAAGAACTGTAAATGTATTTGGGCAGAGAGAAGGACTTTATATAGAGGGTATAAATATAAATTGTCTTTGATGTGATGATACAAAAGAATTAAGGGGAAAAAAAGGGAGTCTATGGGGAGGAGAGGAAAGGGGAGGTGGAATAGGATGTATTATATCATATGAAGAGGTGGAAAAAACCTATTACAATAGAGGGAAAGAAAGGAGGGGGGAACATGGCTTCAACCCTATTCTCATTAGATTTGACTCAAAGAGGGAATAACATATACGTTCATTGGGATAAAGAAACTTAACTCATTCTTTAGGGAAACAAAAGGGGAAGGGAAAGGGGGGGACTGATAGAAGGGAGGACAAAAGCAAGGGAGAAAAGGGTAAAGAAAAGAGAGGGGGGTGATAAAAAGGGAGGGCAGATCGGGGGAGGCAGGGGTAGGAAGTAAAATGTCGGTGAGGAGGAATAGGGTGAAAGAAGGGGGGAAAAGTACAAAGGGGGTAAATAGAATGGAGGGGAATAGACAGTAATAATAACTGTGAATGTGAATGGGATGAACTCTGCTATAAAACGGAAGCGAATTGCAGAGTGGATTAAAAACCAGAACCCTACAATATGCTGTTTACAAGAAACACATTTGAAGCAGAGAGATACACACAGAGTAAAGGTAAAAGGCTGGAGCAGAATATATTATGCCTCAGCTAAAGTAAAAAAGGCAGGGGTAGCAATCCTTATCTCAGACAAAGTGCAGGCAAAAATAGATCTCATTAAAAGAGATAAGGAAGGAAATTACATCTTACTTAAAGGTACTATAGATAATGAAGTAATATCAATATTGAATATGTATGCGCCAAGTGGTATAGCATCCAAGTTCTTAGAGGAGAAGTTAAATGAGTTACAAGAGGAATTAGATAGTAATACTATACTAGTGGGGGATCTGAATCTCCCCCTCTCAGAATTAGATAAATCTAGCCAAAAAATAAATAAGAAAGAAGTGAAAGAGGTGAATAGATTACTAGAAAAGTTAGACATGATAGATGTCTGGAGAAAATTGAATGGGGATAGAAAGGAATATACCTTTTTCTCAGCAGTACATGGCACATTTTCAAAAATTGACCATGTATTAGGGCACAAAAACATCATAGTCAAATGTAGAAAGGCAGAAATAGTAAATGCATCCTTCTCAGATCATGATGCAATAAAATTACATGTAAGAAAGAGCCAGGGAAAAGTAGAATGAAAATCAATTGGAAACTAAATAATTTCATTCTAAAGAATGAATGGGCCAAACAAGAAATCATAGAAACAATCAATAACTTTATCCAAGAGAATGACAATAATGAGACAACATACCAAAATCTATGGGATGCAGCCAAAACGGTGCTTAGGGGAAAATTTATAGCTCTAAATGCTTACATGAATAAGAAAGAGAAAGAGGAGATTAATGAATTGGGCATGCAACTTAAAAAGTTAGAAAAAGAACAAATTAGAAATCCCCAATTAGACACTAAATTAGAGATCCTGAAAATTAAAGGAGAAATCAATAAGATTGAAAGCAAAAAAACTATAGAATTAATCAATAAAACTAAGAGCTGGTTTTATGAAAAAACCAAAAAAATAGATAAAATATTGGTTAATTTGATTAAAAAAAAGAAAGAAGAAAACCAAATTACCAGTATCAAAAATGAAAAGGGTGATGTTACCACCAATGAAGTGGAAATTAAAGCAATAATTAGGAAATATTTTGCCCAACTGTATGACAACAAATTTAACAATCTAAATGAAATGGATGAATATTTACAAAGATACAAACTGCCCAGGTTAACTGAAGAGGAAATAAAATCCTTAAATAAACCCATATTAGAAAAAGAAATTGAACAAGCTATTAATGAACTCCCTAAGAAAAAATCCCCAGGGCCAGATGGGTTTACGGGTGAATTTTACCAAACATTTAAAGAACAATTAATTCCAATATTATACAAATTATTTGGAAAAATAGGTGAAGAAGGAGTTCTACCAAATTCGTTTTATGACACAAATATGGTGGTGATACCAAAACCAGGCAAAGCAAAAACAGAGAAAGAAAATTATAGACCAATCTCCCTAATAAATATTGATGCTAAAATCTTAAATAAGATATTAGCAAGGAGATTACAGCAAGTGATCACCAGGATAATACACTATGACCAGGTGGGATGTATACCAGGAATGCAGGGCTGGTTCAACATTAGGAAAACTATTAACATAATCAACCACATCAATAAGAAAACCAACCAAAATCATATGATTATCTCAATAGATGCAGAGAAAGCTTTTGACAAAGTACAGCACCCATTCCTAATAAAAACACTAGAGAGTTTAGGAATAGGGGGAGCTTTCCTTAGAATAATAAACAGTATCTACCTAAAGCCATCAGCAAGTATTATATGCAATGGAGATAAATTAGAGGCCTTCCCAATAAGATCAGGGGTGAAACAGGGATGTCCATTATCACCCCTATTATTTAATATTGTTTTAGAAATGTTAGCTTTAGCAATCAGAGAAGAGAAGGGAATTAAAGGAATTAGAATAGGCAAGGAGGAAACAAAACTATCACTCTTTGCAGATGATATGATGGTATACTTAAGGAATCCTCAAGAATCAAGTCAAAAATTACTTGAAACAATGAACAACTTTAGCAAAGTAGCAGGATATAAAATAAATCCACATAAATCATCAGCATTTCTATACATGACCAACAAAGTCCAGCAGCAAGAGATAGAAAGAGAAATTCCATTTAAAGTAACGGTAGATAATATAAAATACTTGGGAGTCTACTTGCCAAGACAAACCCAGGAACTCTATGAACACAACTACCAAACACTCTTCACACAAATCAAATCAGATCTAAATAATTGGAAAGATATCAATTGCTCATGGATAGGCAGAGCTAATATAGTAAAAATGACAATACTGCCTAAATTAATTTACTTATTCAGGAATAGGGTGAAAGAAGGGGGGGAAAAGTACAAAGGGGGTAAATAGAGAACTAGAATGAAAATCAATTGGGAACTAAATAATTTCATTCTAAAGAATGAATGGGTCAAACAACAAATCATAGAAACAATCAATAACTTTATCCAGGAGAATGACAATAATGAGACAACATACCAAAATCTATGGGATGCAGCCAAAGCGGTGCTTAGTGGAAAATTTATAGCTCTAATGGCTTACATGAATAAAAAAGAGAAAGAGGAAATCAATGAATTGGACATGCAACTTAAAAAGCTAGAAAACGTACAAGTTAGAAATCCCCAATTAAATATTAAACTTGAAATCTTGAAAAGTAAAGGAGAAAATAAAATTGAAAGCAAAAAAACTATAGAATTATTCAATTAAACTAAGACCTGGTTTTATGAAAATAAAAACAATAAACTGGTAACTTGATTTAAAAAAAAGAAAGAAGGAAACCAAATTACCAGTATCAAAAATTAAAAGGGTGTGGGGCAGCTAGGTGGCACAGTGGATAGAGCACTGGCACTGGAGGGAGGAGTACCTGCGTTCAAATCCGGCCTCAGACCCTTAACACTTACTAGCTCTGTGCCCCTGGGCAAGTCACAACTCCAATTGCCTCACTAAAAAAAAAAAAAAAAAAAATTAAAAGGGTGATCTTACCACCAATGAAGTGGAAATTAAAGCAATAATTAGGAACTATTGTGCCCAACTGTATGACAACAAATTTAACAATCTAAATGAAATGTATAAATATTTACAAAAATACCAACTGCCCAGGTTAACTGAAGAGGAAATAAAATACTTAAATAAGCCCATATTAGAAAAGGAAATTGAACAAGCCATTAATGAATTCCCTAAGAAAAAATCCCCAGGGTGAATTCTACCAAACATTTAAAGAACAGTTAACTCCAATATTATACAAATTATTTGGAAAAATAGGGGAAGAAGGAGTTCTACCAAATTCGTTTTATGACACAAATATGGTGGTGATACCAAAACCAGTCAAAGCAAAAACAGAGAAAGAAAATTATAGACCAATCTCCCTAATGAATATTGATGCTAAAATCTTAAATAAGATATTAGCAAGGAGATTACAGCAAGTGATCACCAGGATAATACACTATGACCAGGTGGGATGTATACCAGGAATGCAGGGCTGGTTCAACATTAGGAAAACTATTAACATAATCAACCACATCAATAAGGAAACTCACAAAAATTATATGATTATCTCAATAGATGCAGAGAAAGCTTTTGACAAAATATAGCACCCATTCCTAGTAAAAACACTTAGCAGCTTAGGAATAGGTGGAGCTTTCCTTAAAATAATAAGCAGTATCTACCCAAAACCATCAGCAAGCATTATAGGTAATGGAGATAAGTTAGAGGCCTTCCTAATAAGATCAGGGGTGAAACAGGGATGTCCATTATCACCTCTATTATTTAATATTGTACTAGAAATGTTAGCATTAGCAATCAGAGAAGAAAAAGGAATTAAAGTTATTAGAATAGGCAAGGAGGAAACAAAACTATCACTCTTTGCAGGTGATATGATGGTATACTTAAAGAATCCTAGAGAATCAACTCAAAAATTACTTGAAACAATTAACAACTTTAGCAAAGTAGCAGGATATAAAATAAATCTACATAAATCATCAGCATTTCCATACATGACCAACAAAGTCCAGCAGGAAGAGATAGAAAGAGAAATCCCATTTAAAGCAATGGTAGATAATATAAAATACTTGGGAGTCTACTTGCCAAGACAAACCCAGGAACTCTATGAACATAATTACAAAACACTTTTCACACAAATCAAATCCGATCTAAAAAATTGGAAAGATATCAATTGCTCGTGTATAGGCCGAGCTAATATAATAAAAATGACAATTCTACCTAAATTAAGGTACTTGTTCAGCACCATACCAATCAGACTACTAAAAATTATTTTATAGAGCTAGAAAAAATAATAACAACATTCATCTGGAAAAACAAAAAGTCAAGAATATCAAGGAAAATAATGAAAAAAAAAAGGCACAGGAATTTGGGTTAGCTGTAGCAAATCTAGAGCTCTACTATAAAGTGGCAGTCGGCAAAATTATCTGGTACTGGCTTAGAAATAGAGTGGAGGACCAGTGAAATAGACTAAGCACAGGAGAAACAGTAATAAATGACATTAGTAATGTAATGTTTGATAAACCCAAAGACCCCAGCTTCTGTGATAGGAATTCAGTATATGACAAAAACTGCTGGGAAAACTGGAAGATAGTGTGGCAGAAATTAGGCATAGACCAACATCTTACACCTTAGGTCAAAATAGGTACATGATTTAGATATTAGAGGTGATACCACAGGTAAATTAGGAGGAGAAGGGATAGTCTACCTTTCAGATCTTTTGAGAGGAGAGCAATGCATCCAAAATTAGAAGGGAGGCAGAAAGCTGGGAAACGTTTATGGCAGGTACTTCTGAGAAAAGCCTCATTTCTAAAATATATAGGGAACTCAATCAAATTTATAAGAATCCAAGTCATTCCCCAATTGAGAAATGGTCAAAGGATATGAACAGGCAATTTTCTGATGAAGAAATCAAAGCCATATCAAAGCCAAAGAAATCATATTGCCATATGAAAAAATGCTCTAAATCACTATTGATTAGAGAGATTCAAATTAGCATCTTAGGTACCACCTGACACCTATCAGATTGGCTATTATGACAAAAAAGGAAAATAATAAATGTTGGAGAAGCTGTGGAAAAATTGGAACACTAATGCACTGTTGGTGGAGCTGTGATCTGATCCAACCATTCTGGAGAGAAATTTGGAATTATGCCCAAAGGGCTATAAAGCTGTCCATACCCTTTAACCCAGCAATACCCCTATTAGTTCTTTTTCACAAAGAGATCATTAAAAAAAACAAAGAAGACCCACATGAATAAAAATATTTATATCTGCCCTTTTTGTGGTGGCAAGGAATTGGAAATTGAGGGAATGTCCATCAATTGTGGTATGGCTGAACAAGTTGTGGTATATGAATGTAATGGAATTATATTGTGCTGTGAGAAATGATGAGCAGGTGGAGTTCACAGAAACCTGGACAGACTTGCATGATCTGATGATGAGTGAGATGAGCAGAACCAGAAGAACATAATACACAGTGTCATCAACCTTGTGTGTTGATCAACAGTGATAGACTAGATTCTTCTCACCAATCCAATGGTACAAGAAAGTTCCAAAGGACTCATGTTGGAAAAGGTGCTCCAAATCCAGCAAAGAAAAAGGAACTGTGGAATATGGATGCTGATTGGACCATACTATTTCTTTTGTTTCTGGTGCTGTTGGTTTTCTGTTTTGATATTTTTCCTTTTTGTTCTTATTCTTCTCTTATAATATCACTAATGAAGAACTATATTTAATGGTATTATGTATATATAACCTATATCAGATTGCCTGATGTCTAGGGGAGGTGGCGAGGGAGGGGAGGGAGGGAGAAAAAATTGAAATTTGAAATCTTATATAAACAAATGTTGAAAATTATTTCTACATGTAACTGGAAAATAATGAAATACTTTTGAAAAAAAAGACTACGTACTGAGACAACATGGATCTTTCAGGGCTTTTCTTCTCTTTCTGCTGACTGCCATTCCATCCATTCTTTACCGGTATATATATATATATATATATATATATATATATATATATATAATTAATAATGAAGGATTACTGTCAAAACTGGCAAAAAGTAATTAACCTATATAAAAACAGATTTTGTGTAAATTATTTTTAAAATGTTTTGTTTTATATAGATATATGTTGCTTTGTGTTTTATATATGTAAATATATGAATGTATATGTTAACATACACATAATTTCTTTTTTAATAACAACTATTTTTATTTTTAGTTTTGAGTTCCAAGTTTTATATCCCTCCTGCCCTCCCTCCTCTCCCCTCTCCCTGAGGCAGTAAGCAATCAGATATAGGTCATTCAGATACAAATATGTAAAACATTGCCATATTAATAATTTTGTGTAAGAAAACAAATAAAAGGAAAAAATTAAATTGAAAAATAGCATGCTTCTGTCTATGTTCAATCAATATCAGTTCTGTATTTGGAGGTGGATGGTATGTTTTATCATTAGTCCTTTAGTATTGTTTTGAATCATTGTATTGCTGAGAATAGTTGTCATTCACAGTTCTTCATCAAATAATATTGCTGTCTCTATGTACAACATTCTCTTTGTTCTGCTCACTTCACTATACATCAGTTCATATAAGTCTTTCCAGGTCTTTCTGAGATCATCCTGCTTGTCATTTCTTTATACCATGATACTATTCCATCTCCATCATATACCACAACTTGTTTAGCCATTCTGCAATCGATGGACATTCTGTGAATTTCCAATTCTTATCCACCACAAAAAGACCTGCTATGTCTTTGAGATAAAAACCTAATAGTGGTATTTCTGGATCAATGTGTATGTGCTCTTCAATAGCCCTTTGGATATAGTTCCAAATCACTCTCCAGCATATTTGGATCAGTTCACAACTATATGAACAGTGGATTAGCATCCAAGTTTTCCTACATTCATTCCTCCATCCAATATTTCCTTTCCTTTTATGATTTCTAAAGATATTGCAAATATACAAATATAATCCCTTGGTTGGAGGGATAAATTCCCCTTCTACCTTACACCACATCATTCTCTGGGGAGAGGAATAGGATAAGTTATATCATTGGACCACAGTCCCATTTTAAGTCCAAAACATTTCTTGGCCCAGCACCAGATTCCAGGCACCTTGGTTTCTCAGAGTATCCATGATAAGGTGTTGGTACTACCCCACTTGCAATTCTGACTGGGTAATTTCTGTGCAGACTCTTGGTTCTGTAACCATCATTTCAACCACCTGAAACTGAAGACAAATAATCCAGACCAACCCAAACCAACCCAACCCAATCCAACCCAAACAAAACAAAATAAACCCATATTGCTTTGAGCCAGCAATAGAAGACTAGGAGCAGATGAAGGGGGGGGTAGTAACCAGTTTCATACTATCAGTTTTTTAGATGAAGATAGTCAATCAAAGGATATTATCTACACTTGTTGTGGTAGGGGACACAGCGAGCTCCATGTTAGGCAAACTAAGCATACTCAAAGCTGGATTACACATAGGCTTGCAATGAAATTAATTTTTTTTATATAATTAGATAGGTGGTTAGCTATTTTGAGTTCATAAAGGGTGAAACTAAGTACCATTGCTCTGGAAACCAGGATTTTTTTCTGTTATATTTCTCATTGTTCCTTACATATGAATGAATCTATCCAGTTCTAGTCATTCTATGTATAAGAAGGATACTGATAAACTGTTATATATCCCAGTGAGGTGAAACAAAATAGGAATGGGACTTTAAATTATATGATTCAGATGAAAGAGCTAATTGAAGGAATTGGAACTACTTAGCCTGGAAGAAGGACTAAATATTTGAAGGGCTGTTACTTCATTTTTGTAATGATAAAATTTCCTTTACCACTAGAGATCATCACATGCTCTTCAACTTATAGTCTTAGAGATTTTCCTTAGGATATGTGAGGTTAATTGACTTCTTTAGGATCATAAAGAAAGCATGTGTCTGAGGGAAGACTTGAACCCTGTTCTTCCTAACTGTGAAGCTAACCTTCTATTCATTTCACCATATTTCATATATAGCATAATTGAATCATTCTATGAAGAGTAATGCTTAGGTCAATATAAGGAAGCACATCCTAAGCATAATTTCTGTATGATAAAATGTATGGGCTACTTCATAAGTACTGAGTTATACTTCCATAAAAGTATTAAAACAGAGTCTTAATGAGTACTTGAAGGAATTTTGTGGGAATAATTCATTAGTCTAAGTGTGGAACAGTGGGAGATTCAATATAATTCTAAAATTCATAATACATTTTCACTGAGCACAGAAAAAGAGTAAACAAATTTAAGTGGTACCATTAAGATTTAAATTTGGAGTAAAAAGACTCTTATGGTCATGGTTTTTGCATTTGGAATTAGGAGGTATTTTAAAATAGGCAAAATTACATTAAAAAAATAGATAAATCAGGTATCTACCTTACAAAACTCTAGAAACTTTTCTCTCTCTCTCTTTTTTTTAAGCCAAAGGACCACATTTCCAAAAGTGGCTTCCTTTGAAATGTTGTAGTTTCATTTAAATTAGTTTAACCCAATAAACTAAATAGATTTAATCTAATTAACTAAATTATAGGAGTCAAGATATCAGGAATACAGAAAAGGAAGAAGCAACTTTATATTGTTCATAAGGTTTTTACACTAACACTCACCATTTATCACTTCTTGACCAATTTTAGTAGTCAACATATGAGTAGTCTATTTATGTATGAAAAATTAGGTGCCACAGTGGATAAAATGTTGGAATTAGAGTTAAAAAGAACTGAATTCAAATCAAGACTCAGGCAGAAATATTTATATATATCCATATGCACATACATACATATATACTTATGTATATGCATAGATATAGACATAGCCATCAATGTATACATATACATACTAATATGCATGTACACACATGTATGTATGGTTGTATACATATACACACATGTGTATATGTGTACACATGTACTCTATATACTTATGAATATATATTTGTACATATATGCACAGAAACATATACATGCATACATATTCTTCTGCAAATCAATGCACTTAAGCAGCTACCTGATACTGACAACCACAAATCACCTCAGATAATATTTTATTTGATCTGAGAAGGTCTCAGTTCAAATTCTAGTTCTATTACTTGCTATATGACTAATGACAGGCAAGTCACATATTTCTCTGCCTCATTCTTTTAAAATGGAAATCATGTCTAAATATAGAATTTTTATATCTATATAATACTTGTGAGAAGTACACAACAAAGTTTTTATGAGTATAACTGTATGTATAATAGAAATCACTAGAAAAAGTAGTAGTAATAGTAGTAGTAGTTGTCATAGTATTAGCAGCAGCAGCAGTTGTAGCAGTAGTCATAGTAGTAGCAGTAGTAGTAGTAGTAGTAGTAGCAGTAGTAATTATAGATGTGATTTTTTTTAAGGTACTATTTTCTTTGTTTATATTTTTATATCAGTTTAATATTAAGGATTCTTAAAATAATTAGGTAAATAATAAGTCCTTTAGAAAAAATATGAAATTTTCATTTTATCCAATTTAGCCTTTTATTTTCCCTTTATCATATCATTCCTTTTCTCCAAAACTCAGTTTTCTTGTCTATAAAATTTGGAGGTAAAATCATATTATTTCTAAGGTTCTTTACAATTTTATGATTCTATGACCTCTCTAAGATCCCTGGTTTGATCATGTCAAGTAAATAAGGGACAACTGATAGGATAGAATTGGGAATAACAACATCTGTAAGTCAGTAAATGTTTGCAAAGGAAGCCCTGAGCAAACATATTCCTGAATTTGATGGGTGTGAAGTCTCTGTGACAGGACCAATTCAAAAACAATGATAAATCTGACAAACATCAACCATAGACCTGTGCATAAAATGTTGACCTATGTCAATAAAAAGCTGAACTAGGGTTAAATATTCTATGGGGATGATCTGTGAAATGGAAAATATGATTTTGTAGCTACTGCTGCATATTGCCCATAGGAATTGATGACCCATATTCTGTCTTATACTATTAAAGTTTTCCTTTGTTGCCTCTCAGCTCACTGATGCATCATAGACTTTTACCAAAGAAAATAAAGTAGTAAAAAAAGCTGATAGCAATCAATACAGAGCAATGAATATATAATTCATTATTCTGTCTCTATATTTTTCTTTACAATTGAAGGCTTCTTTTGCTAATTGTATTAATGTCTTGTCCCTCATTGACTTAATAAATCCTTAAAACAAGTTAAAGCAACTAAAATTTACCTCAAAGAGATTTGTACTAATCTAGTGATATTTTAGGTAGTTTTCCCATTGAAATATGGCCTGAAAACAAAGCCTTCTCATGTTGGTTTTTGTTTGAGATTGTCTCACTTTTTTGCTTTATTTCTCTCTTCGGCTCATGAAATTTTTTAATTTGAAAAAAACACAAAACCAAAACACAACAACCCTGAACACTTGGCTGTTTTATAATTTGATCAATCATTTTTTTTAAATATCCATACTTGTCCAAATGAATACTGATCATAAAGCCTGTATGCTAGAGGGTCAATAAAATACTTTTTAGGGCATTAATTTTATGACTCCATGGAATTCAATATAGAAGTTATCTGATGAATGAAATTATACCATGTAATTCTCAAAATTTCCAACCAAAAGATAAGGGATAACATTAATTCAACTAGAAAATAGGTTACAAGACAAACTAGAATGCTACAAAGATAATAAAGGACACACCTCACATCATTATGTTTTAATCATCATCATAATCTGTATCTCATGAAATATAAAATAAGAAATAAATCACTTTTTAAAAAGACAATAGACACTATTATATTTTAATTTTAAACTAAATTAGTCAATTGAAAGTAAAGAAATGAAATTGATAAAAACAAAAATTAACATCTATGAACACACAGCTCTTTATTTATTCATATGTGTCTGTGTATTTCTATCCGTTGTAATAGTTTTAGATCACTGTGATGATCCAACACTAGTGACAAATTCAAATAGAAGGAATCCCTGGAGGCCATGTATTGACTTGGAAAAATATATTTTTATTTCTTTCATTAAATATATCTCAATTATATTTTAATTAATTCACTGACACTCAAAAATGTGAGGTGACTGTGGGTGTGGTGAGAATGGTCGATGAGTTTGACACTCCTGAATCCAACCCAGTGTTCTTCTGTTACAGGTGAGTAATAAATGGGCATATTCTCAGATGATGTTTGCATATGACCATGAGATGGATGCCAGAAATTAAATAATTCCTTTTCTTTAAAGACAGTCTTTGGGGCAGCTAGGTGGCGCAGTGGATAGAACACTGGCCCTGGAGTCAGGAGTACCTGAGTTCAAATCCGGTCTCAGACACTTAACACTTACTAGCTGTGTGACCCCGGGCAAGTCACTTAACCCCAATTGCCTCACTAAAAAAAAAAAAAAAAAAAAAAAAAAAAAAAAAAGACAGTCTTTGAGTTGATAGACAAATATTCTATTCTTTTGACACACAACTCCTTGATAAGAACACAAAAATGGTTCTTTTACTTTCCTTCTTAACTCTCTGCAGTCTGACTTGCTACCTTATCAATCAAATGAAACTGCAATTTTCAAAGTTACCAATGGTCTCTTAATTGTCAAATGTAAAGGATTTTTCTAATTACCAAAACTTCTTGATCATTTTGAAGTCTTTGATTTTGTCAATCACACTCTTCCAGTTGATACCTCTTTTTCTTTTTTTTTTCTTTTTTAGTTCTTAACACTATTTTCTCCTTCTCTGTCTGCTCCTCAGTATACTTTATTGTGTCTTCATCAATAATGTGGTCATTAAGTAGGTGTGTCCTTCAGGTTCTGCCCTGTACCCTCTCTCTTCCTTCTCTCTATTATTTCACTTTGTGATCTCATCATTTCTAATGGATTCAGTTATCCACATAGAGATGATTATTGGATATATTTGTACATTCCAAAGACCTCTTATGACTTCCACTCTTACATCTCCAAAACCCTATTGTATGCCTCAAAGTAGATGTAGTGTGGACACCACAATCTTAATATGTCCAAACCTATCTCCCTATTCCCATCCTACCATTTTCTTCATCCCCTAATATAATTGAAGATACCACCATCTTCCCAGTCATCAGGACTCCCAAATTAGGTATAATCCTTGCCTTATCATTATCTCTCATCCCTCCACATCTAATAATTTGCCAAAATCTCTAACTTCTGCTTTTATTATATCTCTTGTGCATGTCTCCTTCTGTCCTCTGACAATCCAATGACTAAAGTGCAGACCATCAAGTGTTTACATCTGGAAAATTGAAATAAGTTTCTGTTTGTTCTCACCAGTCTAGTCTATCCTATACCCAGGTATCAAAGCAATCTTTTTAAAGTGCATGTATTAACATGTCATCACCCCTGGCAAAACCAATTCACCAAAGTTTTGTGGTTCCTTATTTATATGTACCTAGTAGCTTAAATTATATTACTCTGTCTTCCCCATTAGACTATGAGTGTCTTGGGAGCAAGAATTTCTTTTTCTTTTTTAAACATTATTTGTACCCTGTACTTAGTAAAACTGCAGGTACATAGAAAGTGTTTAATATTTAAAAAAAACTGATTTGACTTTACTTTTCCTCATATTCTGCAATCCGTATTTGTACTTGTAAATGGATTTCCTATTCATGTAAAATGCTTATATTCCATTAAAATGTATTGTTAGTGACTTTTATATTTACATGTCATCCAGTTCCAACTCCAATACTCTACATCTGGTCTACTGTAACACGCTAAAGCTAGAAGTTAAATAATGGACCTGTAGGCACATGGCAGCTAACATAGACAATTTTCATTGTTTTATTCTTTTATTTTCACCTGACTTATACTTTGAGCTCCATTTAACTATATATTGTCTAACTAGGTAGATACTAAATACATTAACACACAACACAAAATTTTTATAGTTTTATGTTCCCCATAGGGTTCATTAAAGTGCTATGCAGCAGGTAAATAGATAGATTGATACATCTGCATATATAATTTCTTTATACATATATATATGCATGTGTGTATTTATATTTTTATTCACAAATGATTTTGTGAATGACTATAATTTATTTTAAATTTCTTTTATTTTACCATGTTACAAAATTTATACATAACAAAGTAAGAAAACACTTAGAAACTTATATCCAGACTTATATACCCAAATTGTGCACTTTAAAGTTCTATTCTTTTAAGGAGAAAAAAAAACAATCTAATTCCATGATAAAGGAAGAGTCTCAAATATTTCTTATAAATCCTATGGGAGAATATCCCATTGTATCTTCGGGAATTTTCAGTTTATTCCTTTTAAAGTTATTAAAGTTCTATTAGTTAATTTATGAATGAATAGCACCCATCTATTTGAGCTTATTAATATAAATAATAAAGATAATTTATACCACAAAAATATAATAATACATTTGAATTACCAATTTTATTTTTTTAGGTTATATATTACAAATATGTTAAACAAATATTGACATTGGTCATGTTGCAAAAGAAATATCAGAACAAAAGAAAAACTATGAGAAAGAAAAAAAGCTAATAAAAAAGCAAAATAAAGTGAAAATAGTATGCTTCGGTCTGTATTCAGACTCCATAGTTCTTTCTCTAGATGTGGATAGCATTTTCCATAACAATTTTTTTCATATGTTTATAGATATATTTGGTTTCTTCATTTGAAAGTTGTCTGTTCATATCCTTTGACCATTTCTAAATTTGGGAATGACTTGTATTCTTATAAATTTGATTCATTTCAAAATACTATTGGGAAAAGAAGCCATTATTAGGAACATTGAGTGTAATTGTTTCCCCAAGCTTTTGGCATTCCTTCTAATCTAATTTGCATTGGTTTTGTTTCTGCAAAAACTTCTTAATTTAATATAATCAAAATTATCCATTTTGCATTTCATAATGTTCTCTATCTCTTGTTTGGTCATACATTCTTCCTCTCTCCATAGACATGACAGGTAAAATATTCCTTCCTCTCCTAATTTGATTTTGTTATCACTATTTATGTCAAAATCATGTACCCGATTTTGTTTTTGTTTTTGTTTTTTGCAGGGCAATGAGGGTTAAGTGACTTGCCCAGGGTCACACAGCTGGTATGTGTCAAGTGTCTGAGGCAGGATTTGAACTCAGGTCCTCCTGAATCCAGGGCTGGTGCTTTATCCACTGTGCCACCTAACTGCCCAAAATCATGTACCCATTTTGATGTTATTTTGATATACTGTGTGTTATGTTGGTATATGCCTAGTTTCTGCTGTACTACTTTCCAGTTCTGCCAGGAATTTTTGTCAAATAATGAGTCCTTATCCCATAAATTGCTGTCTTTGCGTTTATCAAACAGCAGATTACTATAATTATTTACCACTTTGTCTTCTGTATCTTACCTATTTCACTGATCCACCACTCTATTTCTTAGACAGTACCAAATAGTTTTGATGATTGCCAGTTTATAATATAATTTTCAATAGGGTATAATTAGGTCACTGTCCTTTGTATTTTTTTAATAATTTCTTTGATATTCTTACCATTTTGTTCTTACCGATAATTTTTATTACTTTTTTATTGATGTATAAAATATTTTGGGAGTTTGATTGATCTGGCAGTGAATAAGTAAGTTATCTTCAGTAGAATTGTCATTTTTATTATATATTTAATCTTACTTTTTTGTGTGATGCTGGGCTTACAAATGAGAAGAGCAGGGTTCTCAGGTCATCCACTAGAGACAAAGTTTAATTACAGGATCTTGAGCTCATATTAAAAAAAAATAACACAACATATCAGCAGACTGGCCATCAAGACATCAAGGAGGGTTTAGAAAAAAATGTTTTGTAGCCAGTCAAAACCTTGGGATAATTCATTTGCCACTGCTAAGGGCCATTCATTTTGTGGAGTATGCAATTGTGATTACAACTACATAGCTAAGGTTTGCACTTATCCATTCATAACAGCAGAGGAAGACTGATGGAGCATTTGTTGAACTATGGTCCAATTATGTGTATTTTCATTATAAGGTAAAAGGGAGATATATATCTTTCCATGATAACCAGAATCACATAAAATATTTTGTCTTTCTAATATGGTATTTTGATTTTCCCCTAAATATATTATGGCAGCCTCTAAGGCTTCAAGTTTAGATAATATTTGCTCATCTCTTTTTGTTTGCTCAAGCATTTTCTGTGTCAGGTTTGTCATTACAGCTTGGATAATATTAGCAGTATGAACTGATTGAATGAGAAATACAACAGCAACAGTAGTCGAGGCTCTAATAACAAGAGAAGAAATTATTAATGCAATCAATATAAAGAGAAAATGTTTTTCCTTGTCTTAGATTTATCTAAATTATCCATTCCATAAGGGTCAGATAACCAAAGCCCAAGAGGGTCTTGCCATGGGTGACCTAAATATACCGGGACCCATACAGAAGGTTGTTTCCTAAAAAACAAATATATAGTTGATATCTAAAGCAGTGAGATTTTCTGAACGAATGGAATCAGCAGAATAAGAGGTTTCAAAATAGAATCTAAATATTTTATTATGATCCATAAGAGATATTTGAAAATCTGGAGATAGAAGAAAAAAAAAAAGGATGGGTAATGCAAACAGTTGTTCCAGTGAATTTCAGAAAGGGATTCTAGTGATAGCATATTTATCAAAAAATATTTTGTAAGTTCCCCTCCCATAGAAGAGTAATCCTATTCTCCAAAATTGATCATGTGCAGTAGAATACAGTCTACTTTCAGTATGAAACATAACAAGTTTGGGAGAGGTAAACCCTGAGGGAGGTTAAGTTGTCATTTATGTTACCGGCGATTTCCCACAGCAGCTTCCTTTCTCACAACTCCAAGTTGAGGGCTGGATTCAGCTGCAGATTGTTCAGTTGTGGAATTGGATTCCTCATGTTGTCAGTCAAGCTCATGATGGAATAGCCAGATTTTCTTCACTGGAACCCATTGTGTCTTATCTGTATGTAGGAAGATACAAGCATACCCTTTTCCCCAATTTTTATGGTAAAACAGCCTTCCCATTAATTAGCCTCCAGCTTCTGACTATCATCTTTTTGTGCAGGTAAGATAGCCTTAGGTCTGGTTTTTCCATGTATCTCCATCCTTGTCGAACATTCTTCAACTACGTTTAAAAAATTGATAGTTGTTAGAGCTTTACTTATTATTTCATCAGGGATATGTTGTTCCCCCTTCTGAATTCTCAATATATCTAATAATTGATGAGATCTTTCAATAATTGCTTTTATAATAATTGTTTACCAAATAAGAAATTTTAGAAATATAATACTCCCCTAAACAATATTATATATGTAAAACTTGAAATAAAACCTATCAATTATTGAATGTATTTCCAAATTACCTTGCACAGAAAATAGTTTCTATTATAAATATTCATATCTAACAACCCATACATAGTTATTAAGTATGAAGTAATTATATCTAATTAAAAATAAAGTTAGTTGTTATATAGTACTCTTCTTATACTAAAAACTGTGCCAAGAAATTTATAATCATGTAATCCTCACATTATTACAGAATAGGAAACTGAGGCAAACAGAACTTTCTTACAGGCAATAAATTTCTTAGTCAAACAATATCTTTTCATGTTCTAAATTCCTATAATAATCTTGATACAGAGAGAGAACTTTCATACCTCTTGTTTATCTTCTAGCCCCGTATTTTCAAATATATCTTATGGATCATAATGAAACCTTTGGAAACCTTTCATACCTGTTCTTATTTCCTTCAGAAAAGAATTTAGCTTAAATCAAATAAAATCTAGATTTATAATCACTAATGGTAATAAATTTAATTTCTAAGACAATACTCAGCATGTGAAATATTATGATAATTCATAAATTAATATATTCCCCTTTCTTTTCTCTCTCTAAAAATCATGTGGTGAGAATTATCAACTTTCTATAACCTTGTTTTATTTCTCACAGAGCTGGATATATTCTCAATCCATTGCCTCCTTTATTTGTTTTTCAGATTTGTCTCATAAAACATTCACATAAGACTCCTCATATCTTTATCTCTCTTCTTGAATCATTATTAAAATTATATTGTCATTATCATTGTTATATTATTTTTCATTTTTTGTTATATTAGGCTCTGATATGTATGCATATACAATATAGGTATATACACACATACATATGTGTGTACATATATGTGTATGTATGCCTGTATGCATATAAATAATACACATTATATACATATACTATATGTAAATATTTGTTTTTATATACACATGTATTTACATTTATATTGTCTTAAATATATAGTTTTCCTATATATTGTTAGATATACTGTTATATATAGTGTATGTTTAAATATATGTATATGTATGTGCATATACACATATATACACATATGTGCATATGCACACATATGTGATGTGTAGTTTTGTTTTAGAATGGATATGGTAGTACTCCTTCTTTGCCTATTTTTCCAAAGAATTTATTTAGGGTTGGTAGTACTTGTTTGTTTTTATAATTCTTTGGTAAAATTTAATTTTGAATCCACTGGTCAAAGGAATTTGTTCTTATTGAGCTCATTTATGGCTTTTTGAACTTCCTTTTTTTTTTCCTAAGGAAAGATAATTTAAGTATTTTAATTGCTCCTTTAATTTATATATTTTAAATATTCATGCATTTCACTTAGTTTGTTTGATTTATTGAGGTGTACTTGGATAAGATAGATCCAAATAATTGCTTTAAATGAATCTCCATTGGTGATGCATTCACCTTTTTCATATGGTTTTCTTCTATCTTTTAAAATATCAAATTAAACAGTGGGCTATTAGTTTTATTGCTTTTTTCATAAAGTCAGCTATTTATGTTTATTAGTTTGATTTTTAATTTTGTTTCAATGTTGTAATCTTTCTTTTGATTCTCAGGATTTCAGATTTGGTGCTTAATTAAGAATTTTTAATTTATTTGGTTTTATGGGTTTTTTGTTTTGTTTTGTTTTTAATTTGTATGTCTAGTTCATTGATATTCTCTTTGTCTATTGTATTGATGGACAATTGATGGAGGTAGAGCAATAAAATTTCCCTAAGCCTTGTTTTCATTGCATCTCATAAATTGTGATCTTTTTTCTCATTGTGAGAAATGTATCTTCTTAAGTATTTTGACATTATTTATGGGGTTAAATGGATTCTACAGTGAAAGAGACTTTGGGAATGAATTAATCATGTTGGAATCTCTGGAGAAAACTGAATAGGAGTAAAAAAGGAGCATACCTTTTGGTTAGCTGTAAATGGCACCTTTCAAAAAATTGACCATGTGTTTGGGCATAAGATCCTTATAAGCAAATGCAGAAAAGAAGAAATATTAAATGCACCCTTTTCAAGACCAGATCCAATAAAATGCATTTAATTAAAAACATGGAAGCACTGATCAAAAATTAATTAGAAACTAAACAACCTACCTCTAAAGAATAGTAGGTAAAATGGTAAATCATATAAACAATCAATGATTTCATTAAAGGGAATGACATGTACTAAACAACATTTCAAAATTTATACTTCATAGCCAAAGAAGTAATTAAGGGAAAAATTATATATCTAAATAATCAACTGAAGAGATAAAGAACAGGTCAATGAATTCAACATGCAACTAAAAAGAAATTAGAATAAAAGAACAAATAAATATTAAACATCAAAAATGGAAGTCCTGAAAATCAAAGGAGAGATTGATAAAATTTTAAATAAATAAATAATATTTTGAACTAATTAATAAAACCAGGAACTGGATCTATGAAAATAACCCATTGAAATATATATATTATTTGGTGTATTTAAATTTAAAAATAAAGAAAACCATATTAGCAGTATCCCAAATGAAAAGGGTTAATTTACCACTAATGAATATGAAACTAAACAAATGATTATGAGTTTTTTCTGCAAAATTATATGGCAGTAAAACTAAAATTCTAAGTGAAGTGGTAGGACATTTATATGTATATAATATATATATATGTATATATGTATGTATGTATGTATGTATGTATGTATGTGTGTGTGTGTATGTATATGTGTGTATGTATATATGCATATATGTGTGTATGCATAGCCCAAGTTAACAGAAGATAAATTCCAAAAAAATGCTTTGACAAAATAAAACCCTCATTACTGTTAAAATATTGAAAAGGATAAGAATAAATGGAGTGTTTCTCAAAACAGTTTGATCTATCTAATACCAAGAACAAACATTAGCTTTAATGGTGATAAACTTGAAAATACCTAATAAGATCAATAGTGAAGCTACATTGGCAATTATCACAAATATTATAGAAAATTGCACTATAAAGGCTAGCTATAGCAATACGACAATAAAAATAAATTGAAAGAATAAAAATAGGCAATGAGAAACAAAAGTATCACACTTTTCAGGTGATAAGATAGCATATTTTTAGAACCTCAGGGAGTCAACTATAAAACTATTTGCAACAATTATCTTCAGCAAAGTTGCAAGATATAAAATAAAAACATTTTTGTCAACATTTCCACAAAATACAAATAAAACCCAGCTGCAAAGGATAGAACAAGAAATTCCATTTAAAATAATGATGGACAATATAAAATACTAGAGAGTCTATATTCTAAGACAAACCTCCTGATTATAAGAACACAATTGCATAATACTTTTCACACAAAGAGAGATATAAACAATCAGAGAAATAGTAATGGCTCATGGGGTAAGTCAAGCCAATATAATGGAAATGAAAATTCTACCTTAATTGATTTATTATTCAGTGCCATACCAATCAATCTACCAAGGAATGATTTTATAGAACTAAAAATAGCAGAAAAATTAATCTGGTAGAACAAAAGGAAATGATAAGTGCCCCCACATTTCAAACTATATTGCAAAGGGTTGTTCATCAAAAATTCTAGTAGTAGCAAAGAAATAGAGTTGTGTATCAATGGAATAGATTCAATACACAGTAGCAAATGACCATAGCTATCTAGAATTTGATAAATCCAAAGATTTAAGTTTTGGGGGGCTAGGCATCTGACAAAAATTGACAAAATTACTTGGAAAGTTAGAAATCAGTTTGGCAAAAATTAGGCCTAGACCAGTATTTTACACTCTATAACAAGATAAGATCAAAGTGAATAAATTATTTAGACCTAAATGGAAATTGGTGCATCATGTAAAAAAGTACCTGTCGAACCTATAGATAAAGGAAGTTATTAACAAGCAAGAGAGAGAATATATCAGCATTTAAAATGGGTAATATCAATTACATGAAATTAAGAAGTTTCTGCACATATGAAAGGAATGTAGCAAAAATTAGATGGAAAACAGAAAATTAAGGGAAAAAAAACATAAAAAGTTGCTCTAATAAAGTCTTACTTTCTCAAAAGTACAGAAAACTGAAACATTCCCCAGTTGATAAAATAATGTGAACAAGCAGTTTTCAGAAGAAATCAAAGCTCTCAATAGTTATTTGAAAAATGCTCTAAATTACTACTGATTTAATAAATACAAATGAAAACTAGTCTGAAATACCACCTCACATATATCAGATTACCTAAGATGATAAAAAAGCAAAATGACAAATACTAGGAATTTGGAAAAATATTTAAGAAACTAATGCACTGAGGAAGTGGAAAGCATGCAATGAAATTATCCTCTTTTGTTTAAGAAGGGGTTTTAATCACTGAGTGACCCTTCCCCTTGAATTCTTGACAGCAAAGGCAGACTACTTCAAGAATTAGGTAACAGGGGACAGCTAGGTGGCACAGTGGATAGAGCATCAGCCCTGGAATCAGGAAGACCTGAGTTCAAATCCGGCCTCAGACACTTAACACTTACTGGCTGTGTGACCCTGGGCAAGCCATTTAACCCCAATTGCCTCACCAAAAAAAAAAAATAGGTATCAGGGATCCAGATGGCATAGTACAGTGGCCTTAATACCCAAACCATTTCATATCAGAAAATTGAAGGCAGTACCACCTGGCACTATGAAAAAAAGGCAAAAGAAATGGCTAACTGCAAATATAATGCTCTTTATGTGGTCCCATGTGAAAACTTCCAGAGACAGTTGGCCATGGCCAACTGTCAGGACAAAATTGATTTTAAACAGAATGGGTTGCAGGCAAGTGATTTAATAATTGACTTATTAAAAGATCAAAGTGGGCCTCAGGTCCAGTTCTGTCTGAGGTGAAATTTCTTCTTCAGAAATTTACCCCGCATTGGTCTTTTCCCATGAATGATAAATAAAGATGATAGAACTGAAGAATTCAGGATTCAACCATAAGCTGCCAAAGAACCACTAATCTCTAAAAGGGGAAAGCTGCCAGGTGAAGAACCAGCAGAAATAAGGTTTAATGGCTTTATTTATGTATTTATTCATTCATTTATTTAGTTAGTTAGTTAGTTATTTGTCTATTTATTTTTTCATTCATTCATTGATTTATTTATCAATTTATTTGTTTATCTATCTCTCTTCATTTATTTTTATTCATTCATTCATTTATTTGCTTATCTATTCACTTATTTATTTATTGGCTTGTTTGCTTATTCATTCATTCAGTTATTTATTTTTACATTGCCTTTATAACTTTGGACTGTCAAGTTTTAAATGGCTAACTTTTTTTTAATTGTCACTGTTGGCATCTTAAACTGCTTTTTAACACTTAATAAATGTTTTTATATGCCAAAAAAAGAAAATAATGAACTATTGTTTGTGTCATAAACCAAGTTTATCATTCTGGAGAACAATGTGGAACAATGCTCAACATTCTATAAAGCTTTGCATTTCCATTGACCCAGGAATAACAATAGTAGGTCAATATCTCGTAGAGGTCAAAGAAATGGGAAAAGGAACTATTTGTACAAAAATATGTAAAGCAACTCTATTTGGGGACAAATAATTGGAAATTGAGGGGATCCCTATCAATAGGGAAATGATTCAATGTATTGTAATATATTATCTTGATGCAATTCAATTATGCTAGAGCAAAAGGCAGGTTGGGTGGTTTCCGAAAAACCTGTAAATATTTATTTAAACAAATGCAAAGTGAACTGTGAAGAAGCAGGGAAGCATTTTGTACAGTAAGAACAATATTGTAAGGATGATCAACTGTGAAAGACTTAGCTACTTTGATAAAGACAGTGGCCCAAGAATTTTTTTTTTTAATGGCGAAAAATACCGCATCCAGAGAGAGAACTGATGAACTCTAAATGAATATCAAATAATACATTTTTAATGCCATAATTTTTTAATATTTTATTTTCTTTGTGTTTTCTTTTGCAACATGGATCATATGGAAATGTTTTCCATGACTTTATATGTATAATCAATATCAAATTCACTAACTTCTCAAAGAAGGGATATGAATGGGGTAGAACTAATTTGGAACTCAAATTTTAAAAATGTAATTTGTAAAAATAATGAAACACATAATATTTATTAAAACTGGACTTGGAAGAGGCAGCTAGGTGGTACAATGGATAGAGCACCAGCACTGGAGTCAGGAGGACCTGAGTTCAAATCCAGCCTCAGACACTTAACACTTACTAGCTGTGTGACCCTAGGCAAGTCACTTAACCCCAATTGCCTCACACACAAAAAAATGGACTTGGAGGGTACACTGACAGAGAATTTCATTAAGTGTGTGATCAGTTATGTTATGGTGTTTTTTGATATATTTATTACAACCCATGCACACTGTATAATACACATATCAAATATATAAATTGTAACCTGCAACACTCCAAAGTGTGGCCCAAACCATATTAAAATTTGAGAAATTAACAAAATAATAATACTATAGAAAATAATATTAATATGTGGTCTTCTAAGTTAATAATATGAATCCCACAGCAATTCTTAAATATGGTCTAGTGCTTGCATACCTATTTGAAATCAATAGCCCTCTTGTACAACATACTCCCTTATGGACCCAGTAATTAAGAAGAATAACTGAATCAGCCATCTTCATTGAAAATGTTTTAAAAATATCAACATTCATAAACTTTTAAATTGCATTCATTTTTATTGTGGTTGTTTATGGGTGTTTGGAGAAAATGAGTACATCTTCTGTGAGGACTGTCAAGCCCCCTTTCAGAGATGATTTTTACCTCTGGCTTCCATCTTCCATCCATATCCCATTAAAAAGCTATAGCACGTACAGTGGCCACAACACAGTAAACTATTTCAGCAAATGGGCTAAACCAGGTTGAGGGCAACTCATGGATCTCAAACCAATCAACGAGTTAGAGATGTGTCTATCATCCCAAGCATATGGATACTTCCCAAAGCAGAATGGGCAAATGTGAAAAATGTGTTCCAATGCCTTGACAGTGAAACAAGCAAGCATTATAGAGGGATTAAAACTTGTCAGATTTCTAAGATGTCAATGTCATCCACTGTACTCTGAACCTTGGCCAGTTGTCCTTACATTTTGTCTTGCTTCTGAATGTCAATTACTCTGGAAGATAGGATGAAGCTAACAATATTGGGCAATTCTGCCTCACTTAAATTCAATTCATGCATGAATCAAAAGACATTTTTGCTGAGTCTTGTTTCAATCATGCCTTATTCTTTATGATCCTTTTTGACATTTACTTAGTACAGATAATGGAATCATTAGCCATTTCCTTCTCCAGGACATTTGACAGATGAGAAAATAAGGCAAACAGAATAAAGTGACTTGTTCAAGGTTACACAGCTGGTCTGAAATAATATTTGAACTCCCAAAGATGAGTCTTCCTGACTTTAGGTACAGTACTCCATACACTACATGACCCAGCTTCCAAATAAATTATTATTCCTTTCCCTACCCTTAAAATTCAGTAATTTTATATTATTTTTGACTCTATTGGAGTTGTTTCCCATTTCCTTCACCAGGATATTTTACAGATGAGGAACTGTGGCAAACAAGGTTAAGCGACTCACCCAGGGTCCTATGGGACCTAATAACTAATAACTAATAAATAATAAATAATAAATAATAACTGTTTGTTTCAGGATTTGAACTCATGAAATTAGTCTTCTTGATTCCAAGCCCAGTCCTCTATACACTGTGCCACCTCACCATGCACACCATTTTACCATTTTTACCAACCTCATAACCCTGTGACAACAGGCAAGTGAAAAAGCAGCAGATGTGCATATACTGGGAGCTGTAATCATAACCTTAAAAACAATTGACCCAGGTTGTCTTCTCAGTAGATTGAAGCAGAAGTAGGATTTGGTAGACATATGGGTGTCTGAGCAGCCTTTTTTCTCCCTTTTAATTAATTTATTTTTTTTTGGCGGGGCAATGGGGGTTAAGTGACTTGCCCAGGGTCACACAGCTAGTAAGTCTCAAGTGGCTGAAGCTAGATTTGAACTCAGGTCCTCCTGTATCCAGGGCCAGTGCACCACCTAGCTGCCCCTACCTTTTAAATTTTTCACCAATTACCTATAAAAATTACATTCATTTTTAAGAAATTGAGTTCTAAATACTTTCTTGTCCTTATTCCCCTTCTCCCTCATTAAGAAGGCAAGCAAGCAATTTGATATATTATACATATACAGTCATACGAAACATATTTCCATATTAGCCATGTTGTGAAAGAAATCACAGACAAGAGAAAAAGGGAGAGAGAGAGAGAGAGAGTGTGAGAGAGAGAGAGAGAGCAAGAGAGAGAGAGAGAGAGAGAGAGAGAGAGAGAGAGAGAGAGAGAGGTATGATACAATCTACATTCAGACTCCATCAATTCTTTTTCTGGAAATGGATAGCTTCTTTCATGATAAGTCCATTGGAATTGTCTTGGATCATTGCATTGCTGAAATTGTACCTACCTACAATACTGCTGTCTCTGTTCCCAAAGTCCTCCCATTTCTGCTTAGTTCACTCTGCATCAATTGATGTAAGTCTTTCCAGGTTTGTTTTTCTTAAGCTATTCTACTTGTCATTTCTTATAGGACAATCAAATTTCATCATAATATTATACAACTTGTTCAACGAGCCTTTAATTGATGGGCATACCCCAATTTCTAATTCTTTGCCACCACAAAAAGAGAGCTGTTATAAGCAGTTTTTAAAATATAGGAAAAAATAAAATAAAATATAGGAACTGGGTTTTTTATATTTTAGGGATAAAGACATTAGTGATATTGATGGGTCAAAGGGTATGCAAGGTAATTCTATAGCCCATTAGGCCTAGTTCCAAATTGATCTCCAAAATGGTTGAATCAGTTCACAGCTTCACCAATAGTACATTAGTGTTGCAATTTTCCCATATACACTCCAATATTTGCCATTTTCCTTTTTTATCATATTAGCCAATATGCCAAATGTAGGATGATATCACAGTTGTTTTAATTTGTAGTTCTCAAATCAGTAGTGATTTAAAGTATTTTTTCATATGACTATATATAGATTTGATTTCTTCATCTGAAATCTGACTGTTTATATTCCTTGACCATTTTTCATTTAGGGAATTGCTCTTACCTTTTTTTTTTTTTTTTGGTGAGGCAATTGGGGTTACATGACATGCCCAGGGTCACACAGCTAGTAAGTGTCAAGGGTCTGAGGCCAGATTTGAACTCAGGTCCTCCTGAATCCAGGGCAAGTGCTCTATGCACTGCACCACCTAGTTGCCCCCATGGCTTTTAATTTTTTTTTTTAAAATTTTGACTCAGTTCTGATATATTTGAGGAAAGAAGTCTTTAGCAGAGAATCATGCTTGTTATGCTTCTATTGAGTCTTGTATATGAAAGACAACTTTTCTGTTCTGCTTTAGCCTTTTCATCAGGAATTCTTGAAAGTTCTTTATTTAATTTATTTTCATTCATTTATTATCCTGAAGGATTATACTCACTTTTGCTGGGTAGGTGAGTCTTAATTTTTATGCTCTAAGAACCTTTTCCCTCTAAAATATCATATTCCAAGTTATCTAATTCTTTAATAAAGGAGCTCATTAATATTTTTATCCTGACTGTAGCTGATCTTTAAATTGTTTTTTTCTGGCTGCTTGCAGTCCTTTCTACTTTTCCCAGGAGCTCTGAATTTTAGCTAAAATATTTCTGAGAGTTTTCATCTTGGGATTATTTTTTTAGGAAGTGATTTTTGGATTCTTTCAGTTTCTATTTTGCCCTCTTTTTTCTAATCTTAGTTAGTTTCCCATCATAAATTCTTGATACAAGATTTAGGCTTTTTTTAATCATTGCTTCCAGGTAATACAGCAATTCTTGAATTATCTCTTCTTAATCTAGTCTCCAGTTCAGTTGTTTTTCATTGAGATGTTTCATATTTTTTCTTTTTCATTCTCTGCATTTTGTTTTACAGTTTCTTGAAATTTCATGCAATCAATAGTTTCCACTTGGCCAATCTTGATTTTTAAGGAATTCTTTTATCCAGTGAGCTTATGTACGTCCTTTCCCATTTAGTCAATTATAAATTTTAAGGCGTTGTATTCTTTAGTGAACTGTTGTACTCTTTCCCCCATATAGATAATTCTACTTTTTAAGACATTCCTATTTTCTGTGATTTTTTTCTTTGAGGACTTAGATATAAAAGTTTTGACTTTATTATCTTTTTCTGTGTTTGTGTTTTGTTCTTCTATATCACCATAATACATTTCTCTGGTTAGGTTCCTTGTTGTTTGTTCATTTTTTCCCAATCTATTTCTTCACATAACTTTATATGTTAAAGTTAGGTTCTGCTCCCTGGATGGAGTTTGTTTTGTCCCAAGCTTCAGGTTGCTTATGCAGTTATTTTCAGAGCTAGTTCTGTGGATTTGTAAGTTTTCAGTTAGTTTAAGGTGATATGATCTAAGGAGAGATGCATGCATTACTGTCCTGCCTTGTACATTGGTCTGTGTTCAACTATATGCATTCTTTTCTACCTTGTAACTATGGCCAGGGTCCCTCCTCACTCTGAGACTCTTACCCAGGATGGTACCGATGATCCACATATGGGTAATCCAGCAGAGTCCTGCACATAGTGCCAGAAAAAACAAAAAACAAAAACAAAAACAAAACATAAGTCTATAGTCTCTTTCTGACAAGTTGTCTGAACCCCTTACCATCTGTTGGCTGAGAGGTCTGGAAGGAGCCATTATGATAGCTTATTCAGTCACCCCCAATGCCTGTTGCTAGTATCACAAGGTATGGCCTGAATTGGCAAAGTTTCTGCTGAACTTCTCTCTTCCTGGTGGAACTGACCACTCTTGCTATCCTGCTAAGTTGTCTTGGGCAGGGAAATTGTTTCACACAGTCCTGTTTTGGGGTCTTCCAATCCAGAATTTATTTTGCGGTTTTGTTTAAAGTTGTTTGGAGAGAAATTAGGGAGCACTCAGGCAAGTCTCTCTTCTTTTTCTTTGGCTTCTTGGCTCCACTCCCCTTTAGCAGCCTTTGTTTAAAGGACCATAATACTAACCTCCTGACATGAAGAACAGATTAACAAAGGTGTCCTAAAATTTTTGCTTCAACTATTCTAAATCTGGCTTGCTTACCATCAAGTGGTGATACTTCCCTATGGTCAACACACACACAAACACACTATATTGAAAATTTTGCAAAGATGATTCCACTTACCATTGGTACATGGAATGTGTGCACATTTATAGCCAACACAAAATCCAGTAAACCTGAAAGATGAACAGCTATTATTGTGAGAGAACTCACTAGGTATCTCATGCGAATAGCAGCCCTGAGTGAAACAATGCTAGCAAATATAGGTCACCTTACTAAAGTCTGGGCTGGGTACTTTCTTTATGGAGTGAACATCATGTTGGTGAAGGCAGCAAAGCTACTGTAGGTTTTGTAATCAAACCCAATGTAGTCAATAAGCTTGTAAACCTCCCAAAAGGAATAAATGACAAAATCATGACAATGCATTTGCTTTTTGCAGGAATTCACCACTTCACCATCATTAGTGCATATATTCCAACCATAACTAGTCATAATATGGTCAAAGAAAAAATGTTATGAAGGCCTAGATACTCTCATTGTCAGTGTGTAAAAAGAGGACACAATTATAATTCTGTGTTTCTAATGCCAGAGTAGACTCTAGACTCAGACTATTAGACAGGATAGGGAGTCCTTGGGAAGAATGGAGTTAGAAATAGAAACAGCAATAATGCATTCCTACTGAAGAACTGCTCATACAAATGATGGATGAAATATTCCAAATTATATGAGTAAAGGAGGTTATCCTATGGGAGTTTATGTATGCCTCCAATTGTTCATCTCTATAAAGGAAAATGAGATAGGTTGTCTCTCTCTCTCTCTCTCTCTCTCTCTCTCTCTCTCTCTCTCTCTTAGCTATTGTTGACAAGATTTTTACCAGAATCCTCCTTAATACACAAATCCTTTACTTGGAAGATGATTATATACCCAAGTCAATGTGTCTTCAGAAAGGGCCAAGGTATGGACAATATGATATTTCCTGCTCAACAACTGCAGCGGAAATGTCAACACCAGAATAAAGATCTGTATATAATGCTTGTCAGTCTGAGCAAGATTTTTGATACTGTTAGTCATGAGGGCTTGTAGAAAATCATACCAAAATATGGTTGCTTTATTTTAAATCAATTTCATGATGATATACTTCCATGGGTTCTGGACAGTGGATAATGTTCTCATGTCTTCTCCATCACCAGTAGAGAGAAGCAGGGCTATGTGTTTTATACCACACATTTTAATGTTTTGCTTTCAATGTTGTCAGATGTAAACAATGAAGACATATATAGAATGAAGGTCAGCTTGATGGTAAATTATTCAGTTGAAAAAGCTACAAGTGTGAGTTTTAAAAATTATTTTTATTCTTAATTTTTCTCAATTACATGTAAAGGTATTTTTTGAGTTCCAAATTTTTCTCCCACCCTCTTTTCTTTGCTCCCTTTCTAGGCCAGCAAGCAATTTGATATAGGTTATACATCACAATCATTATAAACATATTTTCACATTAATCAGAACAAAAGACAAAATACAAGAAAGAATAAACAAGAACAATAACAAAAAAGCAACAACAAAAGTGAAAATAATATGCTTCGTATGTATTCAGACTCCATAGTTCTGAGGCCAGATTTGAACTCAGGTCCTCCTGACTCCAGGGCCGGTTCTCTATCCACTGCACCACCTAGCTGCCCCTCTAGTAGTTGTTCGTAGTAGTTTGTAGTAATTGTTTAATTGTTTCTTTAGGAAATCATATCATCCGCAAAGAGTGATAGTTTTGATTCTTCCTTGCCTATTCTAATTCCTTCCATTTATTTTTCTTCTCTTATTTCTAAGGATAATATTTCTAGTACAATATTGAATAATTGTGGTGATAATGGACATCCTTATGTCAGCCCTGATCTTACTGGGAATACCTTTACGTTATCCCCATTTCATATAATGCTTGCTGATGATTTAAGAGAGATACTGTTTACCATCTTAAGGAAAGCTCCATTTATTCCTATGCTCTCTCAAGTGTGATTTTTTTTTGTCATCAGATGTTTGAACACTCAATTCAGGCTCTGAATCTGCGATGCAACAGAGTATGGATTGTTTCTCTGCCATTTGTGTTAATTTTGTCCTGATAATTAATAGCAAGAAAATCAGCCAGTGTTTCAATGTCCACATGTAGAACCATATGTTATTGAAAATGGAGAAATTTTGAATTCTATGGATAAGTTTCCTTACCTTGGCAGTATAATTTCCAGGAATATCTACATAGATGATAAATTGAAATATCCATTGCCAGAGTTAGAGTGTTTGAGAGGGTATAAAAGAAATCGTGGGGTAGAAAATGTATTAGTTTGCCTACCAAACTCAAAGTCTAAAAAAGCCATGGTGTTAACCTCATTGTCTTATGTCTTTGAAACTTGGACAGTATACTAATGTTGTATAAGTCCACAGTTTTTTTTTTTTCATTTGAATTGCCTTATGAACATTCTGACAATCACCTGTCAAGATACGTTACCAGACACTAAAGTCTTTTCTCAAGCTGAACCATCAAGCATTCAAACTCAAGTACAGAGAGTGTAACTCCAATGGGCTGGCCACTTTGTTCAAATGCCACATATAGATTTACCTAAAAGACTATTTTACAGAAAACTCCCACAAAACAAGCATTCACATGGAGGTTCAAAGAAGGAATACAAGGACACACTCAAGGTCTCTTTGAAGAGCTTTGAAATTGATTATGAGATGAGGGAGACACTGCATGCTGGGCATTCCTGTGCCAGCATCTGTGGACCTTCATGTGAGCACTTGCCTTGTGGGAATTCTCCATAAGATTTTTTGTCCTTGTTATAGGAACTTACTATCACTTGGTAATGGTGACTAACTTAGATACTTGAAGTGTTTAATGATTGCACAGTGCTAGAAAGAAAGCAAGGAATGAGGTTATAGTATGATATAAGGAAACCACTAATGAGTTAGGAAAATGGGAAGGAGAGGTCAGGAAACTTAAATGATCACACAGCACTTGATAATAAAAAGTACGTCAATTTCTTCTCTTATTAAAGAAAATAGTTTTAATAGGTTTAGATCTTTATGGATTCTTGAAGTTTCTTTCATTTTGTAAATTAGAAAACTGAGGTTGAAAGAGTTTAAACATCATATACAAAATGAGACAATTGATAAGAAGCGAATACAGTTTTTAAACTCAGTCCTTTCACTTCAGGTATCATCTTATTTCACTGCACTCTACTGTCTCCCAGTCCATAACTCAACCATATAGCCAGTCTGGAGACTGAGTCAAGTCACTGACTCTTTCCTTTTATTTTTTTAACCAATGTTCATATCATGTTGGTTATTTACATGTTTGTTTGAAAAAACAGGCTAAGGAAGAAAAGAACCAATAAAAGATGTATTGTAAATAAATGTAGAAAAAGAGCAGTTTTGCTGAAAAATATTTTTAAATTGGTAGTGCAGAAAGTAAGAGGGAAGTTGTGTCCATATGTTTAGTGAATATTCAATATCTATATATTTCATCTACATGTGAGAGATAAGACACACAAAAGATGGATCAGTGAAGCTCTTTGTTATAACTATTTTTTTCTGAAATATTTTCTAATGATCTTAACAGTTTTTAATCTAATATAGTTACTAAAATTTTGGTTAAAGGAATGAAAATAAAAGTATTGGCATTTTGTATCCTTTATCTACATAGATCTAAGACTGTTTATTAAAAAGTACAACTATGAAAAACTTTTCTACATCAAGTGGTCATGTTTTAAGATTATCATGGTATTGTATTCATTCTTTTCAATCAGAAAAAAATATGCTAGGGGTAGCTAGGTGGTGCAGTGTATAGAGCACCTGTCCTGGATTCAGGAGTACCTGAGTTCAAATCTCCCCTCAGACACCTAACACTTACTAGCTGTGTGACCCTGGGCAAGTCACTTAACCCCAATTGCCTCACCAAAAAAAAAAAAAAGAAAAAAAAAAAGAAAAAAACATGCTGAAGAAAAATGATGTAACATTTAAGGCCTTTTTCACTGTTTTTTATTTCATTTCTGTTTTCTTAAATATTTTCAAATACATTTCCATATGACAATTAATATTCAAAGTTTATGGCCAACTTCACTTCATTTTTATTTTAATCAGGATTTCTTTCTGAGGTACGATGGCATTACAGTGTTTGTTAGGAAGCAGTATTAATTATAATTAAGCTTATCATCTTTTTATTTCTTTAAATTAAAGTACTTGCTCTTACAGTACTTCTTGATATTACATACTTAAAGCAAGAGTAGGGACTTTGAATTAAAATGAAGCTAAGGGGGTAGAGAGCTTTGGTAAATGTCAAGTTGTTTTGAAGTGTCATATTTCTCACTAATGTTATTCTATTCCCTACACTACTAGAAGATTTAGTGAAGTCACTGATTCTTTACTGAAAAATTAAGAAGCCTCTCTTCAGGTCTTATGTAGATAGTGGGAAAAATAGAATGGTCTCTCTTTTTACTTAAGAACTTCTTTGTGACTATTTCAGGCTGTTATATCAATAAAACAAAAAGTAGTATTATAACACATTCAATGAATAATTATCAAAAGACTCAGAATTATCCAATTCAATGTAAGGACTTACGGTTGGATCACATGAACAGAAAGAATGAACTCTTTACTCTTTTGAGGAATAATTCAATTCTCTACTTTCCTCTTTTTAATTTTCCCTTGAATCTCTACTGCCTTTATCAAGTCAACAGTTACTCCCAGAAAAGTCTCATCCTTGGGTGACTTCGAGCATTTGTCCTCATTACTCCAACACATTACTCCAATTGCTGATTGAAGGTCAAGAAAATCATGCAAACATTCCGACAGAGTCTACTACAAATTTATATCACATAATCTCAACCGGGCACTCACTGATGCTGGGTAATCTTAATATACCTCTCTGATCAATGCACAATCTCACTCTCCCCTTCAGCTCTTTTAAAATTTTTCATCCCTTCTCTACCCTCCCTATGGCTCCACTTCCCCATTCTCAGCTGTTAACTCTGCCTGATATTTTACAAAAGAAAAATGAGGACAATCCCCATAAACTCCATCCTCTTCCTTCTTCCTCACCTTCTATCCCACAGATGCCTTCTGTCCTTTTCTCTTTCTTCCATGTTATGAAGTTACATCTTTAAGGTTCCTTACACCTTATGCAGGCTAAACTCTCTATTTGTTCAAGTGATATTATTCCATTGATATTTATCTATATCACTATATCTCTATGTTTGTTTATATGTAGTCTACTTCATTAATTTGTGAGCTCTTCAAGGACAGGGGATGTCTTGTGTCTTTTTTTATTATCTCAGCACTTAGCACAGGGTTTATCACATAGTAAATGTTTAACATAATGCTTGGAAGATAATATACAATTTGAAATGATGAGTTGAATTAATAAATTGGAAATTGTTTTCACTCTGAAAGGTTTAGGTAGAGAAACTGATTCTATATCCCAGGGGTGATCATTCACTCAACTTTGGGACAAACACTGGGTGAGAGTTGCTTTTCATGAGAAGGTGAGTCAATAATCATTTTATAAATAATAAACATTTCTACTTATACTTTTGGGTTCCAATTTTTATCCCTCCTTGCCTCCCTTTCCTCCTCACTCCCTGAAGCAGCAAACAATCAGATATGGGTTACACATGTATGATTGTGTAAAATATTATCATATTTGGGGGCAGTTAGGTGGCACAGTGGATAAAGTAGTGGCCCTGGATTCAGGAGGCCCTGAGTTCAAATCCAGTCTTTGACACTTGACTCTTACTAGTGACCCTGGGCAAGTCAATTAACCCTCATTGCCATGCAAAAAAAAAGCCAAAAATTTACCATATTTGTCATTTTGTACAAGAAAACTTTATTAAAAGAAAAATGAAAGAAAATGAGAAAATAGTATGCTTCAGTCTGTGCCATCAATCAGTTCTTTGCTTGGAGATGAAAAGTATGTTTCAGCAATAGTGCTTTTGGATGGTCTTGCATCATTATATTGTTGAGAATAGTCAAGTCATCCACAGTTCTTCATCAAACAATATTGCTATCTCTGTGTACAATGCCCTTTTGGGCATAATTCCAAATTGCTGTCCAGAATGGTTGGATCTTTTCCCAACTCCACCAACAGTCCCGGCTTTACCAAATCCTCTCTAACATCCATCATTTTACATCTTTGTTATATTTGCCACTCTGATAGGTGTGAAGTGATACCTCAGAGTTGTTTTAATTTGCTTTTCTCTGATCAATAGTGGTCTAGAACATTTTATCATTTGATTATAAATAACTTTGATGTCTTTGAAAACTTCCCATAAATATCCTTTGACCATTTATCAATTTTGAAATGGCTTGTGTTTTTATAAATTTGAATCAATTTGCTATATTTTTGATAAGTGAGGTCTTTATCAGAAATATTTATTTCAAAAATTAGTTCCCAGTCTTCTACTTCCCTTGAAATCTTGGTTAAATTAGTTCTGTTTGTGCAAAACCTTTTTTAAAAAATTTTTATAATCAAAATGATTCCATACTCTCTCTTATCAACTATGCCACCTAGCTACTCCTCCATACACTCTTAATTGGCTTATGGTATCATCCTTTATGTCTAAATCATGTATCCATTTTGTCCTTATTTCATTATATGGTATCAGATGTTGATCTATACCTAGTTTCTCTCATACAGTTTTCCAGTTTTTCAAGCAGTTTTTTGAAAAATAATGAGTCTTTCTTCCAAAAGCTTGGATCTTTGGGTTTAGCTTATACTACATTACTATAGTCATTTAGTATAGTGTAATTTCTATATATTCTATTCCACTGATCTACCTCTCTATTTTAGATTGTTTTGATAATCACTGTTTTATAATACTGTTTGAGGGGCAGCTAGGTGGTGCAGTGGATAGAGCACCAGCCCTGGAATCAGGAGTACCTGAGTTTAAATCCAGCCTCGGACACTTAACACTTACTAGCTGTGTGACCCTGGGCAAGTCACTTAACCCCAATTGCCTCACTTAAAAAAAATACTGTTTGAGATGTGGTATTTCTAGACCACATAGCATTGATTCCCATGATAGCCTTGAATTTTGTTTTTCCAGATGAATTTTGTTAGTATTTTTCCTAGCTCTATAAAATACATTTTGATAGTTTGATTGGTATAGCACTAAACAAATAAGCTCAGGTAGGATTTTCATTTTTATTAGGTTTGCCTACCCATAAGCAATTAACATTTTTCCAATTGTTTATATATGACTTTATTTCTGTGTAAAGTGTTTTGTAGTTGTGGTCATATAGTTAGTTGTTGTGTGTGTCTTGAGAGCTAGACTCCCAAGTATTTTATATTGGCCAATTATTTTAAATGGAGTTTCTCTTTCTATCTGTTGTTGCTGGACTTTATTGAAAATGTATAGAAATGCTGATTATTTATGTGTCCTGAAACTGCTGAAGTTATTAATAATTTCAAGTAGCTTTTTAGTTGATTCTCTAGGAATTTCTAAGTATAATATCATATCATCTGCAAAGACTGATAATTTTGTTTCCTCATTACCTATTCTAATTCCTGTAATTTCTTTTGCTTCTCTTATTGCTATAATCAACATATCTTGTCTAATACTAAATAATAGAGGTGATAATAGGCATCCTTGCTTCATTCCTGCTTGTATTGGGAAGGCTTTTATCTTATCCCCATTACAGATAATGCTTGCTGATGGTTGTAGATAAATAGAACTTATCATTTTAAGCTGCTTTTTATTCCTATGTTCTCTAGTGGGTTTTTTTGTTTTGATTTTGGTGGGGCAATGAGGGTTAAGTGACTTGCCCAGGGTCTCACAGATAGTAAGTGTCAATTGTCTGATCCTGGATATAAACTCAGGTACTCTTGAATCCAGAGCTGGTGCTTTATCCATTGCAGCACCTAGCTGCCCCTGCTCTCTAGTGTTTTTTTTTTTTTCTTATGAGATATTTTATTTTTTCTGTTACATGTAAAGATAGTTCTCAACTTTTGTTTATACATGCTTTACAATTTCAGATTTTTCTCCCTCCCTCCCCTCCCTCCCCCCTCCCCTAGACAGCAGGTAATCTGATATAGGTTATATCTATATATCTCTATACATATACATATAGATATATATATACACACACACATATATATACACATAATAACATTAATCCTATTTCTGCATTAATCCTGTTACAAGAGAAAGAATCAGAGCAGTGATGCAAAACCTCAAAATAGAAAAAAAAACACAACAGCACCCAAAACAAAAGAAATAATATGGTTCAATCAGCATCTATACTCCACAGTTCTTTCTTTCTTTTTTTTTTCTTGGATTTGGAGATCCTCTTCTATCATGAGTTCCCTGGAACTCTTCTGTACCATTGCATTGGTGAGAAGAATATAGTCCATCACAGTAGGTCAACACTCAATGTTGATGATACTGTGTACAATGTTCTTCTGGTTCTGCTCATCTCACTCATCATCAGCTCACGCAAGACCCTCCAGGTTTCTCTGAACTCTTCCTGCTCATCATTTCTTACAGCACAATAGTATTCCATTGTATTCATATACCACAACTTGTCCAGCCATTCCCCAATTGATGGGCACCCCCTCAACTTCCAATTCCTTGCTACCACGTAAAGAGCAGCTATAAATATTTTTGTACATGTGGGTCCCTTTCCCCCTTCCATGATTTCTTTGGGCAAAAGACCTAAAAGTGGGATTGCTGGGTCAAAGGGTATGCACAGCTTTATCACCCTTTGGGCATAATTCCAAATTGCTCTCCAGAATGGTTGGATCAGCTCACAGCTCCACCAACAATGCATTAGTGTTCCAATTTTCCCACAGCCTCTCCAACATTTATTATCTTCCTTTTTTGTCATTTTAGCCAATCTGATAGGTGTCAGGTGGTACCTCAGAGTTGTTTTAATTTGCATCTCTCTAATCATTAGAGATTTAGAGCATTTTTTCATATGGGAATAGATAGCTTTGGTTTCTTCATCAGAAAACTGCCTGTTCATATCCTTTGACCATTTCTCAATTGGGGAATGACTTGGATTCTTATAAATTTGATTTAATTCCCTATATATTTTAGAGATGAGGCCTTTATCAGAAGCACTGGCCTCAAAAATTGTTTCCCAGCTTTCTGCCTCCCTTCCAATTTTGGGTGCATTGCTTCTGTTTGTACAAAAATTTTTTAATTTAATATAATCAAAATCATCCACTTTGCATTTTATAATATACTCTATCTCATGTTTGGTCAAAAACTGTTCTCCTTTCCAAAGATCTGATAGGTACACTATTCCTTTCTCTCCTAATTTACCTATGGTATCACCTCTTATGTCTAAATCATGTATCCATTTTGACCTTATTTTAGTATAAGGTGTAAGATGTTGGTCTATGCCTAATTTCTGCCATACTATCTTCCAGTTTTCCCAGCAGTTTTTGTCAAATACTGAGTTCCTATCCCAGAAGCTGGAGTCTTTGGGTTTATCAAACACTACATTACTAGTGTCATTTACTACTGCATTTCCTGAGCCTAGCCTATTCCATTGATCTACCACTCTATTTTTTAGCCAGTACCAGATAGTTTTGATGACTGCCGCTTTATAGTAAAGCTCCAGGTTTGGTACCGCTAACCCACCTTCCTGTGAATTTTTTTTTCATTATTTCCCTGGATATTCTTGAGTTTTTGTTTTTCCAGATGAATTTTGTTATTATTTTTTCTAGCTGTATAAAATAATTTTTAGGTAGCCTGATTGGTATGGCACTGAATAAGTAAATTAATTTAGGCAGTATTGTCATTTTTACTATATTAGCTCTGCCTATCCATGAGCAATTGATATCTTTCCAATTATTTAGATCTGATTTGATTTGTGTGAAGAGTGTTTGGTAGTTGTGTTCATAGAGTTCCTGGGTTTGTCTTGGCAAGTAGGCTCCCAAGTATTTTATATTACCTACTGTTACTTTAAATGGAATTTCTCTTTCTATCTCTTGCTGCTGGACTTTGTTGGTCATGTATAGAAATGCTGATGATTTATGTGGATTTATTTTATATCCTGCTACTTTGCTAAAGTTGCTAATTGTTTCAAGTAATTTTTGACTTGATTCTTGAGGATTCCTTAAGTATACCATCATATCATCTGCAAAGAGTGATAGTTTTGTTTCCTCCTTGCCTATTCTAATTCCTTTAATTCCTTTCTCTTCTCTGATTGCTAAAGCTAACATTTCTAGAACAATATTAAATAATAGGGGTGATAATGGACATCCCTGTTTCACCCCTGATCTTATTGGGAAGGCCTCTAATTTATCTCCATTGCATATAATACTTGCTTATGGCTTTAGGTAGATACTGTTTATTATTCTAAGGAAAGGTCCCCCTATTCCTAAACTCTCTAGTGTTTTTATTAGGAATGGGTGCTGTACTTTGTCAAAAGCTTTCTCTGCATCTATTGAGATAATCATATGGTTTTGGTTGGTATTCTTATTGATGTGGTTGATTATGTTAATAGTTTTCCTAATGTTGAACCAGCCCTGCATTCCTGGTATAAATCCCACCTGGTCATAGTGTATTATCCTGGTGATCACTTGCTGTAATCTCCTTGCTAATATCTTATTTAAGATTTTAGCATCAATATTCATTAGTGAAATTGGTCTATAATTTTCTTTCTCTGTTTTTGCTTTGCCTGGTTTTGGTATCACCACCATATTTGTGTCATAAAACGAATTTGGTAGAACTCCTTCTTCACCTATTTTTCCAAATAATTTGTATAATATTGGAATTAATTGTTCTTTAAATGTTTGGTAAAATTCACCCGTAAACCCATCTGGCCCTGGGGATTTTTTCTTAGGGAGTTCATTAATAGCTTGTTCAATTTCTTTTTCTAATATGGGTTTATTTAAGGATTTTATTTCCTCTTCAGTTAACCTGGGCAGTTTGTATTTTTGTAAATATTCATCCATTTCATTTAGATTGTCAAATTTATTGGCATACAGTTGGGCAAAATATTTCCTAATTATTGCTTTAATTTCCACTTCATTGGTGGTAACATCACCCTTTTCATTTTTGATACTGGTAATTTGGTTTTCTTCTTTCTTTTTTTTAATCAAATTAACCAATATTTTATCTATTTTATTGGTTTTTTCATAAAACCAGCTCTTAGTTTTATTGATTAATTCTGTAGTTTTTTTGCTTTCAATCTTATTGATTTCTCCTTTAATTTTCAGGATCTCTAATTTAGTGTCTAATTGGGGATTTCTAATTTGTTCTTTTTCTAGCTTTTTAAGTTGCATGCCCAATTCATTAATCTCCTCTTTCTCTTTCTTATTCATGTAAGCATTTAGAGCTATAAATTTTCCCCTAAGCACTGCTTTGGCTGCATCCCATAGATTTTGGTATGTTGTCTCATTATTGTCATTCTCTTGGATAAAGTTATTGATTGTTTCTATGATTTCTTGTTTGGCCCATTCATTCTTTAGAATGAAATTATTTAGTTTCCAATTGATTTTCATTCTACTTTTCCCTGGCTCTTTCTTACATGTAATTTTTATTGCATCATGATCTGAGAAGGATGCATTTACTATTTCTGCCTTTCTACATTTGACTATGATGTTTTTGTGCCCTAATACATGGTCAATTTTTGAAAATGTGCCATGTACTGCTGAGAAAAAGGTATATTCCTTTCTATCCCCATTCAATTTTCTCCAGACATCTATCATGTCTAACTTTTCTAGTAATCTATTCACCTCTTTCACTTCTTTCTTATTTATTTTTTGGCTAGATTTATCTAATTCTGAGAGGGGGAGATTCAGATCCCCCACTAGTATAGTATTAGTATCTAATTCCTCTTGTAACTCATTTAACTTCTCCTCTAAGAACTTGGATGCTATACCACTTGGCGCATACATATTCAATATTGATATTACTTCATTATCTATAGTACCTTTAAGTAAGATGTAATTTCCTTCCTTATCTCTTTTAATGAGATCTATTTTTGCCTGCACTTTGTCTGAGATAAGGATTGCTACCCCTGCCTTTTTTACTTTAACTGAGGCATAATATATTCTGCTCCAGCCTTTTACCTTTACTCTGTGTGTATCTCTCTGCTTCAAATGTGTTTCTTGTAAACAGCATATTGTAGGGTTCTGGTTTTTAATCCACTCTGCAATTCGCTTCCGTTTTATAGCAGAGTTCATCCCATTCACATTCACAGTTATTATTACTGACTGTCTATTCCCCTCCATTCTATTTACCCCCTTTGTACTTTTCCCCCCTTCTTTCACCCTATTCCTCCTCACCGACGTTTTACTTCTTACCCCTGCCTCCCCCAATCTGCCCTCCCTTTTTATCACCCCCCTCCCTTTTCGTTACCCTTTTCTCCCTTGCTTTTGTCCTCCCTTCTATCAGCCCCCCCCTTTCCCTTCCCCTTTTGTTTCCCTAAAGAATGAGTTAAGTTTCTTTATCCCAATGAACGTATATGTTATTCCCTCTTTGAGTCAAATCTAATGAGAATAGGGTTGAAACCATGTTCCCCCCTCCTTTCTTTCCCTCTATTATAATAGGTTTTTTTCCACCTCTTCATATGATATAATTCATCCCATTCCACCTCCCCTTTCCTCTCCTCCCCATAGACTCCCTTTTTTTCCCCTTAATTCTTTTGTATCATCACATCAAAGACAATTTATATTTATACCCTCTATATAAAGTCCTTCTCTCTGCCCAAATACATTTACAGTTCTTAAGAGTTATGAGTATTATCTTCCTGTGTAGGGATATAAACAGTTTAACCTAATAGGGTAACTTTTTTTTTCCCCTCTGTTTACCTTTTTAAACTTCTCTTGAGTCTTGTATGTTGAGATCAAATTTTCTATTCAGTTCTGGTCTTTTCACCAGGAAAGATTGAAAGTCGCCAATGTCATTAAATGTCCATCGTTTCCCCTGAAAGAAAATGCACATTTTTGCTGGGTAATAGATTCTCGGCTGCAATCCAATCTCCTTTGCCTTCCGGAATATCATATTCCAAGCCTTGCGGTCCTTTAATGTTGAAGCTGCCAGGTCCTGAGCAATCCTGTCTGTGGCTCCATGATATTTAAATTGCTTCTTTCTGGCTGCTTGGAGTATTTTCTCCTTCACCTGATAATTCTGGAATTTGGCTACAATATTCCTTGGAGTTTTCCTTTTGGGGTCTCTTTCAGGAGGTGATCGATGGATTCTTTCAATGATGATTTTATCCTCTGATTCTATGATATCAGGGCAGTTCTCCTTAATAATTTCCTGGAATATGGTATCTAGATTCTTTTTCTGGTCATGGCTTTCAGGCAGTCCAATGATTCTCAGATTGTCTCTCCTTGATCTGTTTTCCAGATCAGTTGTCTTTCCAATGAGGTATTTCACATTTTCTTCTATCTTTTCATTTTTTTTATTCTGCTTGACTGATTCTTGGTGTCTCACGGATTCCTTATCTTCCAACTGTCCCACTTTAATTTTTAAGGCATTGTTTTCTTCAGTGAGATTATGCACCTTTTTTTCCATTTGGCTAAGTGAATTTTTTAAGGTACTGTTTTCTTCAGTGAGATTATGCACCTTTTTTTCCATTTGGCTAAGTGAATTTTTTAAGGTACTGTTTTCTTCAGTGAGATTATGCACCTTTTTTTCCATTTGGCTAAGTGAATTTTTTAAGGTATTGTTTTCTTCAGTGAGATTATGCAACTTTTTTTCCATTTGGCCAAATGAATTTTTTAAGGCTTTGTTTTCTTCAGCTTCCTTTTCTAAGCTGCTGATTCTTTTTTCATAGTTTTTTTGTTTTGCTTTCATTTCTCTCCCCATTTTTTCTTCTACCTCTTGCAATTGATTTTTAAAATCCTTTTTGAGCTCTTCCAGGAAGGCTTTTTGTTCTTGCGACCAATTCACCTTCCCTTGTGAGGCTTCAGATGTAGACAATTTGAGGCTATTGTCCTCATCTGAGTTTGTGTTGGCTTCTTCCCTACTGATACAGAAGCTCTCAATGGAGAGGGCTCTTTTTTGCTTCTTACTCATTATTGCAGCCTATTTATTTATTCTTTAAGTTGAGGTCTGCTCTGGGGGCACCAGGGTCCCTGTTTTGGGCTTCTTGTGCAGGTGTATAGGTGCTGTGTGACTGGGCTTTTACTCTGAGGCCTTTATGGTGTGTGGAGATGCCCCGCCCTGCACTTCCTGTATGATTGTGCTCGGCCAGCCAGGCGCCAGAACCCGGCGTCTGATCCCGCCGTTCGTGGCCCTCTCGGCCGGTGCAGGTAAGTTTTTCCACTGTCCTTCTTGGCCACCAGATTTTTGAACCAGGTTCCGGGAGCCTCAGTTGTTCGGCTGTGGCCCGCAGCTCCTGCTGACTTGCCCCGAACCTTCGGCGCTGGGTTGCTGCCCTGCGCTGGGCCTCCCTTTTGCCCGAGTCAGACCGACCTTTTCCTGAAGTCTTCTAAATTATCTCTGGTTGGAGGACTGTGTCTCTCTGTCTATTTGCAGGTTCTGTAGTTTCAGAATCTGTCCAGAGGCTTGATTTAATGTTCGTTTTGAGGGAACAGAAGGAGAGCTCAGGCAGCTTGCTGCTTCCTCTCTGCCATCTTGGCTCCGCCCCCCTCTCTAGTGTTTTTAATAGGAATTGATGCTGTATCTTGTCAAAGGCCTTTTTCTGCATCTATTGACATAATCATGATTTCTGTTGTTTTTCCTATTGATATGGTCAATTATGCGCACAGTTTTCCTATTATTGAACCAGCCCTGAATTCCTGGTATAAATCCCACCTGGTCATAGTCTACAACCCTTGTGATGTTTTGCAGTAATCTTTTTGTTAGTTTTTTTTTTTTTTTAATTTGAAATTTTTGCATCAATATGCAATAGGGATATTGGTCTATCATTTTCTTTCTCAGTTTTGGCTTTTCCTAGTTTGGGTATTAGCACCATATTTGTCTCATCAAAGGAATTTGGTAAGACTCAACTTATTTTTTTCAAATAATGTAAATAGTATTGGGGTTAATTATTCTTTAAATTTCTGGTAAAATTCACTTGTGAATCATTCTGATCCTGGAAATTTTTCTTCAGAAGTTCATTGCTGGCTTGTTCAATTTTTTTCTCTAAAATTGGGTTATATACATATTTTATTTCTTCTTCTAATTTGGGTAATTTATATTTTTGTAGATACTCATCCATTTAATTTAAATTGTCAAATTTATTGGCATATAATTGGGCAAAATGGGTCTTAATAATTCTCTTAATATCCTCTTCATTGGTGGTGAGTTCACCCCTTTCATTTTGGATGCTAGTAATTTGGTTTTCTTCTTTTTTTTGTAAATCAAATTAACCAATCATTTATCTATTTTATTGTTTTTTTAATAAAACCAACTTCTAGTTTTATTTATTAATTCATGCTTTTCTTACTTGCAATTTTATTAATCTCTCCTTTGATTTTCCGGATTTCCAAGTTGGTGTTTAGTTGGGGAATTTTAATTTATTCATTTTCTAGTTTTTTTTTTTAATTGTATGCCCAAATCATTGATCTGCTTTTTCTCTATTTTATTGATAGAAGCAGTTAGGCATATAAATTTTCTTCTAAGAACTGCTTTGGCTGCATCTCATAAATTTTGATATGTTGTCTCATCATTGGCATTTTTTTTATTGAAATAATGGATTGTTTTTATCATTTGTTCTTTGACCCACTTGCTTTCACAGGATCAAATTATTTAATTTTCAACTCGTTTTTAATCTCTTTCAATTGTCCATTATTGCATGTAATTTTAATTGCATTATTATCTGAAAAGAATGTGTTTAATATTTCTGCTTTTCTGCATCTGATTGTAAGGTTTTTATGCTCCAAAACATGTTCAATTCATGTAAGTCCCAAGTACTTCTGAGAAGAATGTAAAATCCTCTCTATTTCCATTCAGTTTTCTCCAGAGATCTATCATATCTAACTTTTTGAAAATTTTATGCATTTCATTAACTTCTTTCTGGTATATTTTTTGGTTAGTTGTATCCAGTTCTGAGAGGAGAAGTTTAAGTTCCCCCACTAGGAGAGTTTTATTATCTATCTCCTCTTGTATCTCATTCACCTTCACACATTTAGATGCTATACCATTTGGTACATATATGTTAAGTATTGATAAGACTTCATTGTCTATGGAACCTTTCAGGAAGATATAGTTTGATTCTTTATCTCTTTGAACTAGATTTATTTTTGCTTTTGCTTTTTCTGAAATCATGATTGCTACCCTGATGTCTTTGCTTCAGCTGAAGCAAAATACATCTTGCTCCAGCTGCTTATGTATACCCTGTGTGTATCTCTCTGTTTTAAATGTGTTTCTTGAAACAACATATTGTAGGATTTGTTTTTTAAATCCCTTCTGCTATATGATTCCATTTAATGGGTGAGTACATCCTGTTCACATTTATAGTTATGATGAATAACTTTTTATTTCTCTCCATGATATTTTTCACCTGTTTATCCCTCCCACTTTGATCCCCACACTCTCCCTTCTCACAAGTGTTTTAATTATGATCACTGCCTTCCCCAATATCCTCTCCCCTGTTTCAGTTCTCCCTCCCCCTTCTATTATCACTATAACTTTTTAAGCTTCCTTATAACGTAAGATAGATTCCTATATCCAACTGAGTTTGTTATTCCCTCTTTGAGCCAACTTTGATTAGAGTAAGTTTTAATCTTTTCCCATCCCCCCCCATCTTCTCCTCCATTATGATAGTTCTTTTATGTCTCTTTGTGCGTGTGTGTTGGGGGCAATTCATCCCATTCAATCCCTCCCCCCTTTTTCTTCTATGCAATTTCTTTTTACCCCTTTATTTTGTTTTCTGGTATTTACTTCCATCAATGTCACATTTTGACCACATCCTCTGTCTACATATACTCCTTCTAATGATTCTTGTAGTAAAGTTGTTAAGACTTACAAATATTTTCATCCCTTCACTATTATCTTATGATCACATCCTCTATACATGTACTCCTAATTGCTCTTATAAGTAAAGACTTACAAATATTTTCTTATATATAACTAGAAACAGTTTAACCTTATTGAATTTCTTACAATTTTTCTTTCTTTCTTTCTTTTAAATGTTTTTATGTTTTCCTTTAGTCTTATATTTGGAGGTCAAATTTTTGTATTCAACTCTGACTTTTAATCAGAAATACTTGACAGTCTTCTATTTCATTAAATGTCCAATTTTTCCACCTGAAAGAATATATTCAATTTTACTGGGTAGTTGATTCTTGGTTGTAAACCTAACATCCCTTCTGGTATATTATATTCTAAGCCCTATGATTCTTTTACGTGGAAGCTACCAAATCCTGTTGTAATTCTGACAGCAGCTTCTCAGTATTTGAATTTTCTTTTTGGCTTTTTGCAATACTTTTTCTTTGATCTGTGAGCTTTGAAATTTGGCTATGTTGTTGCAGGAAGTTTTCATATTGCAATCTCAGATTGGTGGATTCTTTCAATTTCTATTTTGCCCTCTGATTGTAAAATTTCAGGGCAGTTTTCTTTGATAATTTCTTGAAAGATATTGCCCAAACTGGTTTTGTTTTTGTTTTTGTTTCATTTTGTGGTAAGAAATTGGGGTTAAGTGACTTGCCCAGGGTCACACAGCTAGTAAGTGTCAAGTGTCTGAGGCTGAATTTGAACTCAGGTCCTCCTGTCTCCAGGACTGGTCCTCTATCTACTGTGCCACCTAGCTGCCCCCCAATAATTTTTCTATTATCTCTCCTGGATCTATTCTCTACGTCCTTTGTTTTTCCAATGAGAAATTTCACATTTTCTTCTATTTTTTAAAAAACTTCTTTTTGTTATATTGTATCTTTGTGTCTCATAGAGTCATTAATTCCTATTTCTTCAATTTTAATTTTTAATGAATTATTTTATTCAGTGACCTTTTGTACTTCCATTTCCATTTGGCTAAATCTGTTTTTAGGGAGATATTTTCCTCAGTAAATTTTTGTATTTCATTTTCATGATTCTCTTGCATTACTTTTATTTCTTTCCCCAATATTTCTTTTACTTCTCTCATCTGATTTCTAAAGTCCTTTTTAAGCTCTTTCAGGAATCCTTCTTGGGACTGAGATAAATTCACATTTTTCTTTGAAACCTTACCTGTAGCCATTTTGCTACTATTGTCTTCCTCTATGTTTATGCCTTGATTTTCCCTATCACTGTAGTAACTGTCAATAGGGAAGTTTTTGTTGTTGTTTTGCTCTTTTTTGTGCCTTTTTTGTGTATTGATTTTTTCCCCCCCTGAGTTGGACTCTACTCCTAAACTGTCCTAAAGTTTCTGTTGAGGCTCTGGGTTTTTTGTTTTTTGTTTTGTTTTTTTTTTGTTTTTTTTTTTTTTTGTTTTTTAGTGATTTTCACTATACTCAATGGCTTAGCAGCTTGATTTTGCTGGTTTGTTAAAGTTAACAAAGTCTTTCTGCTGTCCAGCCCCAGAGGAATAATGCTGTGGTTGTTCTGCCCCAGGGATGGTGTCTTGCTGCTGGGTTACTCTGTTAGCTGACCTTGGAGGGGTAATTTTGTTTCCAATCTGCCCAAGTGTGTGTGTGTGGGGGGAAGGGGAGGTGGGGTCCTGCTTCTGGGTTGCTATGGTAACCAGTCATTCTACTTGCAGGCCCTGGAAGGGTAATTTTGTTGTTATCTGCTGAGTTTCTCGGGCTTGTTTGCCCTGGAAACAGTCTCTCTGCAGGGAAGTTGCAGGGGTGGGAACTTGCTGTTGACCAGTCTTGGGTAGGGCTTCACTACTGGTTTGCAGTGGGGTCAAAGCTTCCCTGATAGTATGTGGTAGCTTTGGGGTACCTGGTAAGGGTACATATTGTGAGGCCCAAACTGCCCACCTGCCCAGGGAGCTGCTGGTTTGCAATTGGTTGGAGCCTCACTGGTGGCTCAGAGACCTGCTTCAGGCTCCCTGCTGTGAGCCCAGAAATTGCTGCTGTTGCTGCTCCTGGACCTCACTTCCCTCCCACCCAGGTAAGACCAAAGTTTCCTGCTGGGTTCTAGACTTTTTCCCTGCTCCTGGGATGATTCAGAGCAAGTTTTATGTCAGTGTGGAGGTGAAATCTGGAAGAACTTCAGTGGCTTGCTTCCTCACTTGACCATCTTGGCACAGGAAGTCTCTGTAATCATTTTAGCACCCTATTCCTAGCTAAAAGCAAAATATGCTTTATATGTGCTGCCATCCAACAAGAAACCATGGCAAAGTTAGCAGAGGCATATTGTCACCTGCACCACCAGTAGGATTTTGCCTATGCATATCATATGGGCTCACAAAATTAATCAGAAAGAACAGATTGTTTATGCACAGTGCCAGACACATAATAAATATTTAATAAATGTTTACAGAATGACTGATTTAAAAATAAGATGATGAGAGTACTGGTGTTTTTTTCAACCTATTGGAATATGGCTTCAATTTAAAATAATATTTTCTTGAGAATAGTTCATATTATATCTCTTTTCTACAAGATAAATTTAATAGAACTAATAATAATTGGCAAATTACCACAAAGTTAGATATCAGTTCCTGGAAAAAATAAAGGGAAATAAGGTATGTGTAAAAGTTCTATATTGCTATGATATTTTAGACTATTAATCAATTTGCTCAGTCTGGATTAGGGGTTAGCATGGTTTGGGGGAAATACACTTGTCCTCATGCATAAATGGGACAAAGGAAAATATTTCTTATATAATAAAAAATGACTAACAAAAGTCCTGCTTCCCTTCCTTCATTCATTGCTTCCTTCCTTTCTTCCTTCCCTTCTGTTGCCCCCTCTCTCTCCTCTCTCTCTATCTCTCTCTCATTTTCTAATCTGCTACTTGTGAGCTGCAGATTCAGAATAGCATTTATATTAATTCCTCTAATTATTAGTGATTTAGAGAATTTGTTCCTATTGCTATATGTTGTGGTTAGTTTCTATACCAGAAGAATTAATGTTCATATCATAGTTAGATAGATAGATAGATGATAAGTGAGATAGATTTAGATGTATGAAATGAGACCATTCTTATTAAAGAATCTTGCTCTAAATATTTTCCCTCAGTTAATGGATTCCTTTTTACTTAGTTTCATGGGATTTATGTTTGACAAAATACTTTAAAATGTATGAAATCAAAATTAATTTTATGTTCCATGATCTTTTCTATTTATTTAGTCCTGGACCTTTCTTATACCCATATATTTGAAATGTTTTGTTTGTCTATGATATAACATTTTATATCTGGGTTATTTTCCATTTAAAACTTACGTCAGTGTAAGATGTGAGATGGTTGTCTAGGTCTATTTTTCCCTACTGCTGTTCAATTTTCTGGCCAATTTTTACCAAATAGTGTGTCCTTTCTCCAGTAGGAGAATGTCTCATGATTGTTGAATACTACCCCTATAGTATTATATCTTTCTTTAAGTTACCTAATCAATTCCAGTAACAATTATATTTTTAACTAGTAATGGATTGCTCTTTTTTAAGAATTATTGTTTTGAAGTTAAATTTGAACTCTATTGTGGCTGGCTGCCTTTGTTTCTCACTTTTTCATTATTTATCTAGAGATCCTTAATGATTTTTGACTCCATAATTTTTTTATTCTTTTCTATTTTTATCATAAAAGTATTTTATTATTTTCCACTAACATGTAAAGGTAGTTTACAATATTTGTTTTCATAAGGTTTTTAGTTCCAATTTTTTTCCTTCCCTCCTCCCTCCCATCACCCAAGACAGAAAGCAATCTGCTACAGGTTATAAATGTACAATCACATTAAAAATATATCTGCTTTAGTAATATTGTGAAAGGAGAATTATAACATAAGGGCCAAAGATCAAAAAAAAGAATGAAAAAAGCCAAAAAGTAGAAAGAGTATGGTTCAAGGTGCATTCAGATGCCACAGTCCTTTTTTCTTGATGTGGAGAACATTTTCTATCATGAGTTTTTTAATACTGTTTTGGATCATTGCACTCCTGAGAAAAGTCAAGTGTATCACAGTTAATCATCACACAATGTTCCTGTTACTGTGTACAATGTTTTCCTTGTTCTGTGTACTTCACTCAGTGTCAGTCTACTTATGTCTTACCAAGTTTTTCTGAAAACTACCTGCTCATCATTTCTTACAGCACAATAGTATTCCATTACATCCATATACCACAACATGTTCATCTGTTCCCCATTTGATGGGCATTCCCTCAATTTCCAATTCTATCCCACCACAAAGAGAGCTGCTATAATTTTTTTTTTTGGTACATGTGAGTCCTTTTCCTTTTTCTATAAACTATGGGACAGGGACCTAGTAGTGGTATTACTGGGTTAAAGGGTATGCACAATCCCGTAGCCTTTGAGCATAGTTCCAAATTGCTCTCTAGAATGGTTGGATCAGTTCACAACTCCATCAACTGTGAATTAGTGTTCCAATTAACAGCTTTAATCAAAATTTCAGGATATAAAATAAACCCATATAAATCATGAGCATTTCTATACATGACCAAAAAACCTCAGCAGTAAGAGATAGAAAGAGAAATTCCATTTAAAGTATCAGTAGACAATATAAAATACTTAGGAGTCTGCCTGACAAGACAAACCCAAGAACACTAGGAAGACAATTACAAAACACTTTTCACACAAATAAAAATGAGATCTATGTAATTGGGAAAATATCAAGTGTTCATGGATAGGCCGAGCCAATATAATAAAAATTACAATTCTACAAAAATTACTTTTTCAGTGCCATACCATTCAGACTACCTAAAATGTATTTTATGGATCTAGAAAAAATAATAACAAAATTCATCTGGAAAATAAAAAGGTCAAGAATATGAAGGGAACTAATGAAAAGAAATGCACATGAAGGTGGTCTAGTCATCCCAAATCTAAAGCTTTATTATAAAGCAGCAGTCGTCACAACTATCGGGTACTAGCTAAGAAATAGTGTGCTGGATCAAAGGAATAGGTTAGGCACAGTAGAAAAAGAATCAAATGACTATAGTAATTTCCTGTTTGATAAACCCAAAGACTCAAGCTTATGATATAGGAACTTATTATTTGACAAAAACTGCTAGGAAAATTTGAAGACAGTATGGCAGAAACATCTTACACTGTATTAAAATTAAGGTTACAATGGGTACATAATTTAGGCATAAAGGGTGATACCATAGGTAAATTAGGAGAGGAAGGAATAGTTTACCTCTCAGATCTATGGAGAGGAGAACAATTTATAACCAGAAAAGAGACAGAATATTATGAAATGCAAAATGTATGATTTTGATTCCATTAAATTAAAAAAGCTTTTGTACAAACAGAAGCAAAGCAACCAAAATTAGAAGGGAAGCAGAAAGCTGGGAAACATTTTTTTACAGCCAGTGTTTCTGATAAACACTTCATTTCTAAAATATATAGGAAGTAAACCAAATTTATAAGAATGTATTGAAAAATGGTCAAAGGATTTTTCTTCTATTTAAAAAAAAAGTACTCCTTTGATTTGAATGGCACTGAATTTTTCATTTTATTTAACTAATATTTTTATTTTCATTATAGAGACACACTACTCATCAGCAATTATTATGTCTCTGATTATCTAGCTATATCTTTTTATCATATAAATAGTGGTTTATAATTTTTGAATAAGATTGAAATTAATATTTCTCCAGTGGTTTAAGTCTGTTTTGTTTTTTATAAAGTCATTTATAGTTCTATTTATTTTTTAATGTGATAAACATTTTTATTTATAGTTTTGGCTTCCAATTTTTATCCCTCTTTGTCTCCCTTCCCTACCCCTCCCTGAGTCAACAAACTATCAGTTATGTGTTATACATGTATGATTATATAAAACATTGCCATATTTGTCATTTTGTACAAGAAAACTTGATTAAAAGGAAAAAAATGAAAGAGTGAAAAATAACATGCTTCAGTCTGTTCCATCAATATCAGTTCTTTCTTTGGAGGTGAATAGTACATTTCATCAATAGTCCTTTGAGGTTATCTTGTACCATTGTAATGTTGAGAATAGTTGAGTCATTCACAGTTCTTCATCAAACAATATTGCTATCTTGGTACACAATGTTCCCTTGGTTCTGTGCACTTCACTATATGTCATTTCATATGTATCTTTCTAGGGATTTCTGAAGTCTACATACTTGCCATTTCTTATAGCACAATAATACTCCATCACCATCATATACCATAGCTTGTTTAGCTATTCCCCAATTAGTGGGTATTCCTTGATTTCCAATGTATAGCCACCACAATAAGTGATAGGAATATTTTTATACAAATGGATCTTTTTCTCTTTTTGAGGATGTCTTTGGGATTACTTATCAGTGGTATTGCTGGATCAAAGGATATCCATAGTTCTATAGCCCTTAGGCATAGTTCGAAATTGCTCTCCAGAATGGTTGGATCTTTTCACAACTCCACCAACAGTTGATTAGTGTCCAAGCTTTCCCATATGCCCTCCAAGATCCAATATTTTCTGATTTGTTATATTTGTCACTCTAATAGGTATAAGGTGTCATATTTCTATACTTCTAAGTAGACTGCCAAATGTTTTGCAGTTATTTTAATGAAGTGTTTTTTCTATCTTCTCCTGGTAGATTTTATTGATATACAAATATATTGATAATTTGTATGAATTTATTTTATATTATTCAAACTTACTGATGGTATTGATTATTCTAACTAAATTTTAATTGACTCTCAAGAGGTTTTCAGGTAAACCACCAATTTTTAACTTTTAAAAATGCTTTTTTTTCTTTTCCTCTGCTTATTTCTTCAAATTCTTTTTGTATTATGCCTGCAATCTCTAGTTCTTTTGAACATTATAAACATTTTAATGAAAATGTTTCTATTTTGTCCATATATATATATATATGTGTGTGTGTGTGTGTGTGTGTGTATATACACATATATATATAAACACACATATATACACATATATATAATGTATTTTATTCATTCTAGATATATGCTATTTAACATTTTAAAGAAAAGTTGTTTATTCCTTTATTTTCTAGTATTTTAAATAAAAATGAATATGTATTTTATTTTTTAAAAAATCATTTGCTTGTCTCTTGATGTAATCATATAACTTCATTAATATAGTTAATTAAGTTTATAATTTTCCTACCATTAAGTCAATGTTCAATTTCTGGTATATATCTAAACTGGTCATAATGAGCTATGTAGTATTAGCTTTCTTTTTAATACCAGTGCAGTTGTGTTCTGGGGACCTATTCAAGATGGAGGAGAGAAGCCAGGATGCTGCCTGAGCATTCCCATGTTTCCCTCAAAAACAACATTAAATCAAGCCTCTAAACAGATTCTGGAAATACAGAACCTACAAAAAGAGAGACACAACCCTTCTACTTGAGATAATTTAGAAAACTTCAGGAAAGGTCTGTCTCACTTGGGTGAAGAGGGAGGGTGGCTTAGCACTGCTCATGTCAGCTGGCAGGTCATCACAGCTCAGCTCAGTGGGCAGCTTGACACCGCTGCAACTCAAGACAGCTGAGAGTGAGGCAGTTGAGAGTGAGGCAGCTGAGAGTGGTGCAGCCAAGAGCAGTAAGAAGTTTGCAAAAGTGAACCCTATGCCACAGAAGAGACTTCAACTTTATAAGTTTTAAAATAGGCTACAACATGAGCAAGAAACAAAAAGAAAATTGTCCCTTACTATTGACAGCTTCTGTGGTGAAAGGGAAGACTCAAACTCAAACTCAGATGAGTTTGTCAAAATGCCTACAATTGAGGACTCAAGTGGAAAGATGATCTTGTCTCAAGACCAAAAAACCTTCTTTTAAGAGCTCAAAAAGACTTTTTAAAAAACAAATGAGAGAGGTAGAAGAAAAATGGAGAAAGAACTGAGTGAAATGAGAGTTATGCTGCAAAAAGAAGCACAAAATTTGACTGAGGAAAACAAAACCTTTAAAAAATATAACTGGCCAAATGAGATAAAAAAGGCTACATGGGAGAAAAAATTGGCCAAGTGGAAAAAGATGTGCAAAAGCTTACTGAGGAAGATAATGCCTTAAAAATTAAAATTGGGCAGATAGAAGTTAACAACTCAATGAGACACTAAGAATCCATTAAGCAGAATCAAAAGACTGAAAAAATAGAAGAAAATGTGAAATAACTTATTGGAAAAAACAACTTACCTGGAAAAGAGAATTATTGGACTACCTGAAAGCTGTTATCAAGAAAAGAGTTTATATACCATATTCCAGGAAATTATCAAGGAGACTTGCCCTGAAATTGTAGAATCAGAGGATAAAATCATCATTGAAAGAATCCTGAAAGAGACCCCAAATGAAACACTTCAAGTAATATTGTAGGCAAATTCCAGAATTATCAGCTGAAGGAGAAAATACTCCAAGAAGCCAGAAAGAAACAATTTAAATATCATGGAGCCACAGTCAGGATTGCACAGGACCCAGCAGCTTCAACTTTAAAGGATCACAGGGCTTGGAATATGATATTTAGGAAGGCAAAGGAGCTTGGATTACAACCCATGATCAACTACCAAGCAAAACTGATCATTCTCTTTCAGAGGAAAAGATGAACATTCAATGAAATAGGCAACTTCCAAGGTTTTCTGAGACAAAGATCAGAACTGAACAGAAAAATTGATCTCCAAATACAAGAATGTAGAGAAATATAAAGAGGTAAACAAGGGCGGGGGGAGGTTGTGGATGAAGTTAAACTGTTTGCATCCCTATAAGAGAGGATAATACTTTTAACTGTTAGGATCTGAATCTCTGTTTAGGTATTGTTATTAAATTGACTTTGATGTGATGATATAAAGAAACTTAAGGGGAGGAATAAAAGAATACTAGGGAGAGTAGAGAAAGGAGAAGATAGAATGGGGATAATAACATCTTGTGAAGAGGCAAAAAAAGAACCCATTACAATAGAGGGAAAGAACAGAGGGGTGGGCATTGTTGCAATCTTATTCTCGTCAGATTCGTTTCAGGGAGGGAATAAATTATACTCCCCTTTGTATAAAGAAACTCAGCTTATTCTTTAAGGAAACAAAAAGAGAAGAGGAAAAGGATGGTATTGACAGGAAGTGGTGAGCATTTTTTCAACATTACTCTCATCAGATTTGGTTCAGGGAGGGAATAAAATACACTCCCATTTGTATAAAGGAACTTAGCTTACTTTTTAAGGAAACAAAAGGGGAAGGGGAAAGGGGTGAGATGGATAGAATGGGGGTGCAGAAGCAGGGGAAAAAGAGGCAAGAAAAAGAAGGGCAACTGATAAAAGGGAGGGCACATTGAGGGAGGCAGTGGTCAGAAGCAAAGCACTGATCAAGAAGAATGGGGTGAAAGAAGGGAAAAAAGAGTACAAAGTGGAAAATAAGATGGAGGGAAATAAACAGTTAATAATATTAACTGTGATTTTTTTTTGGTAAGGCAACAAGGGTTAAATGTATTGCCCATGGTCAAACAGCTAGTAAGTTTCTAGTATCTGAGGTCACATTTAAACTCAGGTCCTCCCGAATAAAGGACCAGTGATTTATCCACTGTACCACCTAGCTGCCATTTAACTGTGAATTGGAATGGGATGAACTCTCCCATAAAATGGAACCTAATAGCAGAGTGCATTAAAAATAAGAATTCTACAATATGTTGTTTATAAGAAACACATTTTAAGCAGAAAGATACATAGAGAGTAAAAGTAAAAGGTTGAAGCAGAATATATTATGCTTCAACAGGCATCAAAAAAGGAGGGGTAGCAATTATTATCTCAGACAAAGCAAAAGCAAAAATAGATCTAATTAAAAGACATATGGAAGGAAACTACATCTTGCTAAAAGGTATGATAGATAATGAATTAATATCAATACTAAACATGTATGTGCCAAGTGGTATAACATCCAATTTCTTAGTGGAGAAGTTAAATGAGTTAGAAGAGGAAAGAGACAATAAAACTATACTAGTGGGGGAATTGAAGCTTCCTCTTTCAGAATTAGATACATCTAACCATAAAGTAACAATAGACAACATAAAATACTTGGTAGTCTACCTGCCAAGGCAAACCCAGGAACTCTATGAACACAATTATAAAACATTTTTTCACACAAATAAAATCAGATCTATGTAATTGGAAAAATATCAGTTGCTCATGGATAGGCTGAGATAATATAATAATAATGATAATCCTACCCAAATTAATTTACCTATTTAGTGCCATACCAATCAGACTACCTAAAATTATTTTACAGAGTTAGAAAAAATAATAACAAAATTCATCTGGAAAACCAAAAGGTCGAGAATATCCAGGGAACTCATGAAAAAAAAAAATGCACAGGAAGCTGGGCTAGCCATACCAAATTTTCAGCTATACTGTATAGCGGCAGTCATCAAAACTATTTCATACTGGCTATGAAATAGATTGGTGGATCAATGGAATAGTTTAAGCACAGGAGACACAGTAGTAAATGACTATAGTAATCTACTGTTTGATAAACCCAAAGACTCCCGCTTCTGGGATAGGAACTCAGTATTTGACAAAAACTGCTTAGAAAACTGAAAGATATTATGGTAGAAATTAGGCATAGTCCAACATATTACAATTTATACAAAAATAATGTCAAAATCTTTTCAAGATTTAGACATAAAGCATGATACCATGTATAAATTAGTAGAGGAAGGGATAGTTTACCTCTTAGATCTATGGAGTGGAAAACAATTATGCCCAAACAAGAGATAGAGAATTTTATGAAATGCAAGATGGAAGACTTAAAAAGGTTTTGTACAAACAGAAGCAATGCATCCAAAATTAGAAGGGAGGCAGAAAACTGGGAAGCAATTTTTACAGCCAACATTTCTCATAAAGGCCTCATTTCTAAAATATATAGGGAACTAATTCAAATTTATAAGAATCCAAGTCATTCTACAATTGACAAATGATCAAACAATATGAACAGGTAGTTTTCTGAAGAAGTCAAAGCTATCTATTGCCATATGAAAAAATGCTCTAAATCACTATTGATCAGAGAAATGCAAATTTAAAAATCTCTGAGGTGCCACTACACATCTACCAGGACAAAAAAAGAAAATTATAAATGTTGGAGAAGCTGTGGAAAAATCAAAACACTGACACATTGTTGGTTGAGCTGTGAACTGATCCATCCATTCTGGAGAGCAATTTGGAACTATGTCCAATGTTTATACCCTCTGACCCAGTAGTACCACTGCTAGGTCTATATCCCAAAGAGACCATAGAACAGGGAAAGGGACCCACATGTACAAAAATATTTATAGCAGCTTTCTTTGTGGTGGTAAAGAATTGGAGATTGAGGGAATGCCCATCAATTGGGGAATGGCTGAACAAGTTGTTTGATAAGAAATGATGAGCAGGAGGAGTTCAGAGAAACCTGGAAGGACTTACTTTAACTAATGCTGACTGAGAGGTTCAGAACCAGGAGAGCATTGTACAAAGTAACAGCAATATTGTATGATGAAAAATGGTGAAAGACTTGGCTCTTCTCAGCAGTGCAACGATCCAAAAGAGTTTCAAAGAACTCATGATAGGAAGTATTCTCAACATTCAGAAAAAAAGAACTATGAATTATGAATGAATATTGAACCATACTGTCTCTACTTTTGGACTGTTTTTTCCTTTCACTTTTCAGGTTTTTCCCTTGTGCTCTGATTCTTCTTTCACAAGATGACTAATGTAGAAATATGTTTAATGTGATAGTACACATACAACCTATATCAGACTGTTTTCTGTCTTGGAGAGTAGGGAAGGAAGGAAGGTTGGTAGAAAAAAATTAGGAACTAAAAATCCTGCGAAATCAAATGTTGAAAGCTATGCTTATACACAACTGGAAAATAATAAATTACTTAATGTTTTTTAAATTTAAAAATAGCAGTGCAGTCAATAGAGTAGCAAACCTAGAATCAGTAAAACCCAATTTCAAATATTGCCTCAAAAACTACTTTGGTGTCCTTAGGCAAGTCATTTAACCTTTGTTTTCCTCACTATCCCCAACTGGAAAAAAATGCAGATGAGAATAGTACCTATTTTGCTGAGTTATTGTGAAGATCAAATGGGATACTATTACTAAGGAAAATGCTTAGGGCTGTGCCTGACATGTAAAATTCTCTGTATAAAGGCTCCCCCTTTACTCTTCATTTCCCTTTACTCCCCTTGCCTTTCCAATTTTATTCAAAGCTTTCGTAGGGTTGTCCATTTGTAATATTGACCTATACTTTCTTTTTTGACCTATACTTCCAGCTTTTACTCTATTTTTTAATACCATTAACTCAAGCAGCTATTTATTATGTGCTCCCTCTCCAAACAATGTAAGCCACTTATATAGTACCTTTTCCAATATAACTAGTTACCGTTAGCTTTTTTTTTTTTGATGGGGCAATGAGGGTTAAGTGACTTTCCCATGGTCACACAAGTAAAAAGTGTCAATTGTCTGAGGCCATTATGAACTCAGGTTCTCCTGAGTACAAGGCCAATGTTTTGTCCACTGTGCCACCTAGCTGCCCCCCGTAGCATAGTTTCTTTATAAAGACATGGTGTTGGTCCCATCGATCTGACCTTATTTCAAGGTAAGTCTTCTTTTTAGTTACTGCTGGATTGGGATCAAAAGGACACTATATATTTTACCAAGCTCTTTGCTTCTTGAAATTCTGGACTCTGAACCTTATGGTTTGCTCACTTTCTTCTTACCTTTCAAAATGTACAAGGTCACAACTTCCTCCTTCCTTCAGCTAAAACAAAAGAAAAAATGACAAGGCAAAGGATTAGAGCCTTTATTCACAATATAAAAGTGTTCCTCACAAGAAGAAAGGCCAAGGCCTCTCCTCAGCATTGTTTCTTACCATATGCTAATAATATAGGAATAAAATAACTAGATCTAATGCAGTCAACAAAGCCAAGACTATGTTGAATATGCCCTCAATCCCACAATTGCAGACAATGAGGAAGAATGATGTGTCTGTTCTGTTAGCCAAACAGAATCATTTACAATGTCTAATTATGTTTTTTTTTTAATTTCTTCAAAGCTTTTTACATTACATGCATCATGGAAGGATGCTTTCAAGACTCTTGAAAGTGGAAAACTATATCAGTGCTACTAGGTACACTTAGAGCCTGAACTCATTGACCTATCTTCAACTACACTGAATAGCAGTAATGTGCCAGATTACATAGGACTTTAAATAAAAAAAAAATTAAAAAGAAGAAAGTTTTATATTTATCTTTTTTGTGTGTGTGGCAATGAGGGTTAAGTGACTTTCCTAGAGTCGCACAGCTAAGTAAGTGCCAAGTGTCTGAGGCCCGATTTCAACTCAGGTCCTCCTTAATCCAAGGCTGTTGCTTTACCTACTGCGCCACCTAGCTGCCCACTATATCTGATCTTAGAATTAAAATCCATTACAATTTATTGAGTGGGGAAGAGAGTGATCAGACCTGAAGTTTTGGAATATCACTTTGGGATTAAGTAGAGAAAATATTGGAGAGGAAAGATACTTGGGGTTCTGATACCAATTAGGAGGTCATAGCAATTGTCTAGGTTTCAGGTGATATGAAGCTGTGTCTAAATTAAAGACCCAAAAATAATAGTAAAGAGATAACCCCCCAAGAAAATCAATATGTTTGTGTTGAGAAGAAAAAGTGAGTTCTCATAAGAACTTTCTCATTATTAGGGCAGTTGGGTGCAGTATAGGAAGACAGAGGGCACAGGTATGAGTTGAATATGAAGGGATGAAATCTTTAAAAAATGAAATTAAGGGGTTACAGGAATGAACTGGGAGAAAGGAAAAGGGAGAGATGAAATGGGGTAAAGTATCTCACATAAAAGAAACCAAAAAAAGCTTATACAGTGAAGGGGAAGATGGGCGAGGTACTGGGGAGTGAGTGTACCTTACTCTCAGCAGAATTGGCTCAAAGGGGGAATAACATACACACTCAATTGGGTATAGTAATCCATCTTACCCTGCTGGATAGTAGGAGGAAAAGGGATAAGGGAGGGGGTGAAAGAAAGAAGGGCAGATTGGGGGAGGGGGCAGTCAGAAGCAAAACACTTGAGGAGGTTTAGAGTAAGAAAAGCTATAAAATATAGTAAATATCATGGGGAGGGATTAGCATGGAGAGAAATAGCAATAGTAAATATGAAAAAAAATTGAAGCAAGTTTGTCTGACAGGACTCAGTTCTCAAATGCATAGAGAACTTAGTCAAATTTATTAAATAAGAGACATTCCCCAATTGATAGATATGAAATTTTCAGATGAAATAATCAAAGTTACCTATAGCCGTATGAGAAAAAAAATGCTCTAATTCACTATAAATTGGAAAGATGTAGGTGAAAACAATTCTGGGGTACTACCTCTTATCTATTGTATTAGATAATAAGAGCAGAGGAAAATGACAAATGTTGTAGGGAATATGGGGAAAATGAGACATTAATACACTCTTGGTAAAGTTATAAACTGTTTCAAACATTATGTATAGGAATTTGAAACTATGGCCAAAGGGCTACAAAAATATGCATACAATCTTTGACCCAGTAATATCACTACTAGGTTGTTATACAAAAAGAGATAAAACCCCCAAAAGTTGAATTTGAAATTGAGGGGATGCCCATCAATTAGGGAATCCCTAAACAATTTGTGGGATGAGATTATGATGGAACACAGTTGTGCTATAAGAAATGATGATCAGGATGCTAAGAGAAAAACCTGGAAAGATTTATATGAGCTGATACAAAGTGAAATGAACTGTATACAAAATAACAACAATATTGTAAGATGATCTGCTGTGGATGACTTAGTTATTGTCAGCAATGAAATCATCCAATACAGCTCTGAAGGACTTATGAAAAATGGAATCCATCTACAGAAAAAGAATAGATGCTATCTGAATATAATTGAAGCATAATTTTAGTTCCTTTTTCTAAATTATTTCATCTGTTTTCTTTCATAACCTGAATAAAATGGAAATGTTTTGCATCACTACACATGTATAACTTACATTGAATTGCTTGAGTTCTTAAGAGGTGGTAGGGAGGGAGGGAGGAAGATAATTTGAAAAGCAAAGTTTTAAAAATTGATATTAAAAGTTTTTTATCCAGACTATTCCCCAATTAATGGGCATCCCTTTGATTTCCAGTTCTTAGCCAACGCAAGAAAAGCTACTATAAATATTATTCTACAAAGAGGTTTTTTTTTCCCTTTTAAAATCTCTCTTTGGGTAAAACCATCCATTTAAAACAAATTTATTAAACCATCAATTTTCACAGCACTGTGCTAAGCCCTTGGTGGCACAAGGTGGTTTAAGAAATGAATAAGGTTGTGTCTTTGAAAAGTAAAATTTAGGAAAAGAATTTAAATTATACAGACATATATTACATTCTGGTTTATAGTTTCAGTCCTCTGGAGCATATAGCCTCACTACAGAAGACAAATATGATATCATTTATGGATGTCTCCCTGTTCTCCCCTATTCCACATCTTATACTCCTTTGATACCTTCTGTAATCCTTTCCTCCTTTGCTCCTTTCTTTAATCAAGAAGTGACACTTTTCTAGACCAAGACCAATCCCTTTGTTTTTGGATTTGATTTCACCCCTACCCTATTCTCCTGAATCTTGTTTTTAATCTTTCTACTAGATTCTCTGCTATGTTGCTACTTACAAACATGCCCACATCTCCCCCGTCATTAAAAAATGCCTTTACTTGAAGCCACATCCCCTCAAAACGTCATCCTTTATCTCCTTTCCCTTTTACAGCCAAACTGTTCTTAAAAAAAACTGATTTATGCTTATTGTTTCCACTTCTCACTCATTTCTCAACCCTTGACGTTTGATTTTCTAACTGAAACTACTTTCTTGAAGGTTATGAGTGATCTCAATTACTAAATCTGATTCAATTTTCTACTTTTTATCTTTCTCAGATTCTCTGGTGTTTGAACTATTTGACTAGTCTTTTCTCCATGGGTTTTTATGACACCACTCTCTCATGGAACTTGTCTTACATTTCTGGCTGTTCCTTCTAAGTCTTCTTTTCTGGATCAATATCCATATTCAATTTTGCTCCTATGCAGATGAATCCCCGATTTTTCTATCTAGTTCCAGTCTCTTACCTGAGTTCCAGTCCTATATCACATATTCACCATTTTCTTCTGACCACTACCTCTCTCAATCTTCTTTCTATCAGTCCCACCTCCCTTTTCATTTCCCCTTTCCCCTACAGGATAAGATAAATGCCTATACTGGGCTAAGTGTGTATTATATTTCCTTATTCAGCCAAATCTGATGAGAGTAAGGTTGAAACAATCCTCACCCCTCCCTTATTTCCTTTATTGTAATAAGTTTTTTGTGCCTCTCATATTATGAGATTTACTGTACTCTGCCTCTTCTTCCCTCTTCTCCCAGTATAATCCTTTTTGTCATCCCTTAAGTTTGTTTCTTTACCATTACATCAAAATCACCTTGTACCCAGAACCTTTATTTATGTGTAGTTCTTCTACTCTTAATAGAGATACAGTACTCAAGAGTTATAAGTATCTTCTTCCCATGTAGGGATGTAAACATTTAAATGTTATTGGATAACTTGTTTTGTTTTGTTTTTCCCATTTTACCTTTTCATGTTTCTTGAGTCTTGTATTTGTAGATTGAATTTTCTGTTCAGTTCTGAACTTTTCATCAGGAAAGTTTTAAAGTCCTCTGCTTCACTGAATGCTCATATTTCCCCCTAAACATTTTATTATGCTTAATTTTACTAGATAGTACATTCTTGGTTGTAATGCCAGTTCTTTTGTCTTCCAGAATATCATATTCCAAGCCTTCTAATCCTTTATGTTGAAGCTGCCAGGTCCTGAGTAATCCCAAGTTATGTTCTTTAAAATTTAAATTGTTTCTTTCTGGCTACTTACAGCATTTTCTCTGTCACCTGTTATTTCTGGACTTTGGCCACAATATTCCTGGCATATTCTTTTTGGGATATCTTTCTGTAGGTGATCAGTGGATTCTTTCAATGAATATTTTTTTTCCTCTGGTTCTAAGACATCATAGCAATTCTCCTTGGTAATGTGAAATATGCTGTACAGGTTCTTTTTCTCTTATTATGACCCTCACATTGTCCAAAAAATCTTAAATTATCTCTCCTGGATCTATTTTCAAAGTCTGTTTCTTTTTTCTTTTTTTTGCTGAAAAGGTATTTTACGTTTTCTTCTTCTTTTACATCCTTTTGACCATGCTTTACTACTTCCTAATGTCTCATTGGGTCATTAGCTTCCATCTTCCCAATTTAGATTCTTAAGAAATTATTTTCAGCAAGGCAATGATCCAATATAACCCAGAAAGACTTATGAAGATTGCTGTCCATCTGCAGAGAAAGAACTGATATTATCTGAAAACAGATGAATACACATTTAATTTTTTTTTATTTCCTCTTTGTCAATTCCTTAATCTGAAGTTTTGGGTTTTTTGACTGTTTTCTCTCACAACTAGCTAATATGGGAATTTTTCCATGACTACTCATGGATAATTTATTTTGAATTGCTTGAGTCCTTGTGGGTGGGGGGCGTGAATGGAGAGGGAGAAGAGAAGTTGGAACACAAAGTTTTAAAAAAATTGATGTTAAAATTTTGTTTTTATATATATTTTGGAAAATAAAATTTTATTCAGAATAAAAAGAAAATAGGTTGTCTCTCCTCTGACTAAGTTTCCAATGTCAAGCATTAAGTAATATTAGAAGATACAGTAGTCAGCAATATTGTATTTTAGAAATCACCAATGATATGCTTTACTCAAGGGGGTCACGCAGCTCACCAGTGGCATGCTTGACTAATAGAAGAGCATCATGCAGCATAATTATGACCCACCCTGTCATCATTATAAGGCTGATTTGAGTAATAGAAAATGCTGACACTGGTCATGTAGGTAGTTCCTTTATTTCCTAAGGATATGATTTAGTATAAGAAATCACTAATTAAGATTAATATGTTATATAAGTACAACTTCTGGAATGGGATATAAACTCATTGATTTTGTAACTCAGAGTCTTTCAGCAGGTTCACCCCTGCTGGAGGCCAGCTTTATTGTGAGATAAGTCCTTCTCTCAATAAACCTATTTTCTTTGGCTTGGAGACTATTGTTTCTGTTCCTCCATCGGACTTAGAGAAATTTTCCCAACAGGTTTCATATGTAGGCATTTCGACATTGTTGTCCCTTTCTGAGTTTTAGTTTTGGTCTCCCCTGTCTCCAAAGTAGTTTTATATAGTTATAGTTCTTTTCTGTTCCTTATTCATATTTTAGTCTATTTTGTGCCTTTTAAAATAGAGTTCTGCCCATGGGGTAATTCACTGTTCCAATATTCTTTTGCTGGGGACCAGAGGCCTAATCACTGGCTGTCTGCTCTGAGGCCTCAGCATCTTCTGCCTTGTTCATTGTACCGAGGTGGTCCAGTATAATTGAACGTATTGTGTAGCAGATACCCCATTTAGCAAATTGCCTTCTCTGTTGAAGCTGGGGGCCTCACACCTAGATTGCTGTGCCACTAGCTTGCTGAGCTAGGACTGAGGGTCTCTGCTGTGACTAAGAGTCTTCTGCTGGCTTGCCCAAACACCCTCTGTGCTTCCCTTTAACCCAGGTGAGACATACCTTTCCAGAAATCCTTCTAGGCAGTCTTTTTTTTTTTAATTGGGGAAATTGGGGTTAAGTGACTTGCCCAGGGTCACACAGCTGGTAAGTGTTAAGTGTCTGAGGCAGGATTTGAACTCAGGTACTCCTGACTCCAGGGCCAGTGCTCTATCTACTTCGCCACCTAGCTGCCCCATGGCAGTCTTAAGCTTAAGATTGTTTCACTCTATCTTTTTTGTGTTTCATAGCTCCAGAAACCCTTTAGAGTCTCAATGTGATGTTGTTTCAGAGGGAAATTTTGGATCACTCAGGCAACTTCCTGGCTTCTTGCTGCCATCTTGGCTCAGCCCCCAAAACTTTTAAAGAATAAGTTGTGTTAATATAACCTATTTTTCTTTCACATCTATTTTGCATTGAAATCCTTCCTCCAGCCTCTCTCAAAGAGCAATTTCATAATTTCATATATAAATATATATATAAATATATATATATATATATATATACACACACACAGAGACAGATAAAGAGAAAGAGATAGAGAAAGAGAGTGATAGAAAGAAAAATAAATGGAGAAAGACAGAGAGACAGAGACAGAGACTGAGAGAGACAGATGGAGAGAGACAGAAAGTTCTTCAAGAATAATGAACTAATCAACACATTAAAACAAATTTGATGTAATATATAGTGTTCTAAACATGTTGTCCGTCATCTCTGCAAAGAAATGGGGTGAGATGTTTGCCTTTCTCAAGTATATTATTCTGATGATCACTCTTTTAGATATTTGTATGTATGAATATACTATTCAATCTCTTTTATTGCTTTTTTATTATTTCTCATGAAAAGCTACATCTTTTGTTCAATTAAATGAATTATGTTATTATACTCCTTAGTTTTGTAAAGAGACACTTTGATAGATTGATGTAGTAAAAAATCTGTAAATAAATTAATTTCAGAAATATTATCATTTTTATGATGACAGTACAGCCATAAGCACAGAATATTATTTTGTAAAAATTATTCTTCATTTATTTATAAAGTGTTCAATAATTCTATCTATGACAGTATTTCTAATAGCATAGTTATTTACATAGAAAAGTCTAAGCAATTACCAAATTTTCTTATTTTAGCAAGGTAATGAATCATTTCAATGAAGATACATGTTAGAAAATAAGCTCTTCATATCAACATCATTTTTCTATATACATATATCAATAGTAAAAATGCCCAACATAATAATTGAAAGTGAAGTATCATTCAAAATACCTTCAAAACACATAAAATATCTGAGAAGCAATCTTCCAAAACACACCCAAAATTTAAATAAATTTTGACAAAAGTGATAAAGCTCAATAAATGCTTACTCTTCCACCCACCAAACTTTAAATTATTTGAATAAAGTCAGAATATCCTTAAAGGTTGCCTCTGGTTAAAGAAACTCAAATGTTCATTTTACATGGTAAACAATATTTTTGTCATCCTGATTTGTTTTTGTGTAGGGTCAAGGTGGGGAAAGGGGTCAGCAGTAGTGCATACATAGACAATACAATTCTGTAATCCATTTCAAAAAAAAAAAAAGATTCCAACAATTGAATACAATAGAAGAAATAGAGCCTAACCAAAACAGAGCATAGCAAAATTGTAGTATTCTGTATAGATAGTTTCTTATTACTATTATTACATTTAAACTCCAGGTCTTTTAAACATGAATTGTTTTCTCATTGTCTGAAGATGAATCTTCAGGATTAAAAGCATATACTTTCCATCACCATTAAGAATGCTATCAAAAATTAATTTTAAGGGGCAGCTAGGTAGCACAGTGGATAGAGTACTGGCCCTGGAGTCAGGAGTACCTGAGTTCAAATCCGGCCTCATACATGTAACACTAACTAGCTGTGTGACCCTGGGCAAGTCACTTAACCCCAATTGCCTCACTAAAAAGAAACAAAAACAAAAAATAATTTTAAAAAAGAATGTTCCTACTGAGGGAAAGTAGTTAGCAATTTGAGAAGAAGCAGTGAAATTCCTCAGCTACCACCTTTTTGTTTTCTAAATTCCTGTGATTCTTTATACTTCCTTGAAAAGAAAAAAACTTGTTCCTTTATTCTAATATAAAAAAAAATTGAAAATTTATTTTGAGAGACATACTAGAACATCTCACGTTATGTCCAAGAACTTGATAAGGTTTCAGAAAAAAAAAGGAATTCAAAAACACTAAGTTGAATCAATCCTACAACACCCATCAATTGTGAAAGAGGTAAGCAAATAGAATGTATAAGAGAATATGTGTTTCAGAAGAAGAAATAGATATGAATGCAGAGAAGTATAGAAATAATTATTTGAACTACTGTAGGCTGAGGAAAAAGATCCATAAAAACTCTACATGACCAAGTAAATAAATGTATAGAACAAAACCAAAAATGAGCAAAGGAAAGATGGAAGGAAGAAAAGAAATGAAGGAAGGAAGGAAGAAAAAGAAAAGAAGGAAAAAAAGAAACTGAATTATGCATGGGCCTAAAGTAGAGTAGAGCACCTTCTTTTCTTTAGAACACTTTTGGCATAAAATAATGGAATATTGCATATTCTGTCACTCATAAAAGTGGTTGGTTTTGAAAATTTGATTTTCCCCTTTTTTCTTCAAAAATTATTACAAGTAAATTCTCACTGAGTAAGAGGTAAGAAGAAAATATTGAAATATTAATGTGACACAAATGTAAAAAGAACAATTATTTTAAAATAATAATGAGAGTTGTACTATGGACTGAAAGGATTCTAGAAAACCAATCATTTAGCATCTTGTAGAGATATGTAGTGGTATACATGTATGTGCATACATGTATATGTATGTATGTTTATATGTGTATATATTCACATATTTCTATAGGTCTTTTGAAGATATTTGTTTAATTCTGATTAACCTACAAAGACACCAATTTCATAGGTATAAAAGGTAAACATTTCCATATTTCCTGCTACTCCTTCAAAAGAATGACATTTATAAAAAATTCTACTTATCTGACATTCAGCAAAATGCAAGGTTAAGGTTCTATATTTAATTTTTAAATTGTAAATAGAAAACTCATAAAACCATCGTTTGAATAATGTCCTGTATTAACAAATTGTATTAATTATACATGCAGTACACACAATCTTGATCAATTCAATTTTAAATAGTACATGTTTTAAAATGGCTCTCTGATATTAACTGCTTAAAGGGAGTGTAGGGATTAAAAATTAAAATGTCTTACACATATGGATGGTAATACCAACAGCCTTGGAAAATGTCAAGTTGTTTTGCATTAATTAAAAATAATTGATATATCTCTTGAAGATATAAGGAAAGTAGCACTTGTGAAATTCATAGAATATGAAATGATTTACCAAAGGTTTTGAAACTAAAAGTTGTATTTAATACCTTCCAATCAATAAAGACAAGAAATTGTCACTGGAGTCCAAATTAAATATATATTTACTGCTTCCAGACACACAGTGACAGTTGATATGCATTTGTTGTATTAAACCTAAAATTGGTAGATTTTTGGCATCATACCTCCATTAAGAAAAGCAACATTCTGTATATACAATAATACAATATACAACATCACTAAATCTGTAGCTAGAGAGTATAGGTTTTGATGTAGCTTCTTCAAAATATAGTACTGACTAATCAAGAAAACCAGCATGGCTTTTATATACTTCATTGTTTGTGTATGGACAAGATGATCTCCCAGATTGCTTACAGAATGCCTACTACGTAGTAAGCATGTAGCAAAGGTAGAATGAATGAGTTATTAATTCCAGCTATAACAATTGGTTTAATTTTTTTTAATTTCAGTATATATTTCCCATTTATATGTACATTTTTAACAATCTTTTTTTTTCAATTTTGAGTTTCAAATATTCTACCTCCCTCCCACCTCTTATGTCTCCTTGAGAAAGCAAGCAATTTCATATTATACATTTGAAGTTATGCTACATTGTATAAAAAACACAAATAAAATAAAATAGTAAAAAATTAAGAACATAAGAAACAGTAAGCTTCAATCTGCATTTGGAGTTCACAAGTTCTTTCTCTGGAGGTGGTATTTTATACACTAAGTCCTTGTAAATTGTCTCGTATCATTTTATTGAAAGAACAGGTAGGGGGCATCTAGGTGGGGGCAGCTAGGTGGTGCAGTGGATAAAGCAACAGCCCTGGATTCAGAATGACCTGAGTTCAAGTCGGGCCTCAGACACTTGACACTTAATAGCTGTGTGATCCTTTGCAAATCACTTAATCCTCATTGCTCAACAACAAAAATAAAACAAAACAAAACAAACAACAAAAACAACAAACAAACAAAAACAAAAAGCAGGTAAATCATTGACAATTGATTATTCTACAATATTGCTGCTACTGTGTAAATGATCACTTGGCTGGGGTCAGTTCATTTTATATCAGTTCATATAAGTCTTTCCAGGTTTTTCTGAAACCTTCCAGCTTGTAATTCATTATAGCACAATGGAATTTCATCATAATCATAAACAACTTGATCAGTTATTCCTCAACTGATGGCATCTTCCATTTCCAATTTCTTTTTTTTGCCACCACAAAGGGAGCTGTTCTAAATATATATTTTTTTGTACAAATAGGTCCTTTTCAGTTTTCTTTTATATCTTTGGAACATAAACTTAGTAGTGTTATGTCTGGTTGAAAGGTTTTTAAGCTCTTTGGGAATAGTTCTAAATTGCTCTGCAGAATGGTTGGAACAGTTCAAAACCCACAAAGTGAAATCCTGTCACAATTTTTACACATTCCATCCAGCATGCGTAATTTTCCTTCTCGGTCATCTTAGCTAATTAAAAACTATTTAAAGCATTTTTGAAGTGACTATGAATAACTTTGACTTCTTTGGAAAACTTCCTGTTTGTATCATGTGACCATTTATCAACCTGAAAAAAATCTCTTATTTTTAGAAATTTTCCTCCATATTCTGTATATTTGAGAAATGAGGCCTATATAAAGGAAAATCCTACCCATTTAACTATTTTGAAGGGGTTTTTGTTCTTTTTCTCCTAATTTTTGCTATATTAGTTTGTTTATTAAAAAGCTTTTTAAGTTGATGTAGTCAAAATTATTTATTTTACTTCCCTTATCCACATATCTGGGCTGTACATTTTTTCCATGTTTCCCTGATTTTCTTATAATATTACCTTCTATGACCAAATAAGTTATTTATTTTAACCTTATCTTGGTATCTGGTGTGAGGTATCAGTCTGTGCCTGTTTGTTTTTTTTTTTTTTTTTAACTGCTTTCTAGTAGTCCCAGAATGTTTTTTTAATTGAAATTTTGGTCTTGGTGTGTTTTTTTTCCCCTTTGGCAGGACATTGATTGTTTGTTCCATTTCTTTTTCCAGGATAGAATTAAGTATTCTATTTTCTCTTTTTATTATATGGGTAATTTATGTTTATTTAAATATACAACCATTTCAGTTATTTTGTCAGATTTGGTTGGTTGTTATCCTTCACAATTGAAGAGGACCAAAATAAGATCACTATGTTAAAGTCAAACTATCGTGTCTGACTGTGTCTGATCAGACCAACATGAGCTCCATATGCACTGCTACAGGTCACAGACGAATAGTCCATGTGAGCATTTGGATTGGATTTTCTAAATTTGAGCATCTCACATTTCGTTTGAGTTACTTTAATTTTCCTTTGCTCATAGAGCACAGCACCTTCCCTGATGAGAGCATACCATTCTAGGCAGTCTAGGAACAGTGTTTCCCATATCATGCAATCAATTCCAAATTTCTCAAGAAAGACCTCAAGAGTGTTCTTGTATCACTTTTTCTGACTACCATGTGAGTACTTGCCTTCTGTGAATTCTCCATAAAATAATCTTTTAGCAAGTGTACATTTTGCATTTGAACATTTTTGTATTTGCCCCTCAGAGTTGAACTCTCTACAATAGAGTCTGAATGCTTGCCAGTTTACCTTGAGAGAGGACCACAGTGTCTGGTGTCTTGTATTGCCAGCTGATCTTTAAAATTTTCCTAAGACAATTCACACAGAAGTGAGGTAGCTTCCTGGCATGGCACTGGTATACTGTCCAGGTTTCACAGGCATATAACAATGGGGTGAGCACAACAGCTGTGTAGACCTTGAGTTTGATAGTCAGTCTAATAAATCATCTTCCCCACACTTTCCTTCAGAACCTCCCAAATGATGAGTCAGTTCTGACAATGCATGCATCAACCTCTTTATAAGTATGTACATCCCTGTAAAGTATACTGCCAAGGTAAGTAAACTTATTCACAGTAATCAAAACTTTGGAATTTGCTATAATTGATGGTTCCATGTATGGATGGTGTGATACTGGCTGATGGAGCACCTGTGTTTTCTTGGTATTAATTGCTAAGTCAAAATCATCACAAGCAGTCTATACTTTGTTGTGTCTCACCAGCAGAGGCTTCGTTGAGTGCACAATCAGCTACAAACAAAAAATCAAACATAAACATTGCTTCCACTTTATTCTTGGCTTGTAGTCTTTTCCAGTTGCAGAATTTACTAGCACTTTACTATCTGACTTCAATTTCTCCTGGAGTTGTTGGGCAGCAAACACCATATCAACCATTCATTGGCCCTTTCTGAAGCCACACTGGCTCTCAGGTAGATTACCATTTTCTATGTAAAGGAACAGCCTTTTAAAGAGATCTCTAGGGGGCAGCTAGGTGGCACAGTGGATAGAGCACCGGCAGTGGATTCAGGAGGACCTGAGTTCAAATCTGTCCTCAGACACTTTACACACTTACCAGCTGTGTGACCCTGGGCAAGTCACTTAACCCCAATTGCCTCACCAAAAAAACCAAAAAACCAAAAACAAATAAAGAGATCGCTAGCAAGAATCTTACCAGCAGTGACTAAGAAAGAGAGAACCCCCATGTGATTTTCACAGGGTAATCTATTTCCTTTACTTTACAGAGATGAACAATGGAGGTGACCTTGAATTCCTGGGAGATAACCTTCTCTTACCATATAAGCTAAAAATTCTAGTCATTTTTTGTATGAGCAATGGACCCCAATCTTGTAAGTCTCATCTGTAATAGAATCAGTACCAGGTCCTTTACCACAGTAGAGAAGGCTAATGTCATTGAAATCTCTTTTTCATTTTGAAATTTGTGTAGAAAGGATTTGATTTCACGCTGAAGTAAATGGTCAATGGTTTCAACATTGATTGATGATTGTCTGGTGGGAACACTATGGAGGTGTTTGTCCCATCTCTCCATAATCATGTCTTTATCACTAATCAATATGGCTCCCTGAGTAGTTGAAATGCACCCTATAGCTTTGGCCCATAAACAGCCTATGATCAATCGCACAGTCTGTACCAAACATTGCCTCCATCACTCTCATATCCTGTCTGTCTCTTCTTCTTACAGTGACATAGTCTATTAAATGCCAATGTTTGCTGCAATGGTACACCCAGGAAGTTTTAATATGTTTGGGTAAATAGAAGACAGTGTTCTTGATGAAAAGGTCATGAGATACAGAAGTCTTTAGTAGCAAGTGACCATTGTTGTTTCTATTTTTACCTCCATTCCTCCCAAGGACACCCGGAAATATCTGGTAGTCCAAGCCTACTCTAACATTGAAGTCACCCAGAATTATATGCTTGTCCTCTTTTGGCATATTGATGATACAGGTACCCAGGTCTTCATAAAACCTTTTTTACTTCTTTAGGATTTGTCATGGTAGAAATATAGGCATTTATGATGGTGGCATGGAATTTTGCTGTAGTCTATATCATTGTCATGAGACTGTCATTTACTCCTTTCAGAAGACTTACAAATTTGTTAGCTAGATTAGTTTTGATTGGAAAACCTACACAGGATTCATGGTATTCCCCTTCACTGTGGCCACCCCAGAAAACCAAGTATCCATCCCTGACTTCAATACTGTGGCCTTCATTTGCCAACCTTGTTTCAATGGGTGCTGTTATTTGGATGCAATACCTGCTCAGTTCTCTCATGACATCAGCAGTTCATCTTTTAGGTCTATTGGATTTTGTGTTTTCTATAAGTGTGCATATATTCCATGTACCAATGGTGAGCAGAATTATCTTTGTAGAAATTTTTCTACATTTTTGTGTGTTTTGACTGCATGGTGGGATCCCCACCTGCCATGGTGATCAGACTAGGATTGAATAAACAGAGAATTTTTAGGGCACCTATTGTAACTCCTTTCTTAAACCAGGATGTGATCAGTAGGGTCCTTACAAGACTGCTTAGACACCCAAGGGACCACCAAATACCACTGTTGTTTCAGTGAAAAGATAACCTTATAGTTTGGGCCACCTGTATGCAGGGTTGTGACTACAGCTTCATCTCTTTCCTATCAACATAGGACTTTGAGATAGGTAAAATGGTAAAATGGGATATGTAATGTCTTTTGACTCTTGCCTAAATTATATTTAATTGAAGCAGAGCTACACAAAATCATCAGCTTCATTCTCTCTTCCAGAATCATCACAGTCCAGTGGCAGGAGAGAGCCAAGGCTACTGGAGATGACTCAAGATGCAGTGTATGACCTTGGGTTTCTTTGATTCCTGACCAAGTTCTAAGCACTCCACAATGCCTGCTTCACATGCCTCCATGGACATTGGAACAAATTATTCTTAAACATCCATTCTCCCAGGGGAAATATTCATATGCTTGGGTTAGACACCCCCAAACTCTCTAATGGGTGTGAGACCCTTTGGTTACCCTCAATCTAGTTTAGCCTATCTTCCCAAATGATTAACTACAATGTGGCTGTTGCACGTGCTACATCTTCTTGAAGTCACAGGGGAGAATTAGTTAGATCAGGTAGACACCAAAGATGGAAAGCATCTCAGAAAAGGGTTCTACAGATCTCACACCAGAGGTAATAGTCTTTCAAGACCACACCCAACCTCAGATTTAACGGCATTTAATATGGCAAATGTGGCTTTCTTCCTTATTTTTAATCAAATTCACAATTCTATTGCATTAAAAATAAAACCAATTTTTAGCTTTATTTATTATTTCTGTAAGGGCCAAATTAAGTATAGGGAGAGTTAATTTGGCAGTTCACTGTAATATTGGGATTCAGAAAATAATGATAGGCCTCTAGATCCAAAGTTTCCTCCCTTCCAAACTGCATTTTTAGTTATTTCTCCTAGACTAATAAGAAAGGAGATTAAGAGCCTCTTTTCCAAAAACAAGGCTTTATTAATGGGAACAAAATTTACAACACAGGTGAAGTAAATAAAGCCAGGGACAATGAGAATGGGAATAGGGGAAGAGAAAAATATTACCTGCTTTCCAGATTATTAGAATCTAAATCTATAGTGTAAAAAGGGCCCCACATACTTTGTATCATCTCCCTGGCTCTAGCAAAAACTGACTCAAACACAAAACTTGCTTCCAGCTCAGCTAGCCCAAAGAGCTGGTCTTGCTTCTACAATACAAACTTACCCCCACCTGGAATCCATACTTACAATGAGAGTCAGCTATGCAGTGTCTCCTGGTTGGGTCCAAAGGTCAACCACCACCCAGCTCCTCTCTCCTTTTTTTTTCTCCTTCCTCCCAGAGTTCTCTCTTCTCCATACCTGCCTCTCCCAAGGGAAGGGGAGGTTCTTAGCCATGCTGAGTCTCCAATTGTTTCAACATACCCCCTGGGCTTTCCCCATAATAATTTGGCCAGGCCCATGTAGGCATAGGGGAACTACTAGGGGAGGCTTAAATATTTAGTTTGATACTTTGACTGAATAAATGTTCTTTTCTACAATCCTTTCAAGTATACACCCATCTTCTCTTAGGCTTTTCAATATTACATCTTTTCAGTCTGACTATAATGAAGCAAAGATGTGGTCATGGAAACCCCAAATCACAAATAATTCCTTACACTTCAATGAATTTTTTACTTTCAGTTTTATTCATCTCTCCTTTGATTTTCAGGATTTCCACTTTTATGCTTAATTGGGGATTATTAATTTGTTCTTTTTTCTAGTTTAATTAGTTATATGCCCAATTCATTGAAATGCTCTTTCTCTCTTTTCTTGATGTATGCATTTGGAGATATAACTTTGCCCCTAAGTACTACTTGAGCTACATCTCACAGATTTTTGAATGTTGTTTCATTGTTGTAAACAAAATTATGAGTTGTTTATACCATAGTTCTTTGGCCCATTGATTTATTAGCATTATATTATTGAGTTTCCAATGAACTTTTTTGTTGTTTTTTGGTATTGGTTTTTTGTTTGTTTTTTGGGTGGGGCAATGAGGGTTAAGTCACTTGCCCAAGGTCTCACAGCTAGTACTTCTCAAGTGTCTGAGGCTGGATATGAACTCAAGTCCTCCTGCATCCAGGGCTGGTGCTTTATCCACTGGGCCACCTAGCTGCTCCCACCCACCCAATTAAATTTTAACCTGTATTTCCTTGGCCCCGTATTAAATGTAAATCATATTGCAGCATGGTCTAAAAAGGTTACTTTTAATATTCTAGCCTTTGGTTGTCATGTTTTTATGCCTTTTTCATGGTCAATTTTTGTAAAAGTGCTATATACTAGCTGAGAAAAAGTTAAACAATTTTCTATTCCCTTTCAATTTTCTCCAGATGTCTATGATATCTATTTTTTAAAGACTTTTTTTATGTCCTTGATTTCTTATTCATATTATAGTTAGATTTATCTAGCACTGATAAGGAAAGGTTGAGGTTAACTACTACTATAATTTTACTGCTTATTTCCTCCTATAACTCATTTAACTTTTCCTTTAAGACTTTGGATGCTATGCCATTTATTCCAAATATTTTTAGGATTGATATTGCTTCATTTTCTATGGTTCAATTCATCACAATGTAGTTACCAGTCTTATCCCTTTTCATTAAGTCATTTTTGCTTTTGCTTCTTCTCATACAATGATTGCAACCTCTGCCTTTTTTACCTTGGCTGAAGCATAGTAGATTCTACTACAGACACTTATTTTAAGTCATTTTATATCTCTTTTTTTAAAGTATGATTCTTATAAACAACAGATTATTTTTAACATTTAACATATTTATTTCAAATTTTGGGTTTCAACTTCTATCCCTCTCTCTCCCCACATTTTCCCCAAGGCAGGAAACAATTAGATATAGGTTATACATGTACAACTACGAATAACATTTCTGTACTTGTCATTTTATATAAAAAAAGCTCTAATAAAAGAAAACAGTGAAAGAAAATGAAAAATAGCATGCTTCTTTCTGTGTTCAATCAATGTCAGTTTTCTCTGGAGGCAGATAGTGTGCTTCATCATTACTCTTTTGGAATTTTCTTTGCTGAGAATAGCTAAATAATGCATACCTTCCTGAAAAAAAGAACATTGCTTCTACTGTGTACAATGTAACAATATATTTTTAAATTCTGGTTTCTATTTTATTCTGCTATTCACTTGTCTTGTAGGTCAGTTGATCCCATGCACATTCACAGTTATGATTACTGTGTTTTTCTCCATTCTGATTACTTGTTTTTCAGTCTTTCTCTTTCATCCTGTCTTTCTTCAAAGTCTGTTTTTATTTCTGACAACAGCTTTCTTTTATCTGCCCTCTCTTTTATCATCCACCCTTCCTTTTAACTCCTTCTCCTTCTACTTCCATGGATAAGATAAATTTCTATTACCAATTGCATATGGGTCTGTGTCTGTATATGGCCATACATGTGCAAATATGTGTAGTTATATATTATACACATGAACATGTATGTGTATGTGCTCCTAATTATTGCTTTAATTTCCACTACATTAGAGGTTAATTCAACCTTTTCATTTTTGATACTGATAATTTGGTTTTCTTCTTTATTAAAAATCAAATTAACCTAATGTTTATCAATTTTATTGATTTTTTCATATAACCAGCACTTAGTTTATTTATTAATTTCATAGTTTTCTTACTTTCCATTTAATTAATCTCTCCTTTAATTTTTCAGAATTTCTAATTTGGTATCTAATTAAAGATTTTTAATTTGTTCTTTCCTAATTTTTTTAGTTGCATGCCTAATTCATTAATCATCTCTTTCTCAATTTTAGTCATGTATGCATTTTGATGTATAAAATTTCCCCTAAAGAACTGCTTTGGCTGCATCACATAAGTTATGGCATGTTGTCTCATTCTGTTGGATGAAGCTATTGATTATTTCTATGATTTTTTGTGTGAGCCACTCATTTTTTTAAGATGAGATAATTTAGTATCCAAATAATTTTAAGATATCTTTCCATGGCTCTTTATTACATATTATTTGCCTGGTACATGTTCAATTTTTAGGTAGGTGCCATGTACTGCTGAGAAAAAGATAAATTATTTTCTATCCCCATTCAATTTTCTCCAGAGGTCTATCATATCTAACTTTTCTACAATTCTATTCACCTCTTTAACTTCTTTCTTATTTATTTTGTGGTTAGATTTATCTAGCTTTGAGAGGGGAATGTTAAGATGCCCATTAGGATAGTTTTCCTGGATATTTCCTCTTTTAACTCATTTAACTTATCCTCTGGTGCATCTATGTTTAGTATTAATATTACTGCATTGTCTATGTTACCTTGGTAGCACAGTGGATAAAGCACCGGCCCTGGATTCAGGAGTACCTGAGTTCAAATACAGCCTCAGACACTTGACACTTATTAGCTTTGAGACTCTGGGCAAGTCACTTAACCCACATCACCTTACAAAGAAAAAAAAAAAGGTGGGGCAGCTAGTTGGTGCAGTGGATAGAGCACCGGCCCTGGAATCAGGAGTAACTGAGATTAAATCAGGACACTTGACACTTACTAGTTGTGTGACCCTGGTCAACTCACAACCCCAATTGCCTCACAAAAAAAAATAAAAAAGATGTAGTTTGCTTCTTTTTCCCTTTTATTTAGATCTATTTTTGCTTTTGCTTTGCCCAAGATAAGGACTGCTACCTGTGCTTTTTATTTTTTTTTACTTTAGCTGAAAAATAATATATTAGGTTCCAACCTTTTACATTTATTCTGTGTGTATCTTTCTCTGTCAAAGGTGTTTCTTGTAAACAAAATATTGTAGGTTTCTGGTTTTTAATCCAGTCCTTTATAGGCTTCCATTTTATGGGAGAGTTCATCCCATCAGTTATGATTATTAACTGTATATTTCCCTCCATCCTATTTCCCCCTTTTTTGTACTTTTATCTTCTTTCACCATATTCCCTCTAACCATTATTTTCCTTTTGACCTCTACTTCCCCCAATCTGCCCTTGCTTTTATCATCCCAACTCCCTTTTCTTTACAATTTTCTCCCCTTCTTCTGCCCTCTCTTCTATCAGTGACCCCCTTTCTCTTACCCTTTTACTTCCTGAAACTGTAAGTTAAATCTCTTTATCCAAATGAGTGTGTATATTATTCCACCTTTGAAATAAATCTGATAAAAGTAAGGTTGAAAAAATGCTCACCAATCCCTTTTTTCTACATTATAATGGATTTTTGTACCTCTTCATATGATTTAATTAACTCCACTCCACCTCCCCTTTCCTCATTTCTCTGTATCCTCTTTTTTTACCCCTTAATATTCTTTATTTCATCATATCAAAGAAAAGCTATAACTATAACCTCTATATATAAACTCCTTCTATCTGTCCAAATAGAGATACAGTTCTCAAGGGTTATAAGAATTATTTCCCAATGTAGGGATACAAATAGTTTAACTTTATTAGATAACTTTTTTCTCCTGTTTACCTTTTTGTAGTTCTCTTGAATCTTGTATTTAAAGATCAAATTTTCTGTTCAGTTCTGGTCTTATCATAAGAAATCTTGAAAATCCCCTCTTTCACTGTGTGAGATTCAAAATTGGATATACAGAGCATTAATCTCCCCTTTCAACTTTTCCCTTTTATATATATATATCCCAGACTAATAAGAAAAAGGAGCCTTGGAGCTTTAATCTGTGAGTGATTAATTTTTATTGCTTGGGAATTAATTAGGCAACAAAAACTGAAACCAATTAGGGAAATAGGGAAGTAGAAATACAGATGGATGGTCTTAGCTCTAAGCTTAGTCTATTTTCTTTTATAAAACTCACCGAATCACAAACTGCCTGCCTGTCTGTGAACCAGCACACCCAAAGCCAAACACCAACCACGTGTTTCTGAAATCCTCTCACCCGTGCACCACCACAGCTAAGTTTAACAGCCAGAGAACACGAACTTCCCTTCCTGCCCTCATTTTTAAGTTTGCGTCCCAGAAGTTCCTCACATTCTCCTCCCAAAAGGGGAGGTTCTTCAAAAGCTGCTTCAGTAGCATGCACAATCTCTCAAATGATTCAGCTAAAACTTCTGATATTAATCTTTACCACAAATAGTTTTTACCACAATTGAATGTCTATCTTTCCCCTGAAAGATAATGCTCACTTTTGATGGATAGTTGATTCTTGGTTGCAATCCAAGCTCTTTTGTCTTCTATATTATCATATTCAAAGTCTTCTGATTGTGTAATGTTGAAGCTTTCAGGTTCTATATAATCCTTACTGTGGCTACATAATATTTAAATTGTTTATTTCTGACTGCTTGCAGTGTTTTCTCCTTTACCTGGTAATTTTGGAAATTGGCTACAATATTCCTTGGGATTTTCATTTTGGGGTTTCTTTCAGGATGTGACCAATGGATTCTTTCAATGATTATTTTATCTTATGGTTCTACAGTATCAGGGCAATTCTCCTTGATAATTTCCTGCAATATGGTGTCTAGACTGTTTTTCTCATCATGGCTTTCATGTAGTTCAATAATTTTCAAATTATTTCTCCTGGATCTATTTTCCAGGTCAGTTGTCTTTCAGATCAGGTATTTCACATTTTCATCTAGTTTTTTTCATTCTTGTGAATCCATTTGATTGATTTCTAGTGTCTTATGGAATCATTAGCTTACATCTGCCCTATTATAATTTTAAAGTATTATTTTCTTGGGGCAGCTCGGTGGTGCAGTGGATAGAGCACCAGCCCTGGATTCAGGAGGACCTGAGTTCAAATCCGACCTCAGACACTTAACACTTACCAGCTGTGTGACCCTGGGCAAGTCACTTAACCCCAATTGCCTCACTAAAAAAAAAATAAACAAACAAAAAAAAAAGTATTATTTTCTTCAGTAATTTTTTATACCTCCTTTTCCATTTGGCCATTTTCCCCCCATGTGGCCAATTGTCTTTTTTGTGGGGGCAGGGCAATGCAGGTTAAGTGACTTGCCTAGTGTCACCTAGCTATCAAGTTTCAAGTGTCTGAGGCTGGATTATGAACTCAGGTCCTCCTGAATCCAGGGTTGGTGCTTAATCTACTGTGCCAACTAGCTGCCTGCCAATTATATTTCTAGAGCATTATTTTCTTCAGTCAATTTTTGTGTTTCCTTTTCCAAATTGTTGACTTTTTCTCCATAGTTTCATAAATGTTTTACCACTTTTTAAATGATGTGTTATAAGTTATGGCTCTCTGTGAGGGGGAAGAACAAGAATACATGGGGAACTGTAGGTTACATAAAAATATATAAATATCACATTTAAAATCTTTATCAAATTGTACTAAGAATATTGATTTTTTTTCATTTAACAATTATAAAAATAAGGTGGAGGTAAAAGAGACATTGTACTATATTTCCCAACATTTGGTTTCATTATCTCTCATGATCAAATTCTAATTCTCTGAGTTAGCAACAGAAGTTACTGTTTTCACTCCTCAGTACCCCAAGTCTTCTCTCAGAAAATATGTGATCTAAATCATTTAAGAGTTAAAGTTTCTTTCTTGCCCAACACAACCTGCTCCCATTAGGGTGTATATTTAACAGAGTGTCTCAATTGCAATGTATATATTTCCTTGTGGTTACCAATGTTTTTCATCATTCTCTTCTACTTTATAAGTATGAACATTATGCTGTGTGTAATATTAATGATATGTTTAGTTTTTAAGATGTTGAATTGCTTGAGTTCTTGTGGGTGGGGGCAAATGGATGGGGGAAGAGAAATTGGAACACAAAGTTTTTTAAAAATTGATGTTAAAATTTTGTTTTTACATATATTTTGGAAAATAAAATTCTATTAAAAAAGATGCTTGTGGTATCTCTTGAAAATAACTGCATGTAAGTATTATACTTTACAACATATAAATTCTACCAAGAGACCAACCATTCTACAACAAAGAAATATATGTTATTGCCTAAAAGAGCAAGAAAAACCTTTTATTTAAAGTTTTCCCCAACAAAGCAACATTTTATTATCCTTCTAATTCTCTTCAACAAAATCTCAAAATGGTGTATAGCTTAACTTGGCCTCTTGATGTTATTTCTTCATGCAATGGAGGGCAAAGTTAATAACAGATTTTATTCACCTGGAAAAGATTGGAGTGTGAGCAAGAACATGAAATCTATTTTTTCTTAAAGGTCCAACTTACCTAAAAAAAAATGAGAAAAATTCTGAGGATAGCAGAAATCTGTTTATTATTCAGTGGCCCTGGGTGAGCTGAGAAACATCTAGACTGAGTACATGGACCACCTAAGCTTTGGGTGTGAGTGTGGGGACTGGAGCAAGAACAGGATTGGTTTAGTTGAGGACTTGGCTGGAAGTGGTGATACCTGTGAAAAAGAGCAGTTATTAATTAATGGAACTGAGTAGGTAAGAGGCTATAGAACATGGAGATGATTTCAAGGAGCATGAAAGTTAAAGTGCAAAGCTCATGATAGCTGAAGTTGACAATGATACAGAAATCTAAGAATGTAACAATACATATATACATATATGTATATATGTATATATTCAAACAAATTTCCCTCACTCAAATATTTATATTATTAATATTAATAATGATATGAAATGGAGAATACCAATAGAACATTGGGATTGAAATCTGGAAGACTCCTTTCTGAGTTCAAATCAGGCCTCAAATAGTTACTACCATGGGGAAGTCACTGAACCCTGTTTGCCTCACTTCTTCATCTGTAAATTGAGTTGAAGATAGAAATAGCAAACCACTCTGGTATCTTTGCCAAGAAAACCTCAAAGAGGGTCACAGAGTCTGATAAAACTGAAACAACTCAACAACAAGAAACATCTGACATCAAAAGTTTACATTACTTTCCCAGGGTTACCCAGGCAATAGGAATTTTTCAGGAATTAAATAATTCATAATTATATGGCTAATAATAACTGCTATTCCAAAATCTTTCTCAAGACCTTACCAGTATGCTCAACCACTTTTTCCATCCCTAACTTTAACTACCCACATATTAGGACAAACATCTTAGATCTCAAACCCTGAATGTACTAACTTAATCTCTCTCTCTCTCTCTCTTTCTCTCTCTCTCTCTCTCTCTGTCCCTCTCTAGTTTCAGTGTTTTCATAAAATAGTAAAATATATTAGAAAAGGACAGTTCTTAAGTATATGAAAATTTATTTTGATATGAAAATAGTATTATCAATAATTATAGTTAGCTTTCATTTTTAATTACACATAAGTAGCAATTATCTTTTTGATTATTAAAATACTGAAATTTAATTGTGTATATAAACATGTTTCAAATGGAACTTCACCATTATGTTTAATTATCTTCAGTTTCTATGATTTATGAAATTCTATCATTCTACCTTTGACACATAGTGATTATTTAACTATGGGAAAATCACTTATCATTTCACTGCCCAAGATGTTTCTCTTAAATAATAAGTTGCAGAACAGTTGCTGATTTGCATTTTTAGAGAGGATTTCTCACCAAGAGTTCACTATATTAATGAAAAAATGGGATTAAAAAATAATAATCTATTGATAATTTCATGAAGTTATGAAAAATGTAAATGAATATTTCAACAAAACTCACATTTCTCAGTGGACTTAAATACATACAAAAATATACACACAGGAATCAAATAAATATCTGGACTTATATTAATAATCCAACTCACATACCATGCATTTGTCTTTAATAATGAATATGATGTTATATTCCCTTGAGCTTATGGAGAGCCACTGACAGCACCATTGTGGAAGGCAGTAAATTTAGTCTTAATATATGCAGAAATGAGGAGAAAACTGATATATAAGAGAGAACAATAAAATGTAATGACTTAAAAGAAAAATTCTGCTTGCAGAACCTGGACAGCCTTTCCAGTATATGTTTTATTATTCAGCAATGCTGAGATAAAAGATACATAGAAACATTAAGATCAGGATTTCTTAATCTTTTTTTCTAATAGACTCCTTTGGTAGTCTAGTAGACCCTATGAACTTTTTATTTGAACGAGGTTTTTAAAGACATAAATTAAATAAAATGCATAGAAATACAAAAGAAAACCATTATATTAAAATATAATACATAAAAATCAAAAGGTAAAAAAGCATAAGTTCCTATATTCACAATTTCTGCTATAAATAAAAAGTACTTAAATACGGGTCAGTAAAAGTAAGAATTTCATAATAATTATCACAATAAAATTTATATAAATATAAGAAACAATTCTAAGTGACAATTCATGTGTGTATACATATGTAGACACAAACATATATATATGTATGTATGTATGTATGTATATGTGTATTCTAGTTACAGAGATAATAATTGCATATTAATGCAAGGCTTTGAAAATTATCATACTCAAAATTTCATGGAGAAAATAATAAATTCAATCAGTTACTTAAATAAGGAAGTCATTTCTCCATCAGGAAGTTGAACAGAAACAGTACTTGCCCAGAATATCAGAGTCAAAAAAAATATTTTATAGTGTCAAGAATCTCAAGATTTTTTCTGTAAAGTTATCACATCTTATGTCAAAAGAATAAAGTTTAAAGCATTAATCAAATGTCTTGGGGGCAACTAGGTAGAACAGTGGATAGAGCACTGGCTCTGGATTCAGGAGGACCTGAGTTCAAATCCGGCCTCAGAAACTTAACACTTACTAGCTGTGTGGCCCTGGGCAAGTCACTTAACCCCAATTGCCTCAAAAAAAAATGTCTTGCATGAAGATCATGTCTATTGTTAGAAAAAGATAGAGGGGAAACAGGGAAGCTTGAAAGAAAAAACAAATCAACACATAGTCAAACTGCTGGTTATTTTTCAACATAAATAAATGATCATTCCCTTTTCTTTTTAAACACTATTAAGTATTCTCTATTTTCAACTTACATTTAAGGGAACAAATACATTAAATAATCAGGCTTCTCTGAGTTGAGAATATATACTATGGAATATGAGTAAGTTGGGAAACTGAAATGCTAACTTAAGGGAGTATCCATTTGTATTTTCAAGCCTTTCATTTTGAGTGCAAGTCACTCAGTCACAACATAATGAGGAAGGAAAGATAGCATCCTCTATAATTAATTAGGTAGGTAGGTGGTCATTCAATTCATCAGTAGAAAGGTAGGTATTTGACAACTACCAAAGTTTTGATTTCATGATAAAAATAAATTACATGAACTTCAAAGATGTAGAGTTACTGAGTTATGATTAGAGGGAGGGGAAGGAAATGGTCTGATGCCTTCCAATGACAAAGACTTGGGTTATGAGAGAAAGTGTAATCATTACTAGCAAGACTAATCAAGGAATCTCTTAGCAGGAGGCAACCAAGTCTCAATGTATGCAAGAAACAGGTTATACTGTTGATGACTCCTTGTAATAAAGGGAACATAGGGAAAAAAAGACTGAGAGATGGTGTTTGTTAGAGAAAAATCAGAGAGCTTAGATTTAAATTGTTGGCACAATTACTAACTTTTTGACCTCAGGCCAATCATTTAACCTCTCAGAGACTCAATATATTTCTTCGTTAAGCTGAGAGGTTTAGTATCATGATATTGTAAAAAGAAGAATGGTTAGAATGGATATACCTGCCCTAAAATTTCACCTTTATTACTTATATTTCTGTGGGACAGTGGGTGTCTTGTTCATCTGTGTAAAAAAAGGACTGGCCTACATGTCTATGTTATTACCTTTAGCTCTTAAATTATGAATTTATGACCACATAAGTCTTCAAACATATGATTTTGATTTAATTAAATTATGTTTTCCATGTTTTTTCATAACTTCTCTATTAAATTTACCTTGTTGGCAAGGAGATCATGAATTTACCCATAATTCTAACAGTATCTAACACCATGTAGACCCAATTTTGTGGTGGTTTCTATTTCCTAATAATGGCATTAAAATTAGCAATACATTCACTCTGAAACACTGCATATTGGTTATATTTTAAAAGTTTTCAGTCATTCCTACAGAGTACACAATTTTATTTATTTATTTATTTATTTGTTTGTTTGTTTGTTTATTTATTTATTTTTTTGGTGAGGCGATTGGGGTTAAGTGACTTGACTAGGGTCACACAGCTAGTAAGTGTCTGAGGCCGGATTTGAACTCAGGTACTCCTGAATCCAGGGCTGGTGCTTATCCACTGCGCCATCTAGCTGCCCCACGGAGTACACAATTAAATGAGATTTTTACTTCCAAGTCAAAATGCCCAATTTTTGTTATAATCTTACAATATGAGGACATGTCAACCCCCTGACAGAAAGATGTAAGTAGTCCATTTTAGCCAATTTTGAGGTTTTAAATAAGTTTTATTAAAGAAGTAAAATTTAGAATGGAGTAGGTAACTTGTAAGTTTAGTCCCTATCTCTGCTATATTATAGGGCCATCACATGAGAGAGTAAATATGTAAGTTGTTAAAGCTACTTTTTGAAGGATTTAATATAATATTCTTCTGCCTAGGCATGAGTGAAATTAAGTTTATGATTACTGAAGCATGGAATCTAGGGGGAAGAAAAAGGTGATGCAAAAGCAACTTCATCAGTTTTTATCTAAAACACTTTCCTAGTACATCAAAAGATAGAAATCTTGTCTATTTCCTCATGTACTCTAAGCAAGTGCAATCCTGTTCTGCTTCTTTCATAGAATGTTTCTATAAAGGAGATTATATTTAAAAAGAGCCTCTTAAAAGAAATACTGCACAAAGTAGAATGAAAACATCACAAAATGTATGTGCAATAAATAATGTGAATAAATAATATTAATAGTAGTTTGGAACTAGGAATAACCTTATAAATCATCTACTCAAATCATACTGCACAGAGCAACTACAAAAAGTGTCATAGCTGCTTAATTGATACTTAGTCTTCAGATGAACAGCCCAGAGCTCTTTTTTGCAAATAATGCTGAAAAGTCACTTCAACCTTCTGTAACTATTTGTATATAAAATAGGGATAATAATAACAGCTATCTCCTTGGTATATAAAGATAGATAGCTATTAATATATACATATATACATACATACATACACATAAATGTGTGTACATGCATACATAAATACATACACAGACATATACACACAGACACATATATCCCAAGGAGAACACTATTATTATTATGCCTATTACACACACACACACACACACATTTATATGATGTGTTTGTCCATGTAATCACAAAGTACATTCAAGTATAATCATAGTGTAGTATAGTATAGTAGTGTGGCATAATATGTATATCTATATGTGAATATATACATATATACACATACACATACAGTGTGTGTTTATACATGTACCTACACATATGTACATTTATATAGAGATATATACATATATGAACCTGAATATATTGTTGTTCAGTCATTTCAGTCATGTCTGACTCTTTACTATCATATACGGGGTCCTCCTGAGAAAGATACTGCAGTGGTTTACCATTTCCTTCTCCAGATCATTTTACAAATCAGAAAACTCTAGTAAACAGGGTAAAGGGATTTGCCCAAGGTTAAACAACTAGTAAGTATCTGAGACCAGATTTGATTTCAAGGAGATAAGGCTTCCTTGCTTGAGGCCTGGAACTATCCAATGCACCACATAGATGCTTGTGCATGAATACACACTCTCTCTCATACACATGCACACACAAAGACACAATCAAGCTAGCAAACCTCGAAGTTCTACATAATGCAGTATTGTTATTGGGTTTTTTATTATTATCTTTATTTGCAATACTAATGACATTACTCACAGCTTAATATATTCTTGGGAATTTTAAATATTTTTGATAAAATTATCTTCATTTGTGTTATTAGAGTTCTAATCTGTTGAGACACTAATTAGGTTCATGTTTCACAGAAGAGAGGAGTTTCTTAGTATGAATATGACATGACTATGTAAAGATGACTGGCCATTTGTATAAATAAATCAGTAAAATCAGTAAAAGACATACTGTTATTTGAGTAATCAAATGTCAATATATGTCTGCAGATTTGTCCCGAAAACTGTTAGTGGAGTTTTAAGCTTGTTAAAGCTTAGTAATATAAACATATTTAATATTAAATGTTAATTCAATTAAATTAATAATTGTGACTGACTACCATTGTAATTATATATACACTACAATTAATTAGAATATGTTCACATATGTATATGATATGCCAAGTAATTATACTTGACAATATTTATATAATGTTATTAACCTTCTTTTAAAAACTTAACAAGCTTAATTTCCCATAAGATTTTTGGGTTACACTGTACACTTTCCCCAATGTACTTTGTCTTTTGGTTTTTCATATATTTATATATCTAACTACATACATAATACATACATGCATACATATGTAAACACATACATGCATGCATGCATACTAGTGGTAGAGAGGGAATTTTAAAATCTACTTGTAATTTGAAATTAGAAATCTCATGAACCTACTAATAATTGCAATAAAAATCTGATTATTCATTAATGCTTCTTCCATCATATACATAAATCATTTTCATTTTTTTAATATAAAGAAACAAATAAACTTCATAATGTGTATTCTACAAGGCATGTGTACATCCATAATTATATAAAGAATATATGTATAAATCACATACATAAATATATACACGAATTCATGCATACATACACAGATTTCACACAATCTGGCATGATAGAGAGATAGCTGATCAGGAAGCCAAGGGTTCAAATACTCACTCTGAAAATATTTCTCTCTCCCAAACTTCTCACGCACATAGGCAACTTTATGTGTTTGTTTGTTTTTTCAGGGCAATGAGGGTTAAGTGACTTACTCAGGGTCACACAGCTAGTTAAGTGTCAAGTGTCTGAGCCTGGATTTGAACTCAAGTCCTCCTGAATCCAGGGCCGGTGCTTTATCCGCTGTGCCACCTAGATGCCCCTACTTTATGTGTTTGAAAGATGCATCAGAGTGCTAAAGTAGAATCCCTCATCAAGTTGAGGGGGTTCTAGTATTTGCATATGGAGGTAAGAAGTATTCTGATGTCACAGTGTGCACACTGAGGAAAAACAGCCCAAGTGCTCTTTTAAGACAATGACACTGACCTATGAGAGTAAGGTTGAAACAATGTTTACCCCTCCATTCTTTCCCTCTATTGTAAGAGGTTTATTGCACCTCTTCATATGTTGTAATTCACCCCATTCCACTTCCCCTTTCTTCTTCTCCCCATAAACTCCCTTTTTAACCCCTTAATTTTCTTGATATCATCAATCAAAGATAATTTATATTTATACCCTCTGTGTATAATACTTCTGTTTGCCCAATTACATAAACAGTTCTCAAGAGTTATGAGTATTATTTTCCCGTGTAGGGATATAAACAGTTTAACCTTATTGAGTAACTTTTCCCCCCATGTTTACCTTTTTAAACTTCTCTTGAGTCTTGTATGTTAAGATTGAATTTTCTATTTAATTCTGATCTGAATTTTTTTAATAACACTTTTACCAACCTTTCCTGAAGTCTTCTAAATTATCTCAAGTTGTAAGATTGTGTCTCTTTGACTTTTTGTTTGTTTTTCAGTTTCAGAATGCATTTAGAGGATTTCTTTAATGTTCTTTCTAAGGGAAGCGCAGGAGAACTCGACAAATTGTTGACTTCTCTCTGCCATCTTGGCTACACCCAAAAAGCCCATGTCAACTTTAAAAACAACCACCATGTGAGTTTTTACTTCCTGTTTTTTTGTGACTTTGAGGATGAAGTTGAATCTGTATTTCAAGTGGAAATGTTTTCTTATTGTTGTTAATTCAGGCTCTAATCTATGGACATTTTTCAATTGATTTCATTTTGTAGAATCTTTGACCATGTTGACTTCAACATTTGGCTTCATTATCACTGGCATGTTGTTTCTCCTTAATAGATGCCTCAAACATCTGTTTGACCGTTTATTTATTTTGACACACATTGAGCTATTGGAATTTCTGTTTGTCAGATGTTTGCTTCATTAATCTTTTTATACATTTATTGGGGAAGTACTTTTATTAAAGTCTACTCATTTGAAGTATATATCTACATTAATTCAATAAAAGTAGCTAGAATTTTTAAGTACTTAGAGATTTGCTAAAATGCATATTTTATTTGATCCTTACAACAACTTTGTAAATTAGGTGTTATTTTAATTTACACTTTACAGTTGAGGAAACAGACTGAGGAAGGTTGTCTTCCTAAAGATAATATGTCAGGCAAGTGAGATGATCAGTTACAGTGTTATAAAAGCATTATCCACATGCCTTCATGGTTTCCTCCAGTTCCCTTCAAAATCACATGAGTGCAGACTTCTGGGGAGGAGCCAAGATGGTGGAGGAAAACCATTGAGCTCTTGAACTCACTATGCAATCAATCCAAAAAAAATCCTAATGATGCCATAAGACAATTCCTGGAGCAGCAAAATCCACAGAAGAATGTGCTGAAATAATTTTCCAACCAAGGTCGGCTTGGAAGGTTGGAAGGAGGGAGCTTCTGGGCTGACACAGGAGTGGAGCCCAACCCCACAGTCACCCTGACACAGATCCAGTCCCAGGAAGGCCTAGCCAGAGAAACAGATGCCCAGAGCCTATGAATCAGCTGCAGAGGACATTGTGCATAATGAAAGCAATATTGTTTGATGATTAATTGTGAATGACTTAACTAATCTCAGCAATACAATGATCCAAGATAATCCCAAGGAACTAATGATGAAGCATACTACACACTTCCATAGAAAGAACTGATAAAAAGAGCACTTGTGGATTATACATATATAACCTATATCAGATTGGATGTTGTCTTGTGAAGGGGGGGGAATATGGAACTCTAAATCTTATAAAAATTAGTGTTGAAAATTACTCTTTAGTGTAATTGGAAAAAAATAAAATAAATGTTTGTTTCATTGAAAAAAAAATAAAGATAATAGGTCTGAGTTAGTATTTCAGTTATGTCATGAACCCATTTGATGAACCTTTGCCCTTCTGGGTAAAGATAGTTCACTTTTTTGACATTGGCTACTCCAGCTCACTTTATAGATGAGGAATTGAGGCAAACAATGCTAAATGGATTGCTCACTGTTACAAAGTTAGTAAGCATCTGAGGCCAGATATGAGCTAGGTCTTATTGATTTCAGACACAGTGTTACATCCACTGCATCACCTAGTTGCCCTCTCTTTATGGAGATGGATAGTAGTTTCCATCATGAGTCTTTTGGAAACATTTTGAATAATGCTATTGATCAGAGTATTTATGACTTTAATAATATTACTACTACTATGTGCAATTTTCTGGTTCTGGTCCCTTCACTTCACTTTTCATATAAGCCTTTGTAGACTTCTGAAACCATACTCTAATCATTTATTAAAGCACAATGCCAGTATGTCAGAACAATATAGCACACTTTATTAAGCTGTTTCCTACTTGATAGGAATCCCCTCAATTACCAGTTATTTGCCACCACAAAAAAGATCTATGATAAATATTTTTGCACATATATGCCTTTCTCTTTTTTCATTCATCATTTTAGGATATAGAACATTGCCTTAGTGTATGTATTTTTCCACATATGATACAGCATTTGACATTTTTCTTTTCTGTCCTATTTGTCAATTTATAGATATGATGTGGTCATTCAGAGTTGCTTTAATTTGCCTTTTTCTCCTCAATAGTGATTTAGAGCATTCCTTCGTGTGATTATTGATGGATTTGACTTCTGAAAACTGTTCATATCCCTTGTCCATTTATCATTTGGAAATGACTATTATTTTTACAAATTTCTATTTATTCTTTATATATTTAATAAATATGGACTTAATGAGAATAATTTTATTTCCCCCAGTATTCTGCTTACTTTCTAAATTTGGATGTGTTTGAATTATTTGTACAAAATTTTTATTATAGTAAATTAGTATATGTTATGAGATGTTGGTCAATGTTTATTTTTCTAGGGGCCAAATTTAATAAGTGGAGAGTTAATTGAGTAGCTCGCTGTAATATTGGGTTTTGGAAAATAATGAGGGACCTCTAGGTCCATAACTTCCTCTCCTCCAAACTGCCTTTTTAGATATTTCTCCCAGACCAATCAAAAAGGAGCTTAACAGCCTCTTTTCCACAAAAGAATCATGGTTTATTAATGGGAATAAAATACACAGCAAAACTGAAAATAATAAAGTCAAAGACAAGAGAATAGAGAAAAAGGAAAATGGATAATCCCCCTAATTCTAACCAAAGCCTATACAACCTGCTAACTTGCTTCCAGCTCATCTAATTCAAAGAGCTAGCTCATTTTATTAACTCACCACCTGGGGGTCCATAATTTCAATGGGAAACAATTATGCAGCCAAAGCCCACAGGAGAACCCAGGAAAAATCTCTCTCATCCACTCCCAGCAGCTCACCAACTAGAAAGAGACAGAGCTCCCTCAAAAGGGAGGTCCTTCAAACTGCCTGTGAAGAGTGGTTCCTCTGCTGATATCAGCAGCTTATATCATTCAGGGCAGGCCAGTTGGGGTCCATTTCCAATTATCCCTAGCTGGCATCTGCCAAATTCCATTATTTTACCAAAGTTTCTTCCAAAGAACTTTTCAATTTTCCAAGAAATTTTTGTGAAAGGGTGAGTTCTTGCTCCCCAAATTTGGATTTAGGGGCTTATAAAACACTAGATTTCTAAATTCAAATGCTAATTTGCATTATATATCCAAAGGACTCCACAGATCTAACACTCTACTTCTTTTTCAGGATCATATATCATATATGATATACATATGTGTGTATCTAGATATAGATACACACACATAAATATAAAAGTATATACAGGTATGCATGTGTATATATGTATTATATGTATACATACAAATGTGTACATGTGTTTAAAGGTACATGTATATATACATGTGCATGTGTATGTGTATCTGTGTGTATGTGTCTGTTTCTGTGTCTGTTTCTTAGTCTATGTCTATATCTATGTGTGTGTGATTACCAGTTTTATAGACATATTGAAATTTTGTTCTGCTAGAACAGCTTCATTTTTTTGCATTTATTTCCATGATATTCATGAGTTTTTGTATTCCAGATCAATTTTGTCATTTTTTTCTAGCTCAATAAAATAATTATCTGTTAGCTTCATTGGTATACCAATGAATAAATTAATTTAGGTACAATTATTATTCTTATTTTATTTGGTTGGCCTACCAAAAAAATAATGAATATTTCTCAAAATTTTATATCTATTCTTATTCCTATGAAAACATTTTTGACATTACATATATAAATTCCTAGGTGTTTTCTTGGAAAGTAGTCTCTCAAGTATTTTATATTGTCTATAGGTATTTTAAATGAACTTTCTATCTCTTCCTTCTGTTTTGTTTGTAATGTATAGAAATGCTCATATTTATTAGATTTTGTTTTATGTCCTATTTCTTTGCTAAAATTATTAATTATTACAACTATTTTTTAGCAAATTCTCCAGGGTTCTCTAAATACAACAATCATCTAATCTGTAAAGAATGATAAATTGTTTTATCAAAGTCTGTCCAAGTTCATGTTCATTGGTTCCATGATACTATCTGTCCATCTAATGATCTGTGATAAAAAAAAAAATGGGATTTAGCAGATACTCAAAGACCCACCTGGAGATTAATGTAAACTGATTGAATCAATACATTTTAAACTTCACACATCTCATCCTCTGCCATCCTCTTTTCTTTTTGCCTTCAATCTTCCCCAACATGAGAATCTTTTCCAATGAGTTTCATATTTTTATTATATGGGTAAAAGTATCCAAGTTTCAGCTATCGTATTATACTTTTCAGTGAATAGCCTGAATTAATTTATTTAACTATTGAATGATTTGATCTCCTTCCTCTCCAAGGAGACATTGCTTCCATGTATTCCTCTATTTGTCCAGAATTGATGGGGCCAGTTGTTAAGATCTTTGTTTTTTTTTGAAGCCAAGCTGGCAGAGGAAAAGCTGTAAACACTCAGGCTTCCTGACACAATTATTCAAAAAATACTCCAAACAGAGCCAGAAAACAACTACTTGAGCAGCAGAATCCACAAGAAGCTGGTTGAGATTATTTTAAGGCCAAAGACACCTTGAAAGTTCAGCAGAAGGGGGAGCCAGGCTGAGAATAGAGTCCAGCACCACTATCACAACAATACAGATACAGTGCCAAGCAGACGGCACCAGAAAAACTTACCCCTAGCCTCCATATCAGTTGCAGTGTTAGTGTCTTCTGGAATTAAGCCTGGTGAGAGTGTTGAATGGCTGGCTCGGGGTGGGGGGTTTGGGGCATATGCAGGAGTTAACAGGGGATTTGGATGTCCTACCCTAGCAGCAAACCAAGAAGAAACCTTGAGTGGTGTTGGCCCAGGTAAGGGAGGGGTGCAGGCTCATTGGAGCTAGCAACCACAGCACATAAAGTTGTGCTGCCTGGTTGATTGGCAAGTTGGCCTAGGGTTATCTACAGACTAGAGAAAGGGCCAAATAACTGAAGAAACTTCCCCTCATTAAATCATAACACCTGGTACCCCCTGAAACGTGGGAGAGGATATTTGGAAGCAGGACCTCACACTAAGAAGGAGTTAAAAGTCAAGTCAAAGACAGGCAGGATGAGCAGACAGGGAAAGTTGTGAACCATAGAAAGCTTCTTTAGTGACAAGGAAGATTGAAGCAGTGAGGTGCCACAGTGTATAAAGCTCCAGCCCTGGATTCAGGAGGACCTGAGTTCAAATGCAGCTTCAAACACAACACTCATTAGCTGTGTGACCTCAGGCAAGTCACTTAACTCCCATTGCCCTAAAAAAAAAAAAAAGACAAAGGAGATTGAGGTGCACCCTCAGAAGAGGATAGCAACATCAGGGCCACTATACCCAAAGCTTGCAAGAAAAATATGAATTGATTTCAGGGCATAGAGGTACTCAAAAGGGACTTTAAAGATAAAATTAGAGACATAGAGGAAAAATTGGAAAGAGAATTGAGGGCGATGCAGGAAAGATGTGAGAAAAAAGTTAACAGCTTGAAAAGCCAAATGGAAAAGGAGTTACAAAAGTTCTCTGATGAAAATAATTGCCTAAGAATTAGGATTAAACAAATGGAAGCTAGTGACTTTACGAGGAACCAAGACACAGTAAAATAAATCCAACTGAATAAAAAAAATTGAGGGCACTATGAAATATGTCCTTGGAAGAACAGCTTGCCTGCAAAATAGATCCAGAAGAGATAATTTGAAAATCACTGGACTACCTAAAAGTCATGATCAAAAAAAAGAGCCTAGACATCATCTTCCAAGAAATTATCAGGGAAAATTGCCCTGATATTCTAGAAGCAAAAGGTAAAATAGAAATTCAAAGAATCCACTGATCACCTTCTGAAAGAGATTCCAAAAGGAGAACTCCCAGGGGTATTATATTCAAATTTCTGAGCTCCCAGGGCAAGGAGAAGATATTGCAAGTGGCCAGAAAGAAACAAATCAAATACTCTGGAGCCATGGTAAGGATAGCACAGGATCTAGCAGCTTCTATGTTAAAGGATTGGTGGGCATATTCTATGATATTCCAGAGGGCAAAGAATTTGGATTACAACCAAGAATCACCTACCCAGCAAAACTGTGTATGATCTTTCAGGGGAAAAATGGGACTTCAATGAAAAAGAGAACTTTTAGCTATCCATGATGAAAAGAACTGAACTGAATAGACAATTTGACTTTTGAATGCAAGACCCTAGAGAAGCATAAAAAGATAAACAGGAAAAATAAATAATGAGGGATGTTAAAAGGTGAAACTGTTTATATTCCTATAGGGGAAGTTGATATGTCTAAATCATAAGAGCCTTCTGAGTATTAGGGTAGATGATAGGAATAAATTTAGACAGAGGGCACATGAAGGAATTGATTATGAAGGGATGATACATGTAAAGCATTTTTTTTTGTTTCTCTTTTCTTATCAGGGGTGTAGTTGGGGTTGATGTGTGTCTTGTGTCTGAGGCCGATTTGGGCTCTGGTTATCCTGGGTCCAGGGCTGGTGCTTTGTGAACTGTGTCAACTAAGTGCCCGATGATGACATCTTTGGGGTAAAATTGAGGGGGTAGAGGAATACACTGGGGGATGTGATAGGAAAGTGGCCAAATGGGGTGAAATCTCACATGAAAGAAGCAGGAAAGGGCATTTGGAGTTGGGAGGGAGATTGGGGAGGTGTGAGAAAGGGAAAGAGTCTTATACTCGTCACAATTAACTCAAAGACCTTAATCACATCAGAGTTGGCTCAAGGAGGTAATAACATGCACACCCAATTGGGTGGAGTAATGTATTTAACCCTGCAGGAAAGTAGAAGGGAAAGGGAATAAGGAGGGAAGGGTGAAAGAAGGGAGGGCAGAGTGGGAGAGGGATCAAAGATGATAGAAAATAGAGTAAATATCATGGAAAGGGAATAGTATTGAGGGAAACAGTTATGATGATTGATTATAATGACAAAATGCATGGTACCTACTTTGCTGGGCATTTGTGAAGAAAATTCTTTGTCAAACTTAAGATGAACAGGATGCTACCAGAAAAACATGGAAAGATCTACATGAACTGAAGCAGAGTGAAATGTACTCTATACAAAATAACAACAATAGTATAATATGATCATATGTAAAGGATGTGGTTATTTTCAGTAATGCAATGAAATAATATAACTCTGAAGGTCTTATGAAAATTTCAATCTATCTACAGAGAAAGAACTGATGGCATCTGAAAACAAATTGAAGCAATTTTTAAAAATAGTTACTTAATCAGAAGTTTTGTTTTTGTCTGTTTTCTTTCAGAACTTGGCTAATGTGGAGATGTTTTGCATGGCCACTCATGTATAACTTATATTGTATTGCTTGAGTTCCTGGGGGTGGTGGTGGAGATGGAGGGAGGAAGAGAAGTTAGAACACAGTTTTTTAAAATTTATGTCAACATTTTATTTTACATGTAATTTGGAAGCTAAAATTCTAGACAGAAAAAGAAAGAAAGAAAGAAAGAGAGAAAGAGAGAGAGAGAGAGAGAGAGAGAGAGAGAGAGAGAGAGAGAGAGAGAGAGAGAGAGGAAGGAAGGAAGGAAGGAAGGAAGGAAGGAAGGAAGGAAGGAAGGAAGGAAGGAAGGAAGGAAGGAAGGAAGGAAAGAAGGAAGGAAGGAAGAGTTTCTATACACATCAGGAATCCTAAGTCCTTTCTTTCTCCCTCCTTCTCAATTCCTTATGGAGACAGTGGCTGTGAAAAGGGAAGAGACAAGGGAGATGAGAAAGCCTCCTGCATTCCTAGAGAGCTCATATCTATTGCCTTAGTTGGCTTTGGCTGAGAACTGTTCTTCTTTGGCCAGCCTGTCCAAGAACAACTTCCTGTGCCAAAGTTGAGTGTCCTGTGTTCTCTTGGGAGCTCATGCAGGCAGGGTCAACTCTGCATAGCATTCTGCAGGGACATGAGCAGCCTGCCCTCTACACCCCTGCTTCCAGAAGCGTTGTCTCCCTGGAGAGAGACAGGTTGTCTGAATTATATTTTGTTAATTAATGAGGGATTCCTCCATTTTTCTTAGATTTAAAAAAAAATAAATCTTATTGCTAACATAAAAAAAAATAATCTTGGGTTTTTGTTTTGTTTTGGTTTTGATTTTGGTTTGGGGTTTTGATGTTACAGTTTAAGCTTAAAAGTTTTCTCTTTCATCCTCATCAAGAAACTTCTTAATCACTCTTCATTTTCTGCCACCAGAGTGATAGTATCTTCATATCTAAGATTGTGACTATTTCTCCTGGCAACGTTAATTCCAGCTTTTTGATTCATCCAGCCTGGCATTTTGCCTATTATCCTTGGCATAAAGATTAAATAAATAAGGTGATAATATACAGCCTTGTAATTCTTCTTTTCCAATCTTAAACCCATAAGTTCCATAAAAAAATTCTAATGGTTGCGTCTTGACCCAAATACAGATTCCTCAGGAAAAAATGTAAGGTGATCTGGTACTTCCATCTTTTAAGGACCTGCCACATTTTTTGTGTGATTCACATGGTCAAAAGCTTTAGTATGTAGTTAATAAAGCAGAAGTATATTATTTTCTGGAACTCCCTTGCTTTCTTCATAATCCAGTGAATGTTGGCACTTTGTTTTTTAGTTCCTCTGACTCTACCAAAGCCAGTTTGCTTTTCTGGTAATTCTTGGTTCACATATTGCTGAAGCCTAGATTGCAGAATCTTAAGCACAACCTTACTGGTGAGTGAAATGAGCAGAAATGTTCTGTAATTTAAACTTTCCTCAAATGTTCTTTAGGACTAGGACAAAAACTGATCTTTTAGAATCCATTGGCCCATGTTGTGTTTTCTAAATTTGCTGGCATATTGAGTACAACACTTCAACAGCATTATATTTTAGGATTCTAGATAGATCAGCTGGAATCCCATCATCTCCACTAGACTTATTCTAAGCAATGCTTTCAAAGGCCCACGACTTCTTTCACCAGGATGTCAGTAACTACAGAATTGTGGTTATTGGTGATGTTAAGATCTATCATATATATTTCTTTTCTGCATACTTGACACCTCTTTTTAATTTCTTCTGTTTCTAATAAATCCTTATTTTTTATCATGACCATTTTTGAATGAAACTTTGCTTTGATAGCTCTAATTTTCTTGAAGAGATTTGTTGTCTTTCTGATTCTACTGTTTTCTTCTATTTCTTTGCACTGGTCATTTAAGAAAATTTTCTTATCTCTCCTTGCTATTCTTTGGAATTCTGTATTCAGTGTGGTGTATCTTTCCCTTTCTCCTTTCCCTTTCACTTTATTGCTTTCAGCAGCTTTTTAAAATTTTCTTGGGGGTGGGGCAATGAGGGTTAAGTGACTTGCCCAGGGTCACACAGCTAGGATGTGTCAAGTGTCTGAGGTCCTCCTGAATCCAGGGCCAGTGCTTTATCCATTGCACCCCCAGCTGCCTCCAAGAGATTTCTTTTTTGTTTGCTTTGTTTTGGTTTTGTTTTTTTGTGGAGCACTGAAGGTTAAGTGACTTGCTCAGGGTCACAGAGCTAGTAAGTGTCAAGAGTCTGAGGCTGGATTTGAACTCAGATACTCCTGCATCCAGGGTGGGTGCTTTATCCACTGTGCCACCTAGTTGCTCCCCCATTTCCTCAGCTATTTTTAAAGCCTCATCACACACCCATTTTGTTTTCTTGCTTTTTCTCCTTTGGAACATTTTTTTTCTTTCTGCCTTCTGTTTAAAATAATGAACCTCTGTCCATAGTCCTTCAGGCACTCTATCAACTAGATTCAATACCTTAAATCTATTCATCATCTGCACTTCATATTCATAAGCAATGTTATTTAGGTCATACCTACATGGTCTGATGGTTTGTACTACTTTCTTCAATTTGTCTGAATGTTGCAATAAGAAACTCATGATCTGAGCCATAGTTAGCTCCAGGACTTGTTTTAACTAACTTTATAGAACTTCTCCATTTTTGGCTGCAAAGTATATAATCAATCTGATTTCTATACTGGCCATCTTGTGATTTTCCCATGTAGAGTTTCTTTTTCAGTCGTTGAAAAAGTGTTTGTTATGACCAATGAATTATCTAAAATCTAGTAGTCTCTGCCCTGCTTCACTTTTTATTACAAAGAGAAACTAGCCTGTTATTCCAAATATTCTTTGATTTCTTACTACTTTACCCTTCTAATCAATTAATATGAATATGACATCTTGTATGTCAGTGTGAGTGTGTGTGTATTTGTGTGTTAATTTTAGAAGATCAACTTTGGCCTCTTCAGAATCAGTTGTTAAGGTGATGGTAAATGGTTTGTTTTGGATTCAAATGATATCATTCAGTAATTGTTTTTTTTTGAGATTATATTCAAGTATTGCTTTTTAAAAACTCTTTTATTGACTATGAGAGCTACTGCGCGTGCATGCCAAACTAATTCGCTGGCTGCCCCAGGCCGCAAAGAGCCCTGTGCCTAGAGTTCTGGGAGCTGGGGGATGGGCGAAGGAAGTTTTGGCATCCCTGAGGCCTCCCCTACACCTCCCCGCTGAGCAGTGGGTGGGCTGCACGTGGTGCGTGAGTTTTATGTGTCTGGGTTGGTTTGGGAGAGCTGTAGTGCTGGGGGAGAGTCATGGCCTGTTTGCAGTGCCCCAGGCCAATTTCAGCCACTCACATGGGTTTGTTGTTTGTCCTTCATTCTCAAAGGTGACCATGGCATCAGGAAGTGATGTCATGCCCTGCAGTGAATTGTATTTAAGTGAGGAAGGGCTGTGCAAAGTCACTAGCCTGACTCTTGTCCAGAACCATCTAGGTCCAGTTCATATGTACATCAGGATAAATGGAAATGGCCCTGGATTCAGTGGGAGAGATCTTGGCCTTTTTAAGTTAATGCCTTCCCCAGGCCTCAGTTTACCTGAGGTAATGCTCATTCAGTGATTAAGATTAGGTTGTTGTTTGGGATTTCTTCTTGTAGAGGACCAGAAGTGATGCCATGACTTTCAGTGAATTGGATTTAATTGAAGGAGGGCTGCGCAAGGTCACCAGCTTTATTCTCTCCCATAGAGCCATCTGGCAAGAATCCCTTAGAAGAAATTGTCAGGTAAATTAAGGTATAAAAAGACAATGTGTATTTGGGACCCCTCAGACTTAACAAATGTCACACTGCTATTTGAGAAATATGTCCTTATGATGAGATACATTTTTGTATCGTGTTTACCGGAACCTAATTTATAACATTACTAAAATGATTGATCTTCTGCTATGAAGTAAATTTCTTTTTTCCCACCTTAAATAACAGATAGTTTACAATTGTTGCATTTCACTTCAGTCTTGGAATTCAACCACTGCAACAGTAAGAGGGAGCAATAGTTAATACACTGCCTGTCAAACAGAATCTACAGATTAAAATGCGCTATAATTGGCTATATCTTATAATTAGAAATAAAAAAGATAAGTGACAGTCCTGCATTTGCAATGAAAAAATTTATAAAATACAAGATTGAGGGAACTAGCTAAAAAAGTGTTTCTGTGGGAGAGAATTAGGGAATTTATTGTTTTGTATGCCTAATATGACCTGACAATATAACCAAGGAAGCCAAGAAAGATAGTTGTGTAATATAGATTAATATTGTTTTGTTCTTGGTTTTCTTTCCAATTTATTTATTTATTTATTTGTTTTTATTTTATTTTATTTTATTTTTTTTGCGGGGCAATGGGGGTTAAGTGACTTGTCCAGGATCACACAGCTAGTAAGTGTAAAGTGTCTGAGGCCAGATTTGAACTCAGGTACTCTTGAATCCAGGGCCGGTGCTTTATCCACTGTGCCACTTAGCTGCCCCCTTCCCAATTAATTAATGATGGTATTTCTATAAAAATGTGCCTGGGAGGAAAGTTGCCATGTTACTCCTTTTTCTTTTCCTTGTCTTCCTCGTCCTCCTTGTCCTCCTTGTCCTCCTCATCCTCATCCTCATCCTCCATCTCATCTTCCTTCTCCTCCTTCTCCTCCTTCTTTTCCTTCTCCTTCTCCTTTTTGATTATGGTTTGGCAGGCTATTGTACAAGAATTTTAAATTACTCTATTTTTTAAAATTGGATGAAGACAGTGGAATATTACCTCATCTTCTATTAGCTCAAAGAAAACATCTTCAGGACAACTCAAGAAAAAGACAAGATCACATGTATGACCTTGAATTTTGAAAGCCCCCCCTTCTCTGTACCCCATATACATATACACTTATATGTATCAGTGTAGATATCTGCATATGTATGTTTGTGTGTATGTATACATATATGTGTCTATATAGATGCATGCATGTGTGTCCATTTATACATATATATATATATATGTACAGGAGCATGTATGTATGCATGTTTGTATTATATATATATATATATATATGTGTGTGTGTGTGTGTATTTTAAGAGTTTTTATGGCATCAGTTTTGGTTCCAGAAAACAAAAAAATGTCAATGATTTCACTTCCTATAGATCAAAATCCAGTTATTATAATGCTCTAGAACCAGGAGCATTTATTTGGAGATATCTGAAGAATATTTTGGTTACAAATTAGTAGAATGGCAATTGATCAGCAGTTAGTTTAGGAAGAACACCAAACTTCTGCTGTACAATTCTTGTCACTTGATCAGATCCTAAATTTGTGTTACCTATAATTTTATGTTATAGTGTTTCTAATACTTCTTGGTAAATTATTTTTTCTTGATAAGTTTTGCACTGATCAATATTCCCTAGTTCATAAAGGATGACATTTCTGTTATTTCTGATAACAATGACCCTGTCTTATTGTAAAAATTATTTATTTTGTGTAAAAATTCTTTATGATCCAATCTTTTGAAGATACTTCTTTGTCAACACATTTTTGAGTGACTTCTTGGGGATATTGCTTATGGAAAGCCTTTTTTAAATTTCTATCTTAAATTTAGCCATATCATCATTTCATTCAAGAAATAACTCCTCAGTTACATTTGTTTAAAGCAGTGATATATATATACATACATATACATATATACACATACATATACATATATGCACATACATATACATATATACACATACATATACATATATGCACATACATACACGTATATGTGTATATCCCATATATTAATGATTTATGAAGTGGTAAATATTAATTTCTGAAGTAATTCAATATGTTTGTAAACTTTATACATGCAACCTAATATCTATCAATTTACTTTATTCTTTTTACAAGAAACTACTATTCTTTCTATAGCCACCTTGGGATTATGTGATTTTTTTAGTTATTTGTTTTTGATATTCTGAAGCTTTTTGTTTGCTTCCCAAATCCATGTTTTCCATGTAACTGTTGCAAACACAAATATTGAGCATGGCTTTGAGAAGGCATTAATGGCTAAAAACACATCCATTCAATTGGATTTTGATGTTAGGTTTCCAATAAGACACCTGATATATACAGCCACAGTTTTTCCCATTGGTAACTTAAAATCTGTGTTTCTCGTGTAGGAAATTCAAAGATATATTTGGTAATTATTATATTCATTGATTTCTCTTTGATCACATATTTTAAGCACAATGCATTCATTATCTAATAGCCCATGATATATATCACAATTTTTATATTTAATACTTTTAATACTTGCCACTGTGTTTTCACTGTAGAAAGTTTCCATGAGATGAAGAAGCTGTTTAATATACTTATGGTGGGTCATATAAATTTTTGTCCTCCATGAACTGAAACTGATAAATGCAATATTTTGGCCTGCCTCCAATTATTTTTTTCTATTGGAAGTAATACTTATTTTGATTCTTTTAGAGATGATCACTGATCAATGATAGGTAGAATTAAAATAATTTAATAATATTCCTGAAAATTTCCGTATTTTATTAATTGCTCTTGACAATATTGTGTTCCTAATGCATTATCAAAAATAATACCTCTGATACTCATCAAATCATAACTTTTGGCAGATAGTCTTTGACTCACAAACTACTTAGTAATGAGATAAATGTTATTGATATTTTCTGACATGCCACTGAATTCAGAAAATAAGAAACATTTATAACATTTTATAGGGTTCTCTATTTATGTTATATTAACAGGTACTTCCATGAATGAAATATGTGTAATGTATGTTTTAAGTATTAGGAATAATGAAGGACTTGTCTTAATTTCAGTTTAGCATATTTCCTAGAAATTGATTTTTTACTTTTCCTTATATCAGTCCATGCCTTATTCACTTTGCTTTGAATTCTTTATTACAACTCCGTCATGTGGCTCCACTTTATGATTCTAGAAAATGTCATTGTGATGAATGAACTACTTTCTTTCACCTGTCATTTCCTTCAAGGGAGGCTTGTAATAGTATCTGTTCAGATTTTTTTTCTGTTTACCATTTTATTTTTTTATACTGAAAGGGTCTTTGCATGGATGGAAATCATTAGTTGCATTTCCTAAACACAGGCACAGTGCTATTAATGTTCACCTTTGAATAGAAACATTTAAATGCATTTCTTTCTGTTATCTGTTCTGATGTGATATATCCCCATATCAATTGTGATAATGTAACTTTCTTTAATGTCAGTGAAAAATGTGTGGAAGAAGTACCTTCAAATCTACTCCAATTTTTAAAGTGTCAATTCTCCTTGGGTTTTCAAAAAATGCACTAGTCTATCATTTAAAATGGTCTTAAATTACACATTACTTAATATAATTTTCCTTTTTCTTACACATAAAGGTATTACTTTCTTCTCTCAAATAAGACAAAATTCTCCATGATCTTCAAAATGATGTATAATTACAATTTGAGGGCAGCTTTCTATACAAGCCCAGTTTGAAAGAGTAGTTCAAACATAAAAATGTGTAAGAAGTTTAAGTTTTCTTTTCAGTGGAAAAGAAAATGATTAAGCAATGTCTAAGTCATCATCAAGAAAGTGATATAGTTTTCCCATTCTGTAATTCTCTTGGCAACCCCTTCTAAGACCATCTAAATATAATATGAATTATTTATTAGGTGAAGAAATTAAGTTTAGATTTTAAAATAGCATGAGCATTCTAAACTTTTATTATGAAAAATTAGTATTGAGGAAATTGCAATTACTCTGTTACATTTAATAATTGATTCTATTCTGTAATTGACACTATTCTCTGTTACTGCCCTGTTTTTTATAATTGTTCAAGGCACATTGCTCCATCCCTGAGTTAAACTCAAGAATGCATCTCTTCTGAGTAAATTTAAAAGTTACAAGTTAATTTGTCATCATCCCCAAAAGTTGTATCATCCAACATTACCTGTCATTGAGGCATTCTTAGTCATTTTTCTGATTTTATCATAATTAGCATGTGCCTTATCCTTCATATTCTTTTTTTACTTTGAATTCTTTCATAAATATATTTACATAGTTCTTTTTATCCCTCATAGCTTCTATTCTAAATTCTATTATATACTTTAATGAACTCAATATTCATAAATGTGTTTATAACTATTTCATGATTTTCTCAAGAGATGAGGAATTAACTTGTATGTATATTATAGATAAACATATATACAGTGTTGTTTATTTTTTTCCATCTAGGCACTGCTATTTAGAAATTCTTCTACTGAATAATGTAACCAACATGCTCCAAATTTTAAAACCTTAATACTTATATCTATTTAAATATATTTTTATAAACCTGTGTTTAAATATGTATGGAACATTCCTTTGAATGGCGATTCCCTCCACTGATGATGACTGACAATCCATTTATGATTTATAAGTGTAAAAGTTGTCTTTGACACCAGAAAATTAAATGACTTCTTTATGGTCATACAATTAATATAGAGTAGAAGTATGACTTGAATCAAAGTATTTTTACTTGAAAGTCTAACACAATAGTAAATGTATTATTATTTTTCTTGTTGTTAAAATTCTTGTTGTTTATAATTTTATATAGCATTTAAGCTTTGCAAAGTGCCTTTAGATATATCATCGTAACATCATATATATATTCTGGCCTATGAGGAGAGTTTGATTTATAGAGTACGGTTAGTGATCAAAACTGTGAAAAGTTAGTCATACTACGGGACTGGAAACTAGGCAAATATTCTGGAAATTAATGAACAAAATGTAACCTGGACGTCTATGCTGAAATCAGGCCATTGATTCAGGGTATTTCTTCTTTTTGGTTTTGTTTTGTTTTGTTGTTTTTTTGTTTATTTTTTTGCGGGTCAATGAGAGTTAAGTGACATACCTAGAGTCACACAGCTAGCAAATGTCAAGTATATGAGGTCAGATTTGAACTCAGGTCCTCCTGAATACAGGACTGGTGCTTTATCCACTATGCCACCTAACTGTCCCCCTGAATCAGGATATTTCCATCATAGACCAGTATAATTACATTTTGCTTAAGGAGATGTCTAACCCAAACAAGATTCAAGCTTCTGTCTCTTAAAATTCAGGCTTTTAGTGAATATGAACAAAGTAGAACATATATTCTTTTCCAAGCAGTTCAATAGTACCTGTGCATAATGTGGTCCAAGGATCACTCTTCAAATAGTTTTTTTTTAATTATTCCCACCTAATAAGATGCTAGAGACAATGCTGACCCTTAAACTGCCCTTGCTGATTTCAGGCAGCTTCTGAGGGCAACAAATATTCTTTAAAATAGTTTAAGGGACTTTGTCTTTGGGCCCAGACATTTTATTCTATATATTTTTTAACCTTTCACTGATTCTTCATCCTGAAAACATTGATAACCAACAAGTCTCCAGAACTTTCCTTGTTCTTAGGATTATTTAATCTGTCAAACTGGATCATAATTACTGTTCTCATAGAGTGATACATTTAAAGCTAGACAGAAATTTATTCTCACTTCAAAACCTCTCACTTTACAGATGAAAAAACTGAGGTTGAGATTTTCTGGGATTTAGCTAGTACCATATCACTTGTCTGATGGAGAATTTGAACTTACTTCTAACTCTAAGATGTGATTGTTATCTAATATTGCATTTTACTCTTTAGATAGCCCCCTATCTACATTTTTTATGACCTACACTGTATATTACCGATCTCTGATGAATACATCCATCTTTAACTTACGATTCCAGATGAGAAAAATGTTTTCTACGATTGATTTACTAGGCAAAAATAAAATGTATAGATTTTATAATTAATTCCTCAGGAAAGAATTAGTTTGAGGTGTGGAAAAAATAAAACTATTCAATCTATATAAACATTAATATTTTATCTAGAATCAATTTTCATGTCTATCTTGGTAACTTATTCCCTATGATCATGGGGTATCTATTCTCTTTGTGGTCTTTATAGAGAAGAGTGCTTAATATTCCAAACACCCAACTTTGGAGGAAATTTGGAATTTCCTTGCTTCTTTATTAATCTGTGATTCTAGGCTAATTCTCAATTAGTAACTTCTTCATTACATAGATAGTTTAGGGTTACTCAACCAACATGCCCTTAACCAACTAAGAGAAAGACAAGAAAATATAAATTAATTCAGAATAAAGAATCATACATTTCCACAGATCACCTACAGCTTTCATAGAAGACACCTACATTTGCACCTGCCTAATAACTGACATTTATATAGTGTAGGATTTTTTAAAAATTTGGTGAGCACTCTCTCTCTCTCTCTCTCTCTCTCTCTCTCTCTCTTTCTCTCTCTCTCTCTCTCTCTCTCTCTCTCTCTCTCTCTCTCTCACACACACACACACACACACACACACACACACACACATCTGTGTGGATAACCTTTGTTCCTCACACCAATTGCATGATTGAGATGCTATTTGGATCCCCATGTTATGAATGAAGAAATTGAGGTATAGAGACATCACATCACCAAGGATACACAGCTAGAATTTAGGGTTTGTTTTGAGCCCAGTTACCCCATTTCCTTCTCTCTTATTTGTTTTGCTTCAGTTGATGTATTATCCACTATTGCTCTGTGATTCTATATACCTGAAATTCCTTTTATCATTGGAAAATTTTTGTTGAAAGTGAAGAGGACATTTGAACAATGGACACATAGTCTCATTTTTGTGGCATCTTGACTGACTTGTCAATGATGGCTGATGAAATCAAAGTGGCAAGTCAGGAATGTCAAAGAGAATATATGGAATAGAATTCATGACATGCCAAGAAAAGGTCAAGATCAATGAATTAAATTTAGAGATATGTATGAAAGAAGGAGTTCAGACCAAGGAAATCATACAAAGTAAAGGATTATGCAGAAGATAGAGAATAAAAAGAAGTAATGTGTTAAATTAAGATGTGTGGACACAACACACTGGAGAACCAAAAAAAAATGAGAAAAAGAGCCTAATTTAAATGTTTACAGTAATTCTTTTTGGAATGGCAAGAACTGGAAATTAAGCAGTGTCCCGTAATCAGGGAATGTATTTACAAATTATATCATATGAATGAAATGGAATACTATTTTTCTGTAAGAAATGACAAAGGTGAGTTTGAGAGGAAACTTGTAAGATTTTAGTGAAACAATTCTTAAAAAGAACAAGTTATGTAAAAACAATATTGTAAAAGGGAACAAAATTTAAAGGGAAGATCAGTGATTAATGTTATCACTAACAATGACTTCAGAATACCAATGACAAAGAATGTTACACACATTCAGACAGAAAGGTGATGGATTCAGTATGCAGAATGACATATACATTTCTGCACAAGACCAAGGTGAGAATTATTTTTTGGCTATGCATATTTTTGCAAATGTTTTGTATTTTCTTTATTTTCCCTTCTTTTCCTTTTTCTTTATTTTCCGAAATAAGGAGATAAATTTTATTTTTATTTGAAAATATAAAATTTAATTACAAAAATAACACTCTAGAGATAAGGAAACTTTGAAACTTAAACAAATATTAAGTCAGGTAACTTTTTACAATTATTCTTGCAATAGAATTCCTTTGCTCCCAGAGTGGGGAGTCAGGCACAGGGCTTGGTCATACATTTTATAAAGCTACAACCCCCCATACTGCCAGATTTGGTGATCACAAGATCCACACTTCATTTTAGCTAAACCATATATTATTTGAATATGTAAAGGAATAAGACCATGTCTGTAACATCAGAGAATGTTGTAGATAAAACTCTTTTTAACATAGCAAGTGTTTATACTAGCTGTTGCATGTCCCACCTATCATCTGACAGAATACTGAGATATGTGGCATTACCCTTGAGTCTTCTATGTAGTTCAGTGAAATACTGAAAAATATCCTTTTAGTGTCCTCCTTGCTGGGTGGTGGCTTAAATTCTGATAGGGAATTGTTGCAATGTTTAGATCTTTACTCTTCCACCTGCTGACTCCTCCCCACCTGTATGTCACTAGCTGTGACCTCATTGGCTCATTTATTAATGAAACTTTTGTCATGTTCTATGAATTAAGTTTATGCAAAGGGTCAAGATTTATAATGATTCTGTTCTTATGAAATGGCTCAGAATTATGCTGCACTTAGAGATCTGAAATCTGCAATTGTGGGCTTACTCTATTCAGAAAGGATGAGGAAGAATCTAATATATTCCATGCATAGCTCTATACCTAATATGACTTCCCTCAATTGGTTTGAACCCCAATGTCTAACCTCAGGCTCAATTTAAGGAACAGCCCTGCAAATATGACCCAACATGGTGGAACTGCACATGTATGATTTTTTCTAACTTTTCCTTAGTAAATATCTATTTCTCTTTGAAGCAGTCTCTATTGGTTGTCTTAGAAGAAAGAATTGCTTTAGAACAATGTAAGCTGAAAAATCCCAGGATGGATAGTTAACAAGGGTAAAACCAACACCAAAAAACAAACACCTCCTAATGAAAGAGTGGGTGCTGGTGTGCTCATTTTATTTTGACAATACTGGAATGATGAAATAGCAAAATACAGTTCATAAACAGATAGAACAAGGACAGAAGTTAAATGATAGTGACCATCAACCTAAGGAGTTACAAATTAACTTGATAGGCAGGAGGGAGCCTTTATTGGTTTGTAAACTGGGAACCAGTGCACAGAAAGGTCTTTTTGTATAGCATGGAATGCAATTTAGAAAGACTGAACAAAGACAGACAAACTGATGGAAGGGAGCTTTCCACATCATAGAAGAGAACAGAATCAGAGTCTAATCAAAAAGGCAAAGGGATGAGTCCAAAGAGAAAAATCTAAATACAAATTCCAGTTCCCAGATCATACCTGGTAGATATCATTAATGCAGAGATAATACTCATTGATGAATTCTTGAAGAAACAAGAACTTGTTCCTAGTATTAGGTTTGTCTTTTTCTTTTTCATCCTTTAGGGCTGAACTCCCAAGCTCCCTTGATATCTGAATAAATTCTGACATGAATGACATATATTATGAGAATGTGATTTTGGTATTCTCTTTAGTCATTTAAATTGTAATGTCTCTTTGATTTCTGGGAGTTGCTGAGGTGTCCAAATTTATCACCCTATTGTCAACTTGCTGATGACCCATTTTAAACAGTTTTCTAGGCAGGGCTTCTTACACTTTTTCCACTCAAGAAATTTTCAAGAAAATTTTACATGACTCTGGGTATATAGGTATATAAGATAGATATACAAATCTAATACTGCCAAAATTCTAATGATATCCCCAGTCAGTTATGTGAGCCCATGTGGGGACAAAACCCACAGTTTAAGAAGCTTTGATTTAGGCTACTCCCTCAAAAACAGACATTCAATATGTTTCTTGTCCTATACCAAAGACTTTCCATTTTCTAAGAACTGCCAAATTTTGTACATTACTGACATAAGTTTTAATGACTGAATGTCACTTTCATATCATGGTAGGTAAGAAACACTTTCTAATAGAGAATGAGGAAATGTGAGGAAATATTTTTCAATGGGTGGAATATTTCAGAATTACTTGGCACACTGTAGGAAGAGACTTAGAAACTGGTGAAAAATAGGAATCTTGACAACACGAATATCAAATGTGATGTGTTTTTTGTTTCTTAAACAATTATAGTAGGAAAGGATTCTCTGTGATTCTTTTTTTTTCCCTTTTAGCAAATGGTTGTCTTCATAAGCTGGAAGTGTGTGTGTATGTGTATGTGTATGCACATGTGTGTGTTTATATGTACCTTTATTGTGAATATAGTCTATGTTATGACTATACCATATTAGTTTTTTCCCTTCTCACAGGGGACAAAGGAGTTACATAACAACCATCCAATTAGAAGGATTTCTGAGACTAAGAGCAGCTTGACATACCAGTGATCCTTTGTGAATGAATCTTAGTCAAATCTGGGGGTGCCTGTAGTCTTCAGAAACCAAACATCTCAAGGGCAACCTTAAGCAGCAGCTGTAGACTCAATGTCTTGCTAGGGACTTTCAAAATATTCTGGCTCATTTTGTCTATGAAAGCCCTGCTTTCCTTAACCCCAGCTCCTGGCTGAAAAGCCTCTAAAATTCTATTATCTCACCCTTTTCCTACTCACGTTTGAGCAGCTGAGAACTCTCTTTTCCTTTCTACTCCCTTATAGGATTTTCTCTCACTTGTAAGCTTTTTCCTAGAGAATTAGCACTTTGTAATCTGTGACCCAACTCTGTTTCATTTTAGGTCTCTTTATGGGCCTGGGTGTCTTTTGTTATTCTAATCTCTGAGTATAAAAACAGAAATGTGAACAGTCTAATGAATAAGACATTATGTAGATATGCAAAACCAAGAATGACTTTATGCAAAAAAATGTGCTTGAACTAACTATTGAAAGATAAAATAGATTTTGACAGAGATTAGGGAGTCATTCCACACATGAAAGTCAGTGTAAAGGCACCATGATGGGAGATGGATAGCCATGTTTGTGGGACAGCAAGTAAGGGTAGTGTGAATGGATTCCATAGGGTGTAGAGGGAAAACATCTATAAGAAGACTAGAAATTTAAGAAATGCCCATTTTGTGCGGAGATTTAAATATTAAATCAAATTGATGTTTGACACTGGAAAAATAGAGCCAAGTTCACTGGGGATGGGGGCAGCAAATCTATACCTACACCCTAGTTAAATTACTTTGTTAGTTATGTGGAGGACTGAATGACAGGGAGAAGTTTAAGGTTGGAAGAACAATTAAGGCTACCGTAGTTTGTCCTTCATTATCAAAGGGAACTTGACATTGGGGTGGTCATGGTTTGCATTGAATAGAAGTGAGAGAAGGTTCTGCTAAGTTACCAACCTTACTCTCTCCCCAAGAGACATCTGAGTCCAGTGGCAAGATATATATCAGAATGAATTAAGTGACTTACCCATGGTCACACACTTAGTCTGTATCTGCGATGAGATTTGAACTCAGGTCCTTCCAACTTCAGGATCAGTGCTTTATCCACTATGACAAATAGCTGCCAAATCATTGAGTTGAGAAAGGATAAATAATGGCATTAAGAACATTGCTGTGGGGGCAGTTAGGTGGCCCAGTGGATAGATCACCGGCCCTGGAGTCAGGAGTACCTGAGTTCAAATCCGGCCTCAGACACTTAACACTTACTAGCTGTGTGACCCTGGGCAAGTCACTTAACCCCAACTGCCTCACTTAAAAAAAAAAAAGAACATTACTGTGTAAGTCATAAGGGGATGATATTCATGACAGATGTAAATATAGAAGCAACAAGATTTAGCCACTGATGGGATATGGACTTAAAGAGAAAGTGAAGAATAGAAAATGAACCTGAGTTTATGAACTTAGGAGACAGAGGGTGGTGGTACCCTCATCAGTTGTTTGTCTTTAGTTCTCAAACAGTACCATAAAATATGTCATGACTTGCAATGAATTGGATTTAAGTGAGAAAGGACTGTGCTCAGTCACTAGCCTCACTCTCTCCTCCAATGCCACCTGGGTCCAGTGGGAAAATATGCTAAAAGGACAACTGGAAATGGCCCAGATTGTAATGGGAGTCCTTGACCTTTTAAGTTAAGGCCTTTTACAGGTCTCAGTTTGCCTGAGGCAAAGTTCATTTAGTGATTAAAGCTAGGTCAATAGGGATATTTAGAAGTGAGATCAATCTGGGAAGAAAAATAACAAGTTTTATGTTGTATATGATTAAGATACCTGTAGGACATCCAGTTTAAAATACTAGTAGACTTTTTCTTTTTTGGATACAAGATTGGTGCTCAAGAGTAAAGTGAATTAGGGATAGAGGCAGGGATTTTCTGGAACAAGATTTAATAGGTTATTAATAATTAATTTCTCAATGTAGGTGTTTATTTCACAGGAATTGGAAAATGTTATGAATCGGGGGTTTTATTATTTTGTTGATTTTCTAGACTTAAGAAAGTAATGGAGAAAATTTTAATAATGCAAATTAAATATAAAAAAGTGTTGTGTGTATTTTTCCCTCAGAAAGCTAGTTGTTAGATTTTAATTAGCATACTTCTGAATTGAATACTTGGAATCTAATATTACTTTACTAAATCAGAAAATGACATGAGGAAAGATAAGAAGGCTTAAGACCTGGTATAGTCTCACAGTGAGTGGCTATAATATTAAGGATAAATGAAAGAAAAAAAAAATGTAGGAGACTTTCACTATTGATCATATTTAATCATAGAAATAAGCTGAGTTTTCCTCAGTATCTGTTTCCTTGTGATCTGTAAGACTGATGAAACTACCTATGAATTCTGATAATATTTATGTTGTGAATTTATGTTATAAATATAATAGAGGCATTTCACAAAGAATTTTGTTTCTGTTCTAATTTCAAATTCAAAATGAAGCTTGTATGTTCTGGCAGTGGGGAAAGAGTTCATTAGAGAGACAATGAGTGTTTACATCTTATTTAATAAAGAAACAATAAAGTATGTGTATCATTCTGCTGTTAAAGCCATCTCCCAAAAGGGTTTTCTGAAAGCAGGTACTAGAAATCTGCACATTCAAGGTCAAAAACTCTGACAATTCCAGAGGTTTCACTTATATTTGATTCCCAGCTGTGAAACATAACTCAAATAACTAACCATTATAAAGAGATGCAGGTGGTAAAAGTCCCATTTCCTTTTATTGCAGGGACAAGGTAGTGATAATGCACCTACCCTTTATGTAAGGAGAGATGGAAAATTGATTTATTTATCAAGAATCATAAAAAAATGCAAAAGGAACAAGGTAAAAATCTTTGGAAAAGACTTTCATTGAATAAGATATAGGCTGATATCCTTACATTACTCAAATATAATAAGGTACCAAAGAAGTTCATGTCTATTGAAGAGCCCTTCTTCACTCATTTGTGGTATGGTGACATAAAGCTTTCATAATCAACTTTTTATTCAATCTTCCCAGAAAGGTTATAAGCTAAAAATACCAAACAGCTCTTAGAAAGACTATCTACTTAGAATAAAATTATCTTTATATCCATTTATTATACATATATAAATAAGTATCTTTATAAAGGTATTTCAGATCATATTTTTCTTTGTTTTTCAGTTGTTCAGTCCTTTCTGACTATACATGACCTCAGGGACCATATTATCCATGGAATGGTTTGCAATTTCCTTCTCTAGTGTATTAAGGCAAATGGAAGCTGTCACTAATTTAAGGTAACACTTCTTCTAAGTGACTGAGGCTGGATTTGAACTCAGGTCTACCTGACTCTAGGCCCAGTGCTGTATCCACTAAGCTATCTAGTTGCTTTTTCAGTCATATATACATGTATATATATGAACATCTGTGTATAGACTATTGTCTGACACAGAGTAAGTCCTTAACAAATGCTTGTTTATAGCTTGATTCAGTGGATGAATTGTATATCTTGTTGCTTGATTTAAAGAGTACATAGAAATTTAAATCTTTCACCATTAATAAAGTAAATGAAGACAATGGGATTAGTCAAAAATGCATTCTTGTAAAATGCTTGAGAATACTCAAAAGACCAATTTACCATAGGTTGTTATTTTTCTCACCTCTAAACTGTTATAAACTCACTTTGTTACATTGATAATCAAAAGACACATTTTGTTCCCTAAAATACATATTTATTCACTAATACTTTGTCATTAGCATTATATAAATATAATGAGTTAAAGCAAGAGGAGACAAAGTAAGAAAATAAAGGGAAAAAAGAGTTGTAATGGTGGTGTGAAAATTTCTAAGTATGATGAAGAAAAAGAAACAACAAAGTCTCCAAGCTGTAGGGAAATAGATTTATTGAGAGAAGGATCCAGTCTCACAATAAAGGTGGTCTTGAGGCAGCTAGGTGGCGCAGTGGACAAAGCACTGGCCTTGGATTCAGGAGGACATGAGTTCAAATCCAGCCTAAGACACTTGAAACTTACTAGCTGTGTGACCCTGGGCAAGTCACTTAACCCTCATTGCCCCGCAAAAAACAAAAATGACAATAAAGGTGGCCTCAGGTCTAGGAACCAAAGACCCTTAGCAGAGCCAGAAGCTGATATTTATACCCCATACAAGGCTTAATAGTATTTATACAATACTATTTTTTGACAGACTCCTCCCACAAGCACCATTTACACTACACAGTCCAAGGAGTATATGTGAAACAAGTCCACATAAAATGTTGGAAATTCAGTCTTATGAAAAGTTATGTAATCCAACTGGTGGATCCACCACAGTGCAAAAGTATTAACTGCTTAAATCCAATATAATTTCTTTTGAGCTCAGCTGTTGGAAACTACTAATTTCCATTTGATGATGACATTCCTCAAGTTCTGATTGGTCCAGAGTAACTACTTTTAGTATTTGATCTTTAAGCTGATTGGTGGATATTCAACCACAGTGAATTAAGCTAATGCTTTCAATTATGTGATTTCTGCATCACTCTACCATATAGCATGTACATAAACTCTATGAATATGTCTTACCTATTCTATTATCATTTGCTTAAGCTCCTAAAGAATGACACTAAAGAAGATATGAACATGTTAAATCACAGTTTGTAGTATAAATATTAATTATTACCATAGTTAAATCACTTATTTCTAAGGGTTAGGGAAAATCTCAATCACAATGGTATTCATTGTTCTAGGAAGGTCTTATAGAATCGTTAATTTCAAAAAATGAGTAAGGAATTCCTCAAGTAGCTGTAATTGTTTATGTCAGTTAGAAATGGATATAATTAACATATTTCCTTGGCAATAAAAATCTATTTCCTATAAATTTATCACAGATAATATTGATTCTAACCTAAAGAATTTGAGCATGCATTGCTTACACGGAATGCAAAAAAAAGTCCTGAAAATTCCTTTTATGTGTTTTTCATTTAGAGTTATTTAACTTGAGGAATGGTATCCTTATTGTTTTAATTAAATAGCATAAATTTCATTTAAATCCACATCAAAAGAATAATTTTTAAAAATCTCCTGATATGAATGGCCATATAGTACAAAGGTATGTTTAATTCACAATAATAAAACTTGAAGCATTTATCCCAGAGTTCTTTAAATCTCATCATAAATGTATATTTTTAATGTTTAGCTATATAGTGCTTCCAATTTTTAGACATACTATTACATTCTAGATGGTAATTACAATGTCAAAGCAACAAATACATAACATTAATATTCATAATTATATGAACTCATTATTTTCTCATTCAATGACACTAGAGCTTATCTAGATCACAATGAAGTATCTTACAATACTTTTTATTCTATATTTGGATATGAGGGAGATATCAATAAGAAAATACCTCAGGTGAGTGTATTAAGCAGTGTCCATGTTCACATAATGTATCATTTTTAAATTAGATAAGGGACGGGGGTTCTGTCCCTGTTCTAGATTTTAGAGTAACTTATCTGGGGTTTCTAATATATTGTTACTTTATTCAAACTATTGTTTTAATTTGTATTCCCTGTTTTGAGTTCTGGGTCACACATGTAGTAGGTACTTAATATACATTTGTTGACTGACTGGCTGACTTTTACTATAGGAACTGTCATTAAAGATACTACCTGTACCAATACAGATCAGAAATAATCTTGCAATTATTAGTTATAGCTTTGTCTGAAGTCAAAATTAGAGAGGAGAAAGAGGAGAAAGATGTATAGGAAGATGAGGCAGAATAGGAAGGGGAAGAGGAAAAGGAGGAGAAGAACAAAAAAAACCAAGAAGAAGAACAAAAAAACAAGAAGAAGAAGACAGAGGAGGAGGAAGAGGTAGAGGAGGAGAGGAAGAATGAGATAATGATGATGATGATATAACTTGCTTAAAATAAAAAATCTAATATTATTCAAAGATCAAATTTAGATTTGGAATCATGTAGCTTGACTTGAAGGCCTAGTCTCAGCTGTTAAGGGTTAAAATTCTAGCTAGTCTGTCTAAAATATCTAATGAGTGGTCGCCAATAAATTATAAGCTTTAGCAAGAGTTAGACTTTTAAGCATTTATTAAGGAGAATAAGAATTTGGTAAAGAGAGAGAAAAAGGCCTAGATTCCTATCTATTAAAGGGAGAGCACATTTTTAGCTCCCGTCTCCGCCAGAGTCCAGAGGAAAGAGACCGAGACTGAGCGCCAGTCTCTTCCTTCCTCCTCCCACTAGCCCGCGTCACTTCCTGACTCCTGGTCTTGCCCTCAAAGACCTTCCCTTCATGGGCAGAACTCCTCTACAGTAAGTATCCAGCAGGTGGCGTTATTCCAATCGTTACAGTCCCCCCTGTTGTTCCTCAAGAAACAAAATGTTTCCTTGACGGAACAGTAAAAACAATATGATAACTATTGCTAACTAATAATATGTGAACAACAATATAGAAAAGGAAGAGAGGAAAGTTTTGTCCAGAGGGGCAATTTTTTTTTTTGTCCTCATGAACCGACGCTTTGACATTAGTCTTGCAAAGGGAGGGCCTCTGCAGAGAATACATGTTACAGATGGTGTATATTATAACAGAAAGAGAAAAAAACCAACAAAAAGAACAAATCAAAACTGTTCATTTAAAGTCTCTGAAAGTCTTTTCTCAGATGTCCTCTAGGTGTAGTCGTGGAATGGAAGTCTTTTCAGGGGTTGATGTGTGGATGCTGGTAATCAGCCAGGAAAATTTCCTACAAAATTGAGCTTAACACAACTTTAAAATAGCTTTGTCAATAATCAAATCAAACAATGAAAGTTCTCAAAAACATGTCTAAGGGAATTCAGAATCTTAGTTGTTACACATGAAACATATAATAAAACAAAAATTGAACCATTCTTTAAAATTATAATATTACTATAGTCCCCCCTTATGGAGGGTATTTGAGAAGACAATTGCTGCGATATTAATTATTAAAAATAATTTTTTATCTTTGTTTCATCACTTTTTGCATCATCTGCCTAATTATCCTCATGCCATTATGAGAAATTAAAAAATCTAATATAATTGGTAACAGGTGTCAAGGCCAAATTCAACACTGTATTTATCATGACACCTGAGATAATTATGGGGGTTACCATAAAAGAAGAGAAATGATGGGATATGAGCATTCCCACACTTGAGCAATATGTACTGCCCATACAGTATGCCAGGCTTAAAATAGGTGGATGGAATATATGTCCATGCCACCAAACATATTGGAAGAAACTGAGTCAGACTTAATCAGATGCATGGGATTGAGATGTCCATGGCATCAGGCATATAGGAGGGAGCATAGAAGCCAGGTGTAGAAGTGAGATGGGTGGGATGAATACTTCCAGCCATCTGTACAATATTGTGGGGAAAAAGAGAATAAAATATTAAACCAAGAGAATCCAACCTCAACATTTGTCAAAAGCCGTTCCCTCGGGCATACCTTGACTTCATGCATGTCTCCCCTCATGTGACAGTTCAGTGTCTGCTCTTGCATGTATTCCTCTTGTGATTGGATGGCATCTTGGCCAACTGGCATCTGATAACTCAGAATAAAGGCAATTAATGTCTTAAATGATAAGTTCCCATAATCCAAGTCTCATATGGATTTAAAAATTGAGGATAATAAATGATTGCAAAAAATGTGAATACATCTTGACTCAGAATATAATATATAATTATGCAACAATTTCAAATAATACCTTTTTTTTTACTTAGCATACAATTACTTTTTTGAAAAATCTGAACATATTTAAATACAAGTTAAAGCACAACACAATCTCAAAGACAACTTTTACAAATGTTCCCCTCTTTTTTTTTTTTTTGGAATATGCTTATCAAAAATAATACTTCTAGAATCAATTTACACTTGCCATGGCAACCAATTTGCCAGGGAAATGCTTTAAAGAGTTTGATCAAATAATCAGTTGAGAAAAACAAAAACAACTCAGAATATGGGAGCACAATACTCCTAGAATTAACATTGTATTATGAAATCAAAACCATCTTGCAATTTTTCAAAATTAGATAGATAAACGAATAGAAGAAAATACACATGGAACAATAAAAAACAATGAAATTCAAACTAGGACTAAATGAATGTGAACTTAATATTAATAAGAGTATTATAAAATATAAACTTGATCACATGACTATAAAAAGCTTTTACAAATATTCTCCTTGTTTTAAAAACTAAGTATAAGACACAATCTCAAAAGCATGAAAATCTCTATGAAAATAAACCCATTACCATTAATTTCAAAATGTAGATGTAATAGCATAGAAATCCTATGTAACCTCTGAACTGATACAATTACTCTGAGTGAATTCAGAACACTTTTGATTCCGATATCTAAAATCCCCAATACTCATATCAATACCTTGCTGCTTACTTCTACATTCCTGTACAATATATACCCTTCCATGCCAAAAGAAGCAGAGTCTTGAACTATGTTGATGATTGTCATTCTTATTCAGCTTAAGTTTTTCTTCTTTAACCCCTCTATATTGTCTGTCGGGCTTTTCACCATACAAATGCTTTATAAGATTACTAATGAAAGACAAAAGCAGGTTAGCAAAATTATGAACAAAACGAGCATATCTGGAATTTAAAGAGTTTTCTAAGATTGTCTCAAAAGCACAGCCAGGCTGGAGAAGGGCTGAGCCTGAAGCTGCAAATGTAGTTACAGAAAGTTGAGCATGCGCATCAGATCTCTGGACTTCCCAGGCAGGGGAAGTAATGGGCTTGGCCATGGGAGGAGTAGAGGGTGGGGTCTGGGGAGGAGGGGAGGGACCAGAGCAATTTGAATCAGACTTGATTTTGAACTCAGGCCTGGATTCCTCTTCTCCCACTTTGCCTCTAGGTGCTAGGGGATTAAAAGCTTCTAGAGGGTGGGTCATTGCCTCCAGGCATGCAAAATTAAAGCAACAATTAGTGTTAGAACTGGGAAAAGCTGCAGGAATCTCTTCAGGCTTCTCTGAAAAAGCATGGTTGGGAGAGGGAGAGATATTTCCTTGTGTGAGTAAGTTGCTGGCTCTTTTAACAAAAATAAAAGGAAAAATAGAAAATCCACAAAAACAAAGCATTAACATGATCTTATCTCCCATTTGTCTGGTTAAACAGACTAAAATCAAAAATAGGGTAATTAGGGAGTTTAAAAGGTCGATTCGAAAAAATTTAAAGGAAAACACAGCCAGTGCGCCAGTACTTAGCAGTTAAAGGGAGAGGGAGGGGAAATTTCTTACCCAACCAGCAGATCAGAAGAAGACTGAGGGTTAGCTTTCCTCTTCGTGGTCAGCCATCTGTTAAGGGGAAATTTCTTAGCTAGTCTGTCTAAAATATCTAATGAGTGGTCGCCAATAAATTATAAGCTTTAGCAAGAGTTAGACTTTTAAGCATTTATTAAGGAGAATAAGAATTTGGTAAAGAGAGAGAAAAAGGCCTAGATTCCTATCTATTAAAGGGAGAGCACATTTTTAGCTCCCGTCTCCGCCAGAGTCCAGAGGAAAGAGACCGAGACTGAGCGCCAGTCTCTTCCTTCCTCCTCCCACTAGCCCGCGTCACTTCCTGACTCCTGGTCTTGCCCTCAAAGACCTTCCCTTCATGGGCAGAACTCCTCTACAGTAAGTATCCAGCAGGTGGCGTTATTCCAATCGTTACACAGCATTACACCATATTGCTATTCACTTTGTATAGAGTTTGGCTAAGCAGAGAGAAATAGAAACAAAAACCTAAATTGATTCATAATAAAAATTCATATGTAATGTGACAGTAGGATCATGTAAACAATATAACCTGTACAAAAGAAAAAAACCTCAAAGAATTGGAGCATTAGAAAAATAAATAATTAAAAAGTTTAATATGACAGCCATTTAATGAAAATCATGTCAAGGGTATTTATACACAAAATAGAAGGGTAACACATGAAAAGTGAGTGAGAGCATTCCTGTAATAATTTTTATCATTGTTCAGAGTGGAAATGTTAGAAATGAACTTTGAAATCTTACTCTACTAAATGCTATATATACTTTAATATTTTATTCTTCCAATATTCTCTCACTACTACATTTGAGTGTCCCCTTGTTCAGTAAATACTCAGAGGTATAAAAATCTAGTTCTGGATTATAATCTAAGGCACATGATATGGAACCAGAAGATTAGGGAAGTAAACAAAGATTATGAAACATCAGGGATTGTGAAAATCAGTAAAAAAAAAAAAAGGTCAGATTAAACAGGGTTTGGTATTCAAACAAGTCGACTAGGTACATAGAAAAAACAGCCAGGTTAATCTTGATTTTGAGTCAAGTTCTCCCCACAGTTATGTGTCCAAAATTCTCACTTAATCAGTCTTTTTATTTTCAAATTTTTGTTCAAGAAAATAATTAAAATATGGATTTGAGTTTAGATAATAGAGATAAGGAGTGGAATAAAGAGGCAGATAGTAACTATCATTCAAAGCACTCAGCAGGCAACTAAAGTATGCTGTTGTTTTATTTAATTTTTAAAGTAATGTTCCCTTTGGTAAGCTTCATTTGTTACTAGCAGGACCTCTGAATCTCTAAAGGCTTGATATGAACAGATGAAGATGTACAAACTACAGTTAATTAAATTGTTTGCTGAAGGCTAGCAAAAACATCAGTTATCTTTCAAAACTGTGATTATAACAATAGCCTGCCAAGAGGAAATTATATTCCCAGCTATATTTCTAGAAGGGTTCACCAGAGTCACAGCATTATTAGTCTGTTTGTTCCATACTTCCATCCCACTTCCACCTGCTATCATTCTTTCCTTCTGATATGTTAGCAAATCAGATAGGTGTAGAAAGAAAGACAAAATTCAATAAGTGAAACATGGTATCATATTATGAAGATATAAATAGGTAAACTACATAAATTGTAATGGATTTATCTAATTTAAGCCATTTTGCAGAAAATGCATATGGTACTTATTAATTAGAGATTAGAGTATCTATTTTATAGATATTTGGATTAACCAAGAATGGCTTTGGTCATTAAACACTGAACATTGAAAATGGCCAGAAAACATCGGAACACAGCAGTAATCCTATATACTTGGTCATTCTACCATCTATGTAATAGTGCTTAAATTAGGACAAGGAAACTCTTCTAATAGCAATCTTCAACATTTAGTTCCTTTCACAAAGCTATTTACTTTGGCCGAAAAAGTGGGGCAAAAAAAAAAAAAAAAAAAACAAACTTTGCTCTACTCTACACCCTAGTATGTTGCTAGTCTTCTTCCAGATGCAAAGTGGGAAATACAAAATTATAATACTATTGATAAATTACTTGAAGCATTTTTAATCCAGGCCCAAATTTATTCTGAAAGGGAAAAAATGAACCAACCTCAATTTCATGATGGTTTTAAATCTCTTCTCCCCCTGCTTAAAAGGCATTTATTTATATTTTTGATAATTAAAGTGAAGGAATATGAATGTTAAGATATGCATACTTCCTGTTATCCAAAGAAATAAATACATCAGGAACAAAGGAAAGTATTAAAAATTGATCAAATCTTGATCCTAACTAAAAGAAAAATCCATTTCTAGAAGCTACATGGGAGGACCAAATTGATTTACTGGCTTTATGCACTTCTTTTATTATCCCATCAAGTGCCAAAAAATCTTGATTTCATGTTACTTTTATTTCCAGCAGTGAGAGAAGAGCTGGGCTTAGTTGAAGCTGGACTTATTTTATCTAAAATGGATGCACTGTTAAACAAGTATATTCCAAAATCCATAGTCCCTGTATTTAGGATCTAGAGATGAAAAAGAGAAGACAACCAGCTTCTCTATACGCATGAAATAGCAGATGAAAGGAAACACTTCATGTTCATATAAGAAGGAAAGAGGTATCATACTTTTACCACCTTATCTTCTTTTATGCCTTAGATATGTGAGGGGAATTGAGGAGACTTTGAGAGTCTAGATAAAATTGAGTTTAAGTGTTTCAAATGTTTGAGTACTAGAAAGGATATTAATGATAATCTATTATTTCTTTCTGGATAAAATAGGAAATTTTTTCCTAATATAATTGTATAATATAGATAAATGATGTGAGATTTTTCATTTGTCAAGTCAATGTATATATTCTGGGCACATGAATCAGTTCAATTAAAAATTATTCAACAAATATTTCTCAAATGATTAATATGTGCCCAGCAGCATGCTAGAGAAAGACAATGAAAGCATAATAGCCTAGCCTTTAAAAGGTTTATAATTTAGTTTTAATGATAAGACACATTTAAAAATGTGTTAATTAGGGGCAGCTAGGTAGCACAGTGGATAGAGCACCAGCCCTGGAGTCAGGAGGAGCTGAGTTCAAATCCAGCCTCAGACACTTAACACTTACTAGCTGTGTGAACCTGGGCAAGTCATTTAACCCCAATTGCCTCACCAAAAACAAAACAAAACAAAACAAAACAAAATGATAATTAGTTAAGCAAGGTAAAAACCATTGCCATATTAATGCACTTTTCTGGGGTTTGAAGTCCTGCTCATCTACCAATTTGAATTCCATATCCCTCTTTATTTATTTATTTTTTAACAAATGAATAAATTTGCCCTTTTTCAGTCCTGTGGCAATTCACCTTATCTACATGGTTTTCCAGTGACCACTGATAGCAACAGCAAACATATCCTTTTTATCTTTTAGCACTCAGGAATGTAGTTTATCTAGGCTTGGTGATTTGAAGTATTCAAACACTGCCAAATGTTTCCTTACTATCTCCTTATTTATTTTTGTTTTTTACTCCTTGTTAACATTTTTGACCTATTTTTCCCAGTCCAAATATCATTTGTATTGGGAGAGAAAACAAAAGTAAAACATTAGTGAAATAATTCTGTTTTTTTTCCTGTTATGATTAAATTTGCCTTGTCTACAATTTTCAGAATTTTCATGGGATCTTTTTTCTTCTGGTTTGTAAGAAAGAATTAAAAAAATTAATTTGGCCATGTTTTGCATCCAGAAAAAACAAAAACAAAAAAAAATTAGCTTCTTTGGGACCTTAGCAATTTTGATGATATTCTTATTGGACTTGCCACACTAGTTTTCAACCTGTTTTTACTTGCCCTTGCTATTGTCCTCTACAAAAGTCATTTTACATTGGTAAATGTCATCCTTGTAATTGATATCAATCATTTTAGCTATCTCCCTATTTAGTTACCACCAAGCAATTGCTCAGATTTCTTTGTTATTATGTTTTCTTTAAACTTTTATATGCCTTTTCGGCTGTCATCCCCTGCTATATTTCAAACTATGGGATGGATCCTACCTGCTTTATTTTTAAAAATTTCCTCTGAACTCCCAGATTTAGAAGATGTAGTATATTATTTTAGGAACATTAATGGGGTCAGTGTCACTGGCTTGCATAATATGTGGAAGTGAGGAGATTGTGAGATATATTAAGACTCATAAAATGAGGGAAGGCGAGACGGGTTATGAAAGGCTTTGACTATGCTGAGGGTTGTATATTTGATCCTAGAGGACATAATGGAGTGGGTAGGGTCTTGATAGGAAGTAGCAAGCCATTGTATTATTTCAGGAGTGAGACTTTGAGGATTTACCTCAGGATAAGGTATCAGGAGAGAGAAGAAATATTCCCAGAGAGCATATGAAGGTAAAAGCAATGGGCCTTGGCATGTGTATATGTGTGTGTGCATGTATGTATGTATGCATATAGAATGTATACATACATCCACATACATATATGCAGAGAGTGAAGAAGAGGAGGAGGAGGAGGAGGAGGAGGAGGAGGAGAAATAAAGTGAAAATCCAAATTAACACCTTTCTTGGATGACTGGGAGATTAAGTACTTTGGCTTATTTTTTTTGTTTTACATATCTAATAATGATAAATCACATTTACATGGTATTTTGAGGTTCACAAAATACTTTTTATTCTCCATTATCTTTGAGGGTCGCCAATAGCTAATACTGGGATTATGCAGTTTTCTGTCATTTAAAAAAAAAATTTCAGACTTTTCCATTTTTCTTAATGTAGCTGCCTTCCTTTGCTTTAAAATTATAGGTCATGAATCCTGAATCCTAGTGTTATTATTGTTATCTACTTTTTATAGGTAAAAATAATACCAAGTATTATTGGAACTAGGATTCAGTTTCCTGGACTCTATATCTACTACAATACATTAGGTCACATAATGATGCTCAACAAATGTCATGGGAATTATGATTATGATAAGGAGGAGTGTGAGGATGAGAATTAGGATGAAGATAATGCCAGAATTAGTGAGATTTGGGAGATAAAATCAGATGGGTAAGATAAGCCCATATCATACTTCTAGCATGAGGCATTTGGACTTGACAAGTTAGGTCATGGTTTGTCATAGAAAATAAATATTATTTTTTAAAGTTGTTGATGTTGTTGTTTTTACCAGAAGGAGTAACACTTTAAAAATGCCTTTTAAGGAATTGTGAATGATTTCTCATAGAAGAGTTTAAGAAAACAAATATAATTCAACAAATGAATCACTTCACCTTTTTCCTTTTGGTCTATAGAATTCTGAAAGGAGGGGCAGCTAGGTGGTGCAGTGAATAGAGCATGGGTCCTGGAATTGGGAGGAACTGAGTTCAAATCCGACCTCAGACACTTAACACTTACTAGCTGTGTGACCCTGGGCAAGTCACTTGACCCCAATTGCTTTACCAAAAAAAAAAAAAAAAAGAATTCTTAACGGAAATGAAATTGAAAGGCTTTTTATAAGAACTACATTTTTCCTTCTGGTTCTTGGGCTTCCTTTAGTGCAGAAATTCTACTTTTTCAAATGCGACTGATAATTTGCCTATAGAGTGATTTATTTACGATAAGTACCTTCCAAGAAACCATTAATTCCTAGAGCAATAACATGCAATTAAGAAGTAACTTTCATTACCATTCACATGCATAGTAAACTTTGTTAAGATTCTGCTTTTTAATTTCTTTATAGGTATCTTGCAAATATTGAATCTTCTGAGTTTATATGTGTATATACATATATATGTATATACACATATAAATGTACATATATATGTGTGTGTGTAGATACATGTATAAATGTAAATAAAGTGATATAGCCATAGATACATATACTTACAATCTATATGTGTATATTTATTCATATATTGTTCTATATGTTGTATATATTGAATTATATAGAGTTCATGAATATGAAGATCTGGATCTCCATATCCATATATGCATACCACACATGGATGTGTATTCCTATATGCACATATACAATGGTCTGTCTATATATGTAGAAGTACATCCATAAATATGCAATACTTGCAAAGTAGCCATAAAGAAAATGAGTACTAAGAACTATATTAAAAAGCTTATTTTGGATGTATTTAAAAATCATTCAAATTTAAATACATATTATTTGTTAAAACATTATGGAAATTTATAGCATTAATATGCTCTGTCCTTATTGCTGATAAACACAAAGATGTTAAAAGAATATCTATAATATCTTCAGCTTGTACACTGTATTACTTTTTCTACCTATATACTGTTGGGCAAATAAAAAATTTACTATATTAAATTTGGTTGCTCTAATAAGGCCACTAGATGGCATAGTGGATAGTTTATAGGACTTGAAATCAAGAAGACATGGGTTAGAATTTTACCTGATACATATAAAGTACTTTGAAACCTTAAGGGACAATATAATTTTTAGTGTAGTATTAATAGTAGTAGAAGCAGCAGTTACAGCAGCTGCAACAGCAACAGTAGTGGTAGTGATGGTAGTGGTGGTGGTAGTAGTATCATTTATTCCCTAGTGTAGTTTACTTGTTTTGTTTTGTTTTGTTTTGTTTTGTTTTGTTTTTGTTTTTGTTTTTGGCCAGGCAAGGTGGGTTAAGTAACTTGCCCAAGGTCACATAGCTAGTAAGTGTCAAGTGTCTGAAGCCAGGTTTGAACTCAGTTCCTCCTGAATTCATAGCTGGTGCTTTATCCACTGCACCACCTAGCTGCCCCAATACATTTTTTTTTCCCTTGCTGAAACCCAGGAGCGAATATAGTTTACTTTATAATGCCAATAGATCACATGAACTAACCTTATGAAGCAACTTATTTTTAAAATCTTCAATGCAATTAAGAATACATTACATTTACTAGAGGAGATGGAGCCAAGATGGCAGAGAGTAGACAGGAAGTTGACTGAGTTCCCCTGAGTTTCTCTCAAAAACAACATTAAATCAAGTCTCTAAATGGATTCTACAACTACAGAATATACAAAAAGACAGAGGAACACACTCTTCTTCCTTCAGATAATTTAGAAGACTTCAGGATATATCTGTTTCATTTGGGCAAAAGGGGAGGGGGCTCGGCACAGTTCAGCACAATGCAACTCAGAAAAGCACAGTTCATCACAGGGCAATTCAGCTCAACTGAGTTTAGCACTACATGAAGGGGGTCTGGGCTGGACATCAGGAGGCTCCTGGGCACAGCATAAATGAGTTTCTGAGGCTCTTGGTCCTGGCTCAACAGGGTGATTGCACAACAGATCACTTGTGTGAACTACCTTCCCTGACTGGGAGGGCAAACTGCCAGCTAGAGAATCACCCAAAGGACAGGCACAACTTAGCCAAGCCATCCCAACCCTGGGAGCAAGCACAGGGCAGTGAGGAATCCAAAAGCCACAGAGGCCTCAGAACAGAAAGCCCTATCCCCCAGGACAAGAAGCTTGTGAGAGTGACCCCTGTCCCCCAGAAGCAGACCTCAATTTTAGAAGTTTAAAAATGGGCTACCATATGAGTAAGAAACAAAAAAGGACCCTTCACATTGAAAGCTTCTATGATGAAAGTGAAAACTAAACACAAACTCATATGAATTTATCAAAATACCTACAAGTGAAGCCTCAAATGGGAAGATGATCTGGTCTCAAAACCAAAAAGCCTTCTTGGAAGAGCTCAAAAAGGCTTTCAAAAATCAAATGAGAGAGGTAGAGAGAAACGAGAGTTATGCTGGAAAAAGAAGCACAAAAATTGACTGAGGAAAACAATTACTTAAAAAAATACAATTGGCTAAATGGGAGAAAAAAAATGGCCAAGCTGAAAAGGAGATACAAAAGCTTACTGATGAAAATAATGCCGTAAAAAGTAAAATTGGGCAGATGGAAGCTAATGAGTCCATGAGACAACAGGAATCTGTCAATCAGAATCAAAAGACAAAAAAAAAAAAAGAAAATGTGAAATACTTCATTGTAAAGACAAGTGTCCAAGAAATTAGGTCCAGGAGAGATAATCTAAGAATTATTGGATTACCTGAAACCTATGATAAAGCAAAGAGTCTAGACACGATATTCCAGGAAATTATCAAGGAGATTGCCCTGACATTGTAGAATCAGAGGATAAAATCATTGAAAGAAACCACTGGTCACCTCCTGAAAGGAAAGCTCCAAGGAATATTGTAGTCAAATTCCAGAATTATTGGGTGAAGGAGAAAATACTTCAAGAAGGCAGAAAGAAACAATTTAAATATTATGGAACCATAGTCAGGTTTACACAGGACCTGGCACTTCACCAATAAGGGATCACAGGGTTTGGAATATGATATTTTCAAGGCAAAAGAGCTTGGATTACAAGCAAGAATCAACTACCCAGAAAAATTGTGCATTATCATTCAGGGGAAAAGATAGAAATTCAATGAAATAGGGGACTTCCAAGGTTTCTGGAAGAAAAGATCAGAATGAAACAGAAAATTTTATCTTCAAATACAAGACAAAAGAGAAGTATAAAGAGGTAAAAAGGGGGGGAAAGGTTGTTCAATGATGATAAACTATTTATATACCTAGGAGAGATCTGCATCTCTATTAGGGTATTATTATTAAATTGACTTTGATGTGATTATCTAAAGAAACTTAAGGGGCAGAATAAAAGGATAATGGGGAGAAGGAGGGGTCAATGTAAAGGGGTTAATTACATCATATGAAGAGGCACAATAAAACCTATTACAATAGGGTGAAATAAGGAATGGGGTGTGCATTATTTCAACAAAACTTTCATAAGATTTGGTTCAAGGGGGGAATAACACATATGCTCATTTGTATAGAGAAACTTAGCTTACTCTTTAATGAACTAAAAGGATAAGGAGAAAAGGGTGGTAGTGATAGAAGGGAGGGCAGAAGAAAAGGGAAGAAAGGGGAAAGGAAAGGAGAAAGGAAAGGAAGGGTGGCTAATAAAAGGGAGGGCAGATTGATGGAAGCAGTGTTCAGAAGCAAAACACTGGTGAGGAGGAATGGGGTGAAAGAAGAAAAAGTACAAACAGAAGGGAAAAGAGGATGGAGAGAAATAAACAATAATCTTAACTTTGAATGTGAAAGGAATGAACTCTCCGATAAAATGGAAGCAAATAGTAGAGTGGATTAAAAATCAGAATCCTGCAATATGTTGTTTACAAGAAACACATTTGATGCAGAGAGTTATACACAGAGTAAGGGTAAAAGGTTGGAGCAGAATATATTATGCTTTAGCTGAAGTAAAAAAATCAGGGGTAACAATCCTTATCTCAGACAAAGCAAAAACAAAAAAAAATAGATCTAATGAAAAGAAAAAGGGAATGAAATGACATCTTCTTAAAGGGTACGATAAATAATGAAGTAATATCAATATTAAGCATATATGTGCCAAATTCTTAGAATAGTAGTAAAATGAGTTACAAGAGGAAAAAGACAACATAACTATATTACTGGGGGATCTGAGCCTTCACCTCTCAGAATTAGATAAATCTGCAGCTGCTAGGTAGCACAGTGGATAGAGCACTGGCCCTAGATTCAGGAAGACCTGAGTTCAAATCTGGCCTCAGACACTTAACACTTACTAGCTGTGTGACCCTGGGTAAGTCACTTAACACCAATTGCCTCACCAAAAAAAAATAATAATTAGATAAATCTAACCACAAAATAAATAAGAAAGGAGTTAAAGAGGTGAATAGAATGATAGAAAAGTTAGATATGATAGATGTTTCCATAAAATTGAATGGGGATAGTATGACAGAAACAAGGCATAGACCAACATCTTACACCATATACCAAAATTTGGTCAAAATGGGTATAGGATTTAGACATAAAGGATGATACCATATGGAAATTAGGAGTTGAAGGAATAATTTGCCACTCAGATATATGGAGAGGAGAAAAATTTATGTCCAAACAAGGGATAGAGAATATTATTAAATATAAGATGGAAGACTTTGATTACATTAAATTAAAAAAACTTTTTGTACAAACAGAAGCAATGCAGCCAAAATTAAAAGGGAGGCACAAAGATGTGAAATCATTTTTAAAGCCAGTGTTTCTGATAAAGTCCTTATTTCTAAAATATATAAGTTAACAAATCATATTTATAAGAATGCAAGTCATTCCCTGATTGAGAAATGGTCAAAGGATATGAACAGGCAGTTTCTGGTGAAGAAATCAAAGTTATCTACTGCCATATGAAAAAAAAATGCTCTAAATCACTATTGATTAGAGAAATGCAAATTAAAACGACTCTGAGGTACCAAATCACACCTATCAGATTGGCCAATATGACAAAAATGGAAAATAATAAATGTTGGAGATGCTGGGGAAAATTGGAATACTAAGGTTTTGTTGGTGCAGCTGTGAAGTGATCTAACTTTTCTGGAGAGCAATTTGGAACTATGCCTAAAATGCTATAGAGCTGTGCATACCCTTTGACCCAGCAATAACACTATTGGGTCTTTTTCTCAAAGAGATCATAAAAAGGGAAAAAAGACCCACATGTACAAAAATATTTATAGCTGCTCTTTTTGTGTTCACAAGGAATTGGAAATTATGGGGATGCCCATCAATTGGGAAATGGCTGAACAAGTTGTGGTATTTGAATGTAATGGAAAACTATTGTGCTGTAAGAAATGATGAGCAGACAGATTTCAGAAAAACTTGATAAGACATAAGTGGACTGATGCTGAGTTAGATGAGCAGAACCAGGAGAACATTGTACACACAGTAACAACAACATTATGTGATGATAAACTGTGATAGACTTGCTTCTTCTCAACAGTGCAATGATCCAACACAATTTCAAAGAACTCATGATAGAAAATGTTCTCCACATTCAGAAAAAAAAATGTGGGTTCTGACTGTAGATTAAACCATACTGCTTCTACTTTTTGGTTGATGTTTTATTTTTTATTTTTTGAGGTTTTTCTCTTGTGTACCGATTTTTATATCACAATATGACTAATGCAGAAAAAAAGAATTCATTATATCAACTGTGCTGATCTTAAAGGTACCTGTCATAAAAATTACTTGAGGGACTGGTTTAGGTATTGTGGCAACAAGTCTCTGGATACATATTATTTTTTGTCCTTAATTTTCTTAAATTCCACATTTGTTAAATGCATACTATGTGAATATATTATTTTCCCAAGGTACATACCTTAAACTTTGTTCAATTTCCTCAAGTGTAAAATAGGTAATAATGGCACCTGCTTCCAAAAATATAAGGATGAAGTGAAATAATATTTCTCAAGTGCCTAGCACTATTCTTGGCATATTAGACACTTAATAAGTATTTGTAAACTGCCTTATTTTTATTTTCTGCTTTCCAGTCAATAATGAGGTGTTTCTATTTAGGAAAATTACTAAGAACTCATGAAATTATACCCATGAAGATTTTGGAAAACAAAATGTATACCAAGTTGCTAAACATCCCTTCACTCTCTGGTCCCCCAAAAAACCAAGATTCTCAGCAGACTTCCAAATATCATTCCATCCTTCAGAAAAAGAGATTTCCATTTTTCATGGTCACTTCATTGTTTTCTCTCACTTTATATATTTTACATTCTTGTTATTTTCCTCTACCATGCAGATTTTCCCCCTCAATATTACAGCTCCTTCCAGATTATATAAACATGAAGAGAAATATGTTTTTTTTCCCAATAATATCTTTTTTTTTTGGCAGGGCAGTGGGGCTTAAGTGACTTGCCCAAGGTCACACAGCTAGTAAGTGTCACGTGTCTGAGGCCGGATTTGAACTCAGGAACTCCTGAATCCAGAGCCAGTGCTTTATCCACTGCGCCACCTAGCCTCCCCAATAATATCTTTTTTCACCCCAGGAGAGAGAGGTAGAGGAGATGGTGCTGGATTTTCAGACTGATCCAAGAGACACTGCACAGCTGATTCTCCTTAGAACTACAGATTCCAGGTGGTAGTGAGTTTGTTTATCCCCTTTCTCATGGTCCCTGGCTTTATTAACTGCACGTCTGTTGTAAATTTTGTTCACATTAATATATCCTGATTTGTTTATGGAAAAGAGGTTATTAATCTCCTTTCTTAAAAGTCTGAGAGAAATAACTAAACAAAAGGCAGTTAATTCTGGACCTAGAGGTCTCAATATTATGGTGAGCCAGCCAATTAACTCTCCCCATACATAATTTGGCCCTTACAGATGGCCAAATTGCACTTTTGTAAGTCATTTTTGGCTTATAATGTACTTTATTAAAAAAAAAAAAAAAGTAGGGGCAGCTAGGTGGTGCAGTGGATAAAGCACTGGCCCTGGATTCAGGAGGACCTGAGTTCAAATCCAGCCTCAGACACTTGACACTTAACTAGCTGTGTGACCCTGGGCAAGTCACTTAACCCTCATTGCCCTACAAAAACAAAACAAAAAAATAAAAAAATAAAAATAAATAAATAAATAAATAAATAAATAAATAAATAAATGAATAAATGAATAAATGAATAAATGAATAAATAAATAAATAAATAAATAAATAAATAAATAAATAAATAAATAAATAAATAAATAAATAAATAAAGTAAAGTTATTATTCTTGTTTGGCAGATGGGAACTAAACTTTATTGAGGCTGTGACTTGCCTGTGGTGTGACTTAGATTTTATGCAGGAAACACTGAAATAGATCATCATTCTAATCATCACCATATTGCTTGAAACATGTCATACTGATTTTTAAATGTTTTTCCTTTATCTGAAAGAAATGACATTGCCAGTGGTTATGACTAATCTATCTAATAAATATCAGAACCAGTATTCAAGCATAGCCCTCCTACCTCCCAGATCAATTCTCTTTCAATTACCCTTAGTTTTCTATTACTATGCTATTTACCTCATAATCATTTTCAAATAAACTATTTCAGTATACTTCTAATGTAGGAACACTGTTTGCCATCTATTATTTTATAATCTGAGAGAAACTAGAAAGACATGGAAAGTCATAACTGTGTGCTGGAAATAATTTTAGATTTCATGATATAGGACATAATGTTCAAATTCTGGTCAGTTACTAATTGTGTGACCTTAAGCAAATTGCTGAAGCATTTTGGGTCCCAGTTTGCTCATTTGTAAACTGAAGGTTTTATACTTGGGGGCTTCTATGGGCCCTTCCATTTCTAAATATATTATCTTATGGCCTATTATGGACATTAAAAAAAATCAACAAATTCTGGATGGTGTTTGTGTACATACAGACAATTAAACCAGTGCTACAGTTTAATTTTCTTTTTTGGTGGGACAATGAGGGTTAAGTGACTTGCCCAGGATCATACAGCTAGTAAGTGTCAATTGTCTGAGGCTGGATTTGAACTCAGGTATGCCTCCAGGGCCAGTGCTTTATCTACTGAGCCATCTAGCTGCCCCTACAGTTTAAATTTTTAAGTAAGCACCATCTCATCTGTTGGTGGTGATCTTTCTACCAAGAAAGATTACAATTTCATTTCACCTTAGCAACTATATAGTATCTTTTTTTTTTTCTAAATGTGTGTTGTGATGGAGAGTATTAAGTACACTGTAAGTGAAATGGGTTGGGTGGAAAGATGAGGGAGTAGTTGGCTTGAACTATTGCTATCCCATATTGTTATATCTACCAGAAATTCATTTTGACAGGACTCAGAGTGGCTCTTCTTCCCTTCTTCTGTAAATCTTCCATCAAATTTGAAAAATCTTTTTGCTAACAGAACTTCCTATGTAGCCTTGAAAATGAAATTCAATAATTCTAAATATGAAAATGTACTTATTGAAAGACCTTGAGAGTTTGTTTTAATATGTGATACTTGTATCTCTCTATTATGTGTGCAAATGATGGTGACAATGATGAAAATTATGTCAATTTGCTTTAGCAACATGTGTAGATAATGAAAAACTACAGATAATCCAATAAAGTCATTCAGAGACACGATCTTAGTACACAGTACCAATAAACTGGCAAATCTGTTCCGTCTGGTAAGTTTCCTAGCCAAATAGTAGTTGGATGAAAGCCCAAAAGCATCTGGATAGCAAAGAACCAGGGAGGTAACCCAGGGAATACAAATCTACCATATGGATAATCCGAAGATAATAAGAACTTGGCTACTCTTTTTAAATGCAAGATTACATTTCTCCAATCACAGATGACCTAATAAGCCAGACACATGTTTAACTTGAGAAAATATCATGAAATAGCTAATAAGAATGTTCATCTTTGAAAATACTGGAGCCCAAACAACACAAAATAACCAGAATTTTTTTCCCAACTGACTTTATAATCACTCAATTCTTCAAATATTTACTTAGCTTTATTATGTTTTATATTTTCTCAGATACATAGAGTTCCAATGTTTAATGTTCTCATTTTTATTAAAAAAAATTGACAGACTTAAGTGAAGTGTTGAATCATGTCTTCCTAATATTGACACACCTAATAAAGGGTGACATCTCAGAACTATTATGAGAATTAAACCATAAACCCAACATGGCATCTGTCCTTAAGATAACCAGAGAATAACTTTTCAAATAAAGTTTATGGGATCACTGATATGAGATATGTATGTAGATTCAAAATTCTTAATAATTTTTACAGTTAGATTGATAAATACTTATTTTGTCCCAAAACCATTTAATATTTTATATTATTTTAAGAATGCCTAAAGTACTGTGGAGATTAAAATTATATGGGATTGCCCTATTACTGTCCCAAGTTTTAGGGAAACTTAGCTAGGGTGCTAATGTGTACTACCTGGAAATTAGAGGCTAAACACCAGTTTGGGGCATTAAATATTTATTAAAGCATACTAAATATTAGTAATATTTAACTCAGAAAACTCAGAAAGTTAAGAATGAGAGATAGTGGAGAACCATAGTGGGCTGCATCTGCTCCCTCCAAATTCCAGGGCCAAGAGAGCACATGTGACTGTGTAAGCCTCCTCCAGGCTGGAAGGAAAGCCCACCCTTACACATTGCTCAAAGATAATTGGCTAGCATCATTCAAATCTATTAATTTACTGCATTTGAGGGTGGTTCTGCATAGTGTGTGCTGATTTCAGATTATGGAGCCCTCAAAGGGGACAAAAAAATTTCAGGTGGGTGTGGTTTTGATCCCTATTCACAGTCCAAGGTCCAACCACATTTCCTTTGAAATTTTCCTGACTCTGGGCTGGCCTTAAGAAAAGTCTGGCCATGCTCTCTGGGTCTCATAGAACCCCATTATTTTCTCACAATAGCTTTTACTTAAAAATCAAATTAGACAATTATATTATTTGTTTTCATTCTACCTATAAACTTATGTGTTGTAAGGGAGATATTAAAACGGGCAATTTTTCTAATAGTCAACTTTTTTTCTAATTACATGTAAAGACGACTTCCAACATTTATTTTTGAAAGATTTTGCTTTTCACGGTTTTCTCCCTCCTACCTTCTCTTCACCTTCTCCAATGTGGCAAACAATCTGTTAAAGATTATAGATGTACAATCATGTAAAACATTTTGACAATAGCCATGTGAGAGAAGAAACAGAACAAAAGGGGAAAAGAAAACAAACAAAAAAGTGAACATAATGCATTTCATTCCATTTTCAGACTCCATAGTTCTTTCTCTGAATGTGGATAAGTTTCCCTCATGAGTCCTTTGGAATTGTATTGGAAGATTGTATTACAGAGAAGAGTTAACTCAGTCATATTGGATCATCAAACAGTGTTACTGTCACTATTTACAGTGTTCTCTAGTTTAGGAGCACTTTATATGATACATCATTTATATGACATCATTATCATTTTTCATATAAGCAAATTCTCCACATAGCTGAAGGCTATCGTTTAAGTATGATTATTTATTTTTAAAAATTCGATATATGGGCAGATACATGGCAAAGTGGATTAAAAAAAAAAAACAGCCCTGAATTCAGGAGGACCTTAGTTCAAATCTGGCCTCAGACACTTGACACTTACTAGCTGTGTGACCCTGGGCATGTCACTTAACCGTCATTGCCCCTCCCCCCCAAATATATATATATATATATATATATATATATATATATACACACACACACATAAATATGTACATATATATGTATGCATATATGTATATTTTTAATGTACATCATACAGAATGTAACAATTAAATTTTTTCTTAATTACTTAGCATTTCAATTAGGAATATTAACTATTATACTGTATTGGAAAGAAGTGAGGTCATCAAGGACTACTATAGCATGTAAATGAGTGAACTAGCATTTATTAAGAACCTAAATAAAGTCTGTTCTTCCACAAAGTATCTCCAATAGTTTTCGATTAATTTTATGGGTTATTTTTTATAAATTCTTTTCCCTCTTGCTATCTGTGCTTGTTTTTTTTAATATATAAGAATACACCTCGGAGATGGAGCCAAGATGGTGGAGAGAAGCCAGTAAGCTAAGTGAGCTCTCCCAAATTTCCCTTAAAAACAACATTAAATCAAGCCTCTAAACAGATTCTAAGAATATAGTACCTCCAAAAAGAAATAGGATCACAATCTTCCAAATGGAGATAATTTAAAAGATGTCAGGAAAGGTCAGTCTCAATGGGGGCTGGTGTGGGGGCGGGGAAGCACAGTACACCTCAGAACAGCTAAGTGTGGTGGGGGTTGGGACAAGTTGGTAGGAAGCAACTGAGGCCCATTGTTCCTGGCTCGGCAGACTAGTGGCACAGCATGCCAATGGTGAGATCCACCAGCACCAGCTGAGAGGGCAGGCTTCCAGCTATGTGGGCCACCGACAGGATGGGTGTGACTTGGCCTGACCATCCCAGTGCACACCCAGAAGCAAACCCAGGATAGTGAGAAATCTGCAAGCCATAGAACCTATTTCCCAGCACAAGAACCTTGAAACAGTGACCCTGGTGGCTGAGGAGTGGACCTCAACTTAAAATAATAATAATAATAAGCTTCAATATGAGCAAGAACCAAAAAAGAGCTCTCACCATTGAGAGCTTCTGTATCGACAGGGAAGAGACAAACACAAACTCAGATGAGGACAATACTCTCAAATTGCCTACATGTGAAGCCTCAAGAGGGAAGATAAATTGATCTCAAGAACAAAAAGCCTTCTTGGAAGAGCTCAAAAAGGATTTTAAAAATCAATTGAAGGGCAGCTAGGTGGTGCAGTGGATAAAGCACCAGCCCTGGATTCAGGAGTATCTGAGTTCAAATCCGGCCTCAGACACTTGACACTTACTAGCTGTGTGACTCTGGGCAAGTCACTTAACCCCCACTGACATGCAAAAAAAAATCAATTGAGAGAAATGGGGAGAGAAATTAAAGCAAAACAATAAAATTATGAAAAAAGAATCAGTAGCTTAGAAAAGAAAGCACAAAGAAGCAGCATCTTGGAAACGGAAGCACAAAGAAAAAGCTGCTTGGAAAAGGAAGCACAAAGATTGATTGAAGAAAACAATTCCTTAAAAAATTCATTTGGCCTAATAGAAAAGGAGGTAAATAATCTGAATGAAGAAAATTGTGCCTTAAAAATTCGAATTGAACAGTTGGAAAATAAGGACTCTATGAGACACCAGGAATCAGTCAAACAAAATCAAAAGAATGAAAAGATAGAAGAAAATGTGAAATACCTTTTGGGAAAGACAACAGATCCAGGAGAAACAATTTGAGAATCATTGGACTGCCCGAAAACCATGATTAGAACAAGAGTCTAGGCAGAATATTACAGGAAATTATTAAGGAATACTGCCCCGATATCATAGAATCAGAACATAAAATCATCATTGAAAGAATCCACCAATCACCATTTGAAAGAGACACCAAAAGGAAAACTCCAAGGAATATTGTAGCCAAATTCCAGAATTACCACGTGAGGGAAGAAAACACTCCAAGCAGGCAGAAAGAAGCAATTTAAATATCATGGTGCCACCGTCAGGATTGCACAGGACCTGGCAGCTTCAACATTAAAGGATTGCAAGGCATGAAATACGATATTCAGAAAGGCAAAGGAGCTTGGATTGCAGCCAAGAATCTATTACCCAGCAAAAATGTGCATTCACTTTCAGGGGAAAAGAAGGACATTCAATGACATTGTGGACATTCAAGGTTTCCTGATGAAAAGACCAGAACTGCATAGAAAATTCAATCTTAACATATAAGATTCAAGAGAAGTTTAAAAAGGTAAACAAGGGGGAAAAAAGTTATTCAATAAGGTTAAACTGTTTATGGCAAATAATACCTATAACTCATGAGAACTGTGTATACATTTATATTTGGATAGACAGAAGGATTATACACAGAGAGTATAAATATAAATTGTCTTTGATGTGATGATATAAAGAAAATTAAGGGGTTAAAAATAGTTTATGCAGAGAAGAGGAAAGGGGAGGTGGAATAGGGTGAATTATATCATATGAAGAGGTGCACAAAACCTATTACAACAGGGGGAAATAAGGGAGGGGTGAACATTGTTTCAACCCAACTCTCACTACATTTGATTCAAAGAGGGAATAACATAGACATATATTTGGATAAAGAAACTTAGTTTATTCTTCAGGTAAGTAAAAGGGAAAGGAGAAAAGGGGGGCTAATAGAAGGGAGGTCAAAATCAGGGGAGAAAAGGGTAACAAAAAGGGAGGGTGGTTGATAAAAGGGAACGCACATTGGTGGAGGCAGGGGTAAGAAGCAAAATGTTGGTGAGGGGGAATAGGGTGAAAGAAGAGGGAAAAGTACAAAGGAGGGAAATAGAAAAGAAGGAAATAGACAGCTAGTATTAAAAACTATGAATGTGAATGGGATGAACTCTGCCATAAAATGGAAGCAAATAGCAGAGTGGATTAAAAAAAAAGAATCCTACAACATGTTGTTTATAAGAAATACATTTGAAGCAGAGACATACACACAGAGTAAAGGGAAAAGGTTGGAGAAGAATATATTATGCTTCAGCTGAAGTAAAAAAAAAAGTAGGGGGTAGCAATCCTTACCTCAGACAAAACAAAGGCAAAAATAAATGTAATTAAAAGAGATAAGGATGGATCCTACATCTTGCTAAAAGTTACTATAGAAAATGAAGAAATATCAATACTAAACATGTATGTGCAAAGTGGTATAGCATCCAAATTCTTAGAGGAGAAGTTAAATAAGTTATAAGAGGAAATAGACATCAAAACTATACTGGTGGGTGATGTGAATCTTCCCCTCTAAGAATTAGATAAAGCTAGCCACAAAATAAATAAAAAAGAAGTTAAAGATATGAATAGAATGTGAGAAAAGTTAGATATGATAGAGGTCTGGAGAAAACTGAAAGTGGATAGAAAGGAATATACCTTTTACTCAGCAGTACATGGCACATATTCAAAAAACCAGAAGATAGTATAGGAGAAATTAGGCATAGACCAACATCTTAGACCTTATGCTAAAATAAGGATCAAAATTGGTACATGATTTAGACGTAAAAAGTGATACCATAGGTAAATTAGGAGAGGAAGTAAAAGTTTACCTCTCAGATCCTTGGAAAGTAAAAAAGTTTATGACCGAACAAGAGATAGACAATATTATGAAATGAAAAAAGGATGATTTTGATTACATAAAATTAAAAAGGTTTTGTACAAACAGAAGCAATGCATCTAAAATTAAAAGGGAGGAGATTGGTACCTCTGAGCCACATGCTTTGTACCTATCTCCCCATTAGAAGTCCAAGGATTTCTGTCATGGTTTCCCTCCCCCCACCCTTCCCTTCCCTTGCTCCTAAATAAACTACCACCTTATTCTAACTACTTTTGTGTGCAAGAGGGTGTAATTCTTTAAAGAGGAAATCCTAAGAACCCCAATCCCTAACCAAACCCATACCCCATTTCCCCCCATTACATTTTGGCACCTAGACAGGGACACAGGAATTACCTCTTTCCTCTTGGCACACAAAACTGGGGTGTGGGAACCTCCCTTCTGGGTTTCCTTTCTCCCTCTCCCGCCTGACTCAACCTCCCGTTTGAGTCACAGAAAGGTAGAGAGAGGGTCAGCTTCTACGCAACAGTGGAGGGCAGCCTGAGTCTCCCTCCCTCACCGAAAGCTCAAACAGATGTCTGGATCATGCTTGGCACACAAAACCTGGGGGTAGGGAACTACCTTCTGGCTTTCTCTTCTCCCTCTCCCACAGACTCAACCTCCCATTTGAGTCACAGAGAGGTAGAGACAGTCGGCGTCTGCATGACAGCAGAGAGCAGCCTGGGACTTCTAGATGTCCGAACCATGCTTGGACCCTCAGACTACAGGTTTCTGGGTAAGAACATTTACGCTTATGTGTCTATCCCTTACCAGCTCTCTGCTCTTGGTTCAGACCATTCTCCTTAGACAGTAGTTATGGGACAGAAAGGGAGCATTCCAAAAAATTCACCTCTGGGGTGCATTCTAAGAGATTGGACTAAACTAGAACTTAAAAACCTGAAAAAGAGATGCATAATACATTTTAGAAACAATTTATGGCCACATTATCTGCTAGGAACTGAAGGAAACTGGCCTGTGCACAGCACCCTTAATTATAATACCATTTTGCAATTGGACAAGTTTTGAAAGTGTGAAGGGAGGTGGACAGAGATTCCATACATATCGGCTTTTATGACTTTAAGCCAGAAGTCAAAGGGAAAGGATGAGGTCCCCTTGCCCATTGAGAATCATCGCAAGTCCAAACAATTAGCTAACTCTTCGGGCACCTCCTCTAAGACCCCAGCGCCCCACCCCCAAACTCATTCCCTACCTGTTTCTCATTTCATTCCTTCTTCCCCGCCTGCTTCCGTACCTTTGTGTCAACCAGTCATATCACTCTATGACTGAGACCTCTTCTTGCCCACCGGCTGATCTCAGAACCAACTCTATGTGCCCTCCACAGCTGAGGTCCAGACACACAGGGAGTGGATGTCATTATCCTTCTATCCTGCTCTACCCCATTTACACAATCTTGGGGAACTCCAATACATTCCCATTTCTCCTGTTTTTTCCATTCAGCAGCTGATCACATCTGCTTTACCTAATCTGCAGTCACCTACGGCCATCTCCTTTTCCCCTCCCCCACCCACACTACAGCCAAAGACTGTCACTCCTCCCCCACTGGGCCCTCCACCCAATCCTCTGACGCCACCTGACCTATCTCCCCAATCGGCTTCACCCAGGTCCTTACCAGCATCTCCCACTACTTCCCTGCTTCCATTAAGGGAATTTCCCATTGGGAAGGGCACAACATTAAGGCATGTCCCTTTTTCCATAAGCAGGTTATCTCAGATTAAAGAGAAATTGGGGAGTTACTCAGAGAACCCCACAAAGTTCATAGATGGCTTTAAGTCTGTGACACTGGAGTTTGACCTTTCCTGGACCGATTTGCAAATTATTCTTGCCAGCTATTGTACCCCTGATGAGAAAAAACAGATTTGGGACCTGGCAGTACAAGTTGGGGATGAACACTCACAGGTTAGAAATTGGGTTGGGGTCCCTGGATTTACAGCTGTCCCAGTTGTAGAACCGAGAAGGAACTATAATAACAGGGAAGACAGGGCTCGTAGAAATCACATGGCCACCTGCCTGACTGAGGGTATGAGAAGGGGGGTTAAGAAACAAGTCAATTATGGAAAGGTGAGGGAAATAACACAGGGGTCTGATAAAAATCCTGCTGTCTTCATGAGCCACTGAGCGGACTCTCTGAAGAAATATACCAACCTAGACCCCCAAAGAGATGTAGGAATAACTGTCCTTAATATTCATTTTATCAGCCAGTCTGCTCCTGACATTAGGAGAGAACTCCAGAAGTTAGACTGGGGTCCCCAGATCCCATCCTCACAACTCCTTGATATTGCTTTTAAGATTTTTAATAACAGGGACCTTACAGTAGCCAAAGAGAGAGAAAAGAAGACTCATGGCTGCTCCATAGACCAAGCTTCTATAATAGCAGTAGGCATCACCACATCTGCTACCAGCAGAACTCCTGCTGGCCGAGAGTCTGGCAGCTGCAATAAACCAGGACACAGAAGTGGGGGACGCCACACGAAGGTGAAGCCATCTCTCCTACCTCTTTGTCCCCAGTGCAGTACCCAAGAGATCAGCTTAGCGAAAATTCAGCGCTCTGCAGCTTGCTGTCCTGACTAGCACCTTGTCAGGCCCATGGCCAAGTTGGACACAGGAGGCAAGGCTAGGAACGCTTTTGGGGCAACCTCTGTCTTACTCTCTGGTTCAGGTCCTAGCATGCAATCAAGGCACAAAGTGGGGATGGGATAAAAGGACCCTAAATGTAGATAGACACTGCGTATCACAGAATTAGGCTTGATTTGATTACTTAACTCCGGTAAAGCAGGCCACACACTGCGCTGCATTCAGCCTTTCCAGCTTCCACTGGGGAAAAAAAAAACTGGTTACACTTTACTCCTGATCTGATATAGTCCCTTTTTGTTTTTGCTCTGTTCAGTGTCAATTGTTTTTGTTTAAGTCTGTTCCATCTAGGCTCAAGGATTCACAACAGATAACTATTGTTCCTATGTGTTGCCTCCCACCCTCTGGATTCCCTGGGCCCCTCACAGCTCCCTGCATTCCAGGTCTTCTCCACTTCTCTCCCTTCCCCCTCACTTGTGACATGATTTCTTTGACCCCAGTCAGCATGAAGCAGTTTCAGGAGAATCTTCGTCCCCTTTCCTTATATATAGAGAGAAATGGGGAAATGTCATAGGGTGCAGAGCACCCCAGAAGTTCTCTGGGGCACATCAAGGAACCTTCTCCTTGAGAAACTAAACCAGAGGACAGATAATGCCTAGAGAGATAATCAGAACCAAATCAGACTGATCTAGCTTCAGATTCCCACCCTTCAGTCTGGTCTCCCTTACCCTGGGGAGATAAAGTTGGGTGTGGCTGCAGCCTCTGTGTCCTGAAGAGAGATCTGCAGCCACCCCTCACCCAATTCCTCTAGTCACTACCAGTGGGGGATGGTCCTCCACTCTTCACCCAATACCCCCAGCTATCATCAGTGGGGGATAGTCCTCCCTCACTAAAGGAACTTTCCACAGTCAAATGGTCACCCCTCCCCCCACATCAGTCCTATAAAAGTACCTGCCATTCTCCTGTTGTAGGAGATTGGTACCTCTGAACCACATGCTTTGTAACTAAATCCCCATGAGAAGTCCAAGGATTTCTGTCATGGTTTCCCTCCCCCCACCCTTCCCTTCCCTTGCTCCACCTTATTCTAACTGAAAAAAAAATTAAATTAAAAGGGAGACAGAAAACTGGGAAACAATTTTTATAGCCAATACTCTCGGTAAAGGTCTCATTTCTAAAATATATTGGGAAATAAATCAAATTTATGAGAATCCAAGTCATTCCCCAATTGAGAAATGGTCAAAGGATATGAACAGGCAGTTTTCTGATGAAGAAATCAAAGCTATCTATTGCCATATGAAAAAATGCTCTAAATCACTATTGATTATAGTGACACAAATTAAAACAACTCTGAGGTACCACCTGATACCTATCAGTTTGCTAATATGACAAAAAAGGAAAATAACAAATGTTGGAGAAGCTGTGGGAAAAGTGGAACACTAATGCATTTTTGGTGGAGCTGTGAACTGATCCAACCATTCTGGACAGCAGTTTGGAGCTATGCCTAAATGGCTATAAAGCTGTGCATATGCCTTGACCCAGATATACCACTGTTAGGACTTGTTCCCAAAGAGATCATAAAAAAGGGAAAAGGACTCACATGTACAAAAATATTTATAGCTGCTCTTTTTGTAGTGAAAAGGATTTGGAAATTGAGGGGATGCCCATAAATTGGGGAATGGCCAAACAAGTTGTGGTATATGAATGTAATGGGATACTATTGTGCTATAAGAGTTGATGAGAAGGCAGCTTTAAGAGAAACCTGGAAGGACTTGCATGAACTTATGCTGAGTGAGATTAGCAGATCCAAGATAACATTGTACACAGTATAATCAACATTATGTGTTGATAGACTGTGATAGACTTGATTCTTCTCAGCAATACAATGGTCCAAGATAGTTCCAAAGGATTCAGGATGGAAAATGCTTTCCAAATCCAGAAAGAAAAAAAAAAGAACTATGTAATATGGATGCAGATTGAACCATTGGTGCAGTTGTTTTTCTTTTTTGATGTTTTTCCTTTTTGCTCTGATTCTTCTCTTATAACATGACTAATGCAGAAATACATTTAATGTTATACATGTAAACCTATATCAGATTATTTGCTTTCTTGGGGAGGGAGGAGAAAGGAGAGGGAGGGAGAAAAATTTGAAACAAGAAAACTTTGTGGTTTTTTTGTTTGTTTTTGTGGGGCAATGGGGGTTAAGTGACTTGCCCAAGGTCATACAGCTAGTAAGTGTCAAGTGTCTGAGGTTGGATTTGAATTCAGATCCTCCTGAATTCAGGGCCAATGCTAATAAAATGAAAACTCAAGAATAATTCCTGGAAGACTTAAAGAAAGGAATTTACTATGGAGGAAAAACTGGGAAAATAAATGAGTGTGATTCAAGAAAATTATCAAAAAAGAATCAAGAGAGGGGCAGCTAGGTGGCACAGTGGATAGAGCACTGGCCCTGGATTCAGGAGGACCTGAGTTCAAATCTGGCCTCAGACACTTAACAATTACAAGCTGTGTAATGCCTCACCTCCCCCCGCCCCAAAAAAAAGATCAAGAGTGAGATGAGCAGAACCAGGATAACATTGTACACAGTATCATCAACATTATGTGTTGATCAACTGTGATAGACTAGATTCTTCTCACCAATCCAATGGTACAAGAAAGTTCCAAAGGAATCATGATAAGAAAGTACTCCAAATCCAGAAAAAAAGGAACTGTAGAATATGGATGCTGATTGGACCATACTATTTCTTTTGTTTCTGGTGCTGTTGGTTTTCTGTTTTGAAATTTTTCCTTTTTGCTCTGATTCTTCTCTTATAACATGACTAATGCAGAAATATGTTTGATTTTATACATACATAACTATATATAACACTATATATTACTATATATAACTATATATATAACTATATATTAGTATACATAACTATATATATAATGATGTATTAGTATATATAACTATATATATAATTATATATATGTATAACTATATAACTATATCGGATTACCTGCTGTCTAGGGAAGGGGAGGAAGGAGGGGAAGGAGAAAAATTTAAAATTGGAAATCTTATAAAAACAAATGTTGAAAACTATCTCTACATGTAACTGGAAAATAATAAAAGACTTTTATTTAAAGACAGAATCAATACCTTGGTAAAAAAGACAAAAATATTAGAGAAAATAAAACCTTAAAAAACCAAAATTGATCTAATAGTAAAAGAGGAACAAAATTCAACTGAGCAGGACTACTTAAAAAGCAAAATTGGAATGGCAATAGAAATGAATGTATACTTTCCTCACCAGTATATGGCACCTACACAAAAAATAACCCACTTTTAGGTTATAAAAATCTCACAACTAAATGAAGAAAGGCATTTAGGTAAAAGCACTTAGGTAAAAGGGGAACACAGCACAATGCATAGGGTGTCTGGACAAGCAATAGGGAAGCTTTTAGCCATAGCACATCTCAGCTCAACAGACTAGTTTCCAGCAGGTTAGTTGTGAGGCCTCTAGCCACAACTCATAATTAAAATTGCCCGATGGGATACTCCTTACAAAATAGGCACAACTAGGCTGGACCACCCCTATGCAATGATTAAGATGTGAGCCCCTGAGGCCTCATTGCAGAGACTCAGGCCTTTGGCCCCCAGCATAAGATGCGTGGGACAATGGCCCCTGTTCCTTAAGAGTAGACCTCAACTTTAAAAAATAATGAAGTAGGGGGCAGCTAGGTGATATAGTGGATAAAGCACTGGCATTGGATTGAGAATGACCTGAGTTAAAATCTAGCCTCAGACACTTGACACTTACTAGCTGTGTGACCCTGGGCAAGTCACTTAACCCTCATTGCCCTGCCTCCCACCCCCCCAAAAAAATCATGAAGTAGGTTAAAATTTGAGTAAGAAACAAAAAAGAACTCTCCCTCACCATAGGAGTCCTACTATGGCAACAGGGAAGACCAAAACACAAACTTAGAAGAGGAAAACAATTCAGTAATTCACTTAGCTCCTCTGACTTCAGTTTCCTCATCTGTGAAATAGGGATACTGGATAGGGCTACTTTGAGAATAAAATACAAATATGCATATCAAAGTTCTTTAAAACTAGAACACATTTTTTTTTAGACCTCACATTCTTTTATTAGTTCATTTGATGCTTACACAACCCTATGAGATAAGCTATTTATTTTTTATTGAATAGAATTTTATTTTCCAAAATATATGTGAAAACAAATTTTAACATCAATTTTTTTTTAAAAAATTGTGTTCCAGGACAGCTAGATGGCACAGTGGATAAAGCACCGGCCATGGTTTCAGGAGTACCTGAGTTCAAATCGGGCCTCAGACACTTAACACTTACTACCTGTGTGACCCTGGGCAAGTCACTTAACCTCAATTGCCTCAGAAAAAAAAAAAAGTGTTCCAACTTCTCTTCCTCCTCCATTCCAACCCCCCACCCACTAGAACTCAAGCATTTCAAAACAAGTTATACATGAGTAGTCATGGAAATCATTCCTACATTAGCTAGGTTGTGAGAGAAAATAGTAAACCCCCCCCAAAAAAACAAACAAACAAACTTCAGATTGAGGAATTGTCAGAGGAAAAAAAAAATTAAAAATGTGTTTCCATCTATTTTCAGATACTATCACTACTTTCTCTGTAGATGGGTTGCCATTTTCATAAGTCCTTCAGGGTTATATTGGATCATTTCCTTGCTGAAAATAACCACATGCTTCCCAGCAGATCATCTTACAGTATTGCTGTTATTTTGTATACAGTACATTTCACTCTGCTTCAGTTCATTTAGGTCTTTTCAGGTTTTTCTCATAGTATCCTGTTCATCATAACCTGAATAAAGTACCTTAAACTTGACAAAGAATTTTCTTCATATTAGCCCAGCAAAGTAGGTACCATACATTTTACTATTATATTCAATCATCATAACTATTTCCTTCCATCATATTCCCTTCTGATGATATTTTCTTTATTTTCTATCTTCTTTTAACCTATTCCTCTTCAAAAGTGTTTTATTTCTGTCACCTCCCCTACTCTGCACTCCCTTTTTTTTTTTATCACCCTTGCTTCCTATCCTCTTCCCCTCATACTTTCCGGTAGGGTTAAGTAGATTACTCCTCCCAACTGGGTGTGAATGTTATTCCCTCCATGAGCTAAGTCTGATGAGTTTAAGGTCTTTGAGCTAATTCTATGTTCCAAATTTTCTTCCTCCCTCTCTCTTCAACCCTCCCTATGAAATCAAGCAATTCAATATGTCATACTTCTGCAGTTATGCAGAACATCTTTACCTTCCTTGAAAGTGTTTTGCTTTTTACTGCTCTCTTCCCCAATCTGTCCTTCCTTCCTTCCCCTCTCCCCGCCCCCTTATTTCCCTCCCCTCCCTCAGGGCAACAATATATTACCATACCCACTTGAGTATGTATGTTAGTCCTTCTTTGAGTCAATTCTGAAGATATTAAGGTTCCCTTACTCCTCATTTCCTTCCCCCTCTTCCCCTCCCTTCCATAAGCTTTTTTCTTGTTTCCTTAATGTGAACAACCTCTCCCCAGACCATCTCTCCCCTGCCTCCTCCCCCAGTCTATTTCTCTTATACCTCAAGCCTATTTTAAAGATGTCATTCTGGGTTAGTTAGGTGGCACAGTGCACAATGCACCAGCCCTGGACCCAGGAGGTCCCAAGCCCAAATCTGGCCCCAGACATAAGACACCCCACACTGTCTGCCCCCACAAAGAACAAAACATAAATGCTTTACAGATATCATCCCTTTGTATTCAGTTCAGACCTGTGTCCTCGGTGAATTCCTTACTGAGACAGTTCTTATGAGTTTGAAGTATTATCTTCAAATATAGGAATATAAAAATTTTGATCTTTTAACATCCCTCATGAAGTCTTTTTCCTGTTTATCTTTTTATGCTTCTCCAGGGTCTTGTATTTGAAAGTCAAATTTTCTATTCAGTTCAGGTCTTTTCATAACAAATATTTGAAAGTCTTCTTTCTCATTGAAATTCCATTTTTTCCTTTGAAAGATGATGTTTGGGGCAGCTAGATGGCAAAGTGCATAGAGCACCGGCCCTGGAGTCAGGAGTCCCTGAGTTCAAATCCGGCCTCAGACACTTAACACTTACTAGCTGTGTGACCCTAGGCAAGTCACTTAACCCCAATTGCCTCACTAAAAAAAAAAAAAAAAAAAAAAAAAAAAAAAGAAAGATGATGTTTAGTTTTGCTGGGTCCATGATTTTTGGCTGTAGTTCCTGTTCCTTTGCCCTCTGGAATATCATATTCCATTCCATGCCCTCTGGTCCTTTAATGTAGAAGCTGCTAGGTCTTGCTTTATCCTTATTGGAGCTCCACAGTATTTAAATTCCTTTTTTCTAGGTGCTTGCAATATTTTCTCCTTGATGTGGGTGTTCTGGAATTCGGCTATAATATTCCTGGAGGTTTTCCTTTTGGGATCTCTTTCAGGAGGTGATCGGTGGATTCTTTCAATTTCTATTTTAGCTTCTGCTTCTAGAATATCCGGGCAATTTTCCCTCACAATCTCTTGGAGGATGGTGTCTAAGCTCTTGTTTTGGTCATGGTTTTCAGGTAGTCCAGTGATTTTCAAATTATCTCTCCTAGATTTATTTTCTAGGTCAGCTGTTTTTCCAAGGAGATATTTCACATTGCCCTCTATTTTTTCATTCAATTGGATTTGCTTTACTGTGTCTTGGTTTCTCATAAATTCACTAGCTTCCATTTGTTCAATCCTAATTCTTAGGCAATTATTTTCAGCAGACCGTTTTTTAATCTCCTTTTCCATTTGGCTTTTCAAACTGTTGACTTTTTTCTCATGACTCTCCTGCATCACTCTCATTTCTCTTTCCATTCCTTCCTCTCTTTCTCTACATCTTCATTCTATCTCTCCTACTTTCTCTTCAAAGTCCCTTTTGAGAGCTTCCATGGCCTGAGACCAGTTCATATTTTTCTTGGAAACTTTGGATGTTGGAGCTTTGACCCTATTCTAATCTTCTTCTTCTCAGGATGTGTTGTGGTCTACCTTTCTCCCAAAGAAGTTTTCAATGGTCTTCTGCTTACTCTGCCTACTCATCCTGGCTTACTATTTCTTGGATTTTTACTCCTTCTTAAAGTGTAGCGCTGCTTCCAGGAGACACTGTTCATGCTACAGCATGGCCCAGGGGGTGATTGGGCTTCTTCTCAGCCTGCCTGGCTTGTGAGTAATCACAGCCGCTTTCTCTTTGACCTGGAAACAGAAGTCTGATTGAACTCTGATATTCTGTGGTCTGAAGCTTGGTGTGCTTTTACACCTCCCCAACTGGGCCACCACCACTCAATTCAGCCCACTGGTTTAGACCCAAGGTGCTTTGCCCCAACTCCAGTAGATACTGCCTCCACTTCACCCCAGCCTACCGCCAAACCCCCTCACCAGTCCGTGATCGGAGCCTCAGAAGCTGCGGGTGCTGAAGACTCTGACATGCACTGGAAGCTGTGTCCCTGGCTGAGTCCGGACTGTGTGCTGAGCTGTTCAACCTGATAAGTAGGTGATCAGAATTGCCCTCCTTTGCAGAGAAATGGTCTCACTCTGTTCTTATGTGGATTAGGCTGTTCTGGGTTTTGATTTTTTACCACATTATTTGGGCCTGAAAGGATGGGTTTATCTGGAGCTTGTGGGAGTCATAGCCTCTCCTCTACTATCTTGGCTCCACCCTCTAGAACACATTTTAAATAAATATTATTATAAGTATAATCACATCTAAGACATCCTTAGTGTTAGAGAGGAGGTGGGGCAAGAAAATCAAAAGCACTAAAATCTCCTATAAATAATAAAACATTTCACAAACTGGAAAAAGCACTAAATTTGGAGTCAAGAAAATCTGTGTATCAATCCTGCTTCTGATGTTTAGTCTAACCTAGGCAAATCTCTTCCCTTCAGATTTAGTTTCTTCATGTAGAAGATAGGGAAAGTAATAATTCAACAAGTAATCAACTTACAGGGCAGTTTTCAGACAGTACTTTGATGAGTTGTTCTTAATGCTTAGGATTAGAAGTCAATTCTCAGGGCAGCTGGATGGCATAGTTGATAGAGCACAGGCCCTGGATTCAGGAGGACCTGAGTTCCAATCTGGCCTTAGAAACTTGACATTTACTATGTTACTGTGGGCAAGTCACTTAACTCTCATTGCACAAAAAATCTTCATTTTGTCCTATAATGAATTTGCTATGATATCAAGAAATTATGAAAAAAATGAAAATAAAGTTCAAACTGAATAGGTAAAGAAATAGAGGGTTTTACGAATTATTTAAATTACCAAAAGAATTTCACATAGTGTTCTTTTTTTCTTGAAATGCATAAAGGTGTTACTTAAATGAATGAAAAGTGATGATTAAGCAATGTTGCAATATTTTGATAGATAGCATTAGATATATCTAATTTGCCAAAATAATAGTGCTGTGAAATGAAAACTAAATAAATGCTACTTAATTTTCTAGTCAAAAAATATCACTTAACTCCCCTTTACTTAGATTATTCTGGAATTTTTAAGCAAATACTTAAAATAGCACTATGGATTATGAATATAAATACCTCTCTCTGCCTTTAATACCATGTATTAGAGCCATCTGAGTAGCAAAGTGGATAGAGTTCTGGAAGTAAGGAAGTCATGAGTCAGGAAGTCCTCAATATAAATCCAGCCTCAAAAATATACTATTTGTGTGACCCTGGGAAAGTCACTTAACCTATCTATAACTCAATTTTGTAATTTGTGAAATGCAAATGATAACAGTACCTCTCTTTCATGGTTGTTGTGAGGATCACTTGAGTTTGGAAAGCCCTTAATACAGTGCCAGACACACAGTAGGTGCCCTATAAATGTTAATTGACATCATGGTTATTATTATTACTGAATTCTGGATAGCTTATTTATTAATGTTCTTTATATACTGAAATATATTTTCTTTACATCCCCTATTTTCTCCATTGTATAGACAATATTTTTGTATAGTAAGAAGGAATGCCTAACAAATAAATTCACAAGTCTGAAGAGATCCAAAAAAGTGACTAAAATTTACTCATTACAGTTTTTATTCACAGCGAGATTTGCTACACTTGCAAAATCAAAGACCTAGTTAGCCATTTTTATCCTCTCAGAGGCCAAGCAAAAATTACCCTCAATTAATTTTTACTGTAGTATTGATTAATTTGTTTCTGGGGACGACTGCATGGCTGTTGAGGGACAGGGTGGTGGGCAGAGAAGAACATTGAGTAAGCAATTATTCTTTTAGCAGAGTATTTCGCAAAAGATCATAGGTCCATGGCTTTAGAGCTGAAAGGGACATGAGAGGTTACTGTGGCCTACCACCTCATTTTACAAATTAGGAAACAGAAGCCCTTAGAGACTATGACATCCTCAATGTAACAAAGCTGGTAAGTACTTGAGACATGGTTAAGAGCCAGAGAATATGGAATCTAAGTCCAGCAATCTATTTTCACCATACTGTCTGGGGTCATCACAAAATAAACTGAAGGGGAAATATAGAGAATTGTCCCAAGGAGACTAACACCCTAGAACTTAGTCAAATGGCTTCATCAACCAGTGAATTTTTCTGCAGCATATTAAACTAAGGAAAAGGTATCAAATAATATAACTAGGTTGTGACTAGCTAGCACAGGCTAGGATGAAAATTTTAATAGTTCCCAGTAGTAGTATTAAGAGCATGGTGGCATATATTCTGTAATCATGAGTTGCTTTAATTGTATTCTCACTATTTTCAGATGAATGTATAACTTATATTCTCAACTAGTAAAATTAATTTTTCTGAAAAAATTGTTCATTTATATTCCATTTTTAAAATTAACTGCAATATGTCATATTTAATTTATATTTTCTTTCCCAATGCACATTCTACACTACTGCTTGCATAATGCATTAATGGCTTCTATGCATGAAGAATTATATATTTTTAGATTATTGGCAAATCTAAGATGTTCAAAGTTTGATTTAAATCCAAATTTTTTCTCATTTCTGAGTTACAGTAAGTCCAGCCTTCTGTTGGTATTTCCAGAAATATATCACTAGGAGAAAATCCAAAGCTTATCTCCAAACTCCCATTAGAAAGTCACCTTGAAGTCATTTGAAGAAAACTATAAAGGTAAGTAGTTTTCAGAGTTAACTCTTTGAATTTAATAATGCTTAAAACTTTTTGAATAAATCTGCAGAAATTAATGAAACCAATTATTCATTTCAAATACAGCCTGTGATGTTGATATGTTGCTAACTCTTCCCTATTGTGTAACCTGTATGGTTCACTTATTTCTTTATCCTACTAGAACTAAGAATCCCAGGACAAAACCAATTCTGGCTAAAAATTAGTGACACTGTCACTCCACTGTCAGTCTAGCATTCTGATCAAGCTGTTGCCTTCCCTCTTCAAAGCAGTAAGGAAAACTGGGTATGGAGTTTTTGAAGCAGGTCTGTCTCTGATTCCTCATACACCTAATTATTTCTACTTTCAATTCTGAATGTTTACATTTTCTGAGAAATTTCAAATAGTTATTATGTAATATTGAAGTCCCATGAAAAGTAGTCTATGTGGCCTTTTAATGTCACTTATGTGGTTTTCAAGGTATTATATAATTGCTAGTCTTCTACTCAGAGACTTGTTTAGCAATTTATGACAACCTAGATCCTTTCTGTCCAAAATCTAGCTTCAATCTGCCCCTTCAGCATTTTTATATTGCTCATATAGATGAATATTTTTGTTCTCCAAATATGTTAGACTCTCTCACTTTCAAGGATTTACTCTTTTTGCTTTTAAATGAACTCCATGATAATTAGGAGTATCATTTAGATAGGGCTTTCATCATAAGAATTCTGTGAGGTTTTTCCATGATTGTTTCTATTTTGTAGGTAAGGAAACAGAAACTGAGAAATTAAGTACTTGAGGAGTTTCATACATATAGTAAATGGTAGAGATGAAAATCAAAGTCAAGTCTTATGATCCCAAGTCTGTAGTTCTTTCCACAACACTACATTGTTGTCAATATGAAACACTAAATATGCTGCTTTCGATATCCTCTCTTCCAAGGTCTCTATTCCTGATGTCCTCCCTGTCCCTACCAAGAATAAAAATCTTCCTTTCCTCAGAATATTTTGTGACTTTCTTGGCAAGTCCATCCATAACAAGGGGGTTGTAGCATAGCAACAGATGACACCAAAAAATTTACAAGAAAAGGGACTCAACAAATTTGAAAAAAATTGAAAAAATCATGTATCATATTTGTATTAAGACAAGTGGGCAAAAAGCAATTTTAAACCTCTTTCTGTGTGCCAGCTATTATGTTGTGATAAAATCTTAGAGATATAAATGCAAGGGAAAAAAAGACAGCTTGTGCCTTCTAGAAGCTCATATTCAAATGGAGAAAGACAAGTCTACTAAAGGGGAGAAGGAGGAGTTAAGGGAGATAAAATATGTATGTGTTTTTGGGGGAGGGAATTGCTTGTTGAAGCATGGAAAGTCAGAAGCATAGCAGAAAAGGGAATTAGTATTGGCCAGCATGGGCTCCTTTTCAAAATAGGAGCCACAGGAAGGACTCACTGATGGAAAAATGGGGGCAAAAGGGATATAAAGAAAAATCTATATTCCAGGGTCATTAGTCACCAGGTCCAAAAGGAAGTTCCAAGGAGAGAAAAACTGTGTTGTCCAAAAAGTCATAAAGGGGTAAGATGCAAGTATGCTTAGTAGTGCCTCTAAAGAAGTTTTCTAAATAATGCCAAGATTGTTTGATTTTCAGATGTGGTTTTCCAAGCAAATCTGCTTACAGTCCTGTTCATCATTTTTTGTAAAATGAAGGTTTTATACGGATATTTCTACCACAACTGCATAAATAATGAGTAGGCAAATCTCCAGATGATAATGGTGAGTATACAAAGTTGTAGGCTAAGGAATTGATTCAAGCTGAAGAAGAGATAATGGCAGAAGTAAATTATACATAGCTAGAAATAACAAATAAGAAAAAATAGTGCGTAAATAATTTATAAGAAGCCAATGATCTCCTATTTCCTGTACTTTCATCATATTTAAAAGTGCCCAGTTGAACACTATCACTTTTGACCTGATTCATCTGGTCAGAAACATTTGATGTACCTCTGCAATTTTTGATTCAGCATACAGGTCAACTACTTAGTTTACATTTGTAGTTGAAAAGCTATTTTACTTCCATTATGCTCAGACATGTACTTGAAAATCAAGGCTGAATTGGAAATATGTAAATACAGAATTTCCATATGCAGCAATAACTTAAGAAATATTAATATTAATAACTAGAATATTTTTGGAAAAAATCACTGGGCCCATTTCCCTGTCTTCACAGAAATGATGACATAAAGTAAGATGATAAAGTCATATAAAATATAAGGTATTGTATGCCTGCATATGCATTTAGGATTCCAGAAAATTAGCTAGTACTTTTTTTAGTTAGTCTGACATCTGTAATAATTGTGCAGGTTTATTTTTTTTTTACTATAACATTTCCCTTTTTGTATGAAAAGTGTTCTTAGGCTATTTTTCTTTTGTTCTTAAGCATTATTTAGAAAATTAGGTTAAGTTAGCAGTGGGTGAAGTGGTGCTAGAAATATATTTATATGACTTTGGCAAAACAAACAAATAAAAATATGGTAATAACTGTATAACTGAACTTCACATTTCAACATATGATCTTGTCTTCTTTCTCTAAATTGGTATACAATTTATTGTCTGTTTTACTAAGTTAGTGTTTCTTTATTACTGTTTTTTAAGTTATATTTCACTGTATTTGAAGTTGCTAACTGGATTGTAAACTCTTTGAGGGCATGGATAATAGCTTTTATTTTTTTCCCCCTTCATGATTTTTATCATAATGCCTGTTTTTAAACCTCCCACCACTTTGGTCAGATCTTTGATGATATTACAATAGAAAGTCCTCCTAAGGAAAAAAAAAAAAAACTTTGGAAGAGTTGTATAATTTATAGGCTTAGAAAAAGCCTGCAGCACCAAGAGGCTAATCTGCTTAGTCAGGGTCAAATCTACCTGAAGCATTAATTTTTCATAAATCTTATGGTACCAAAGTCATCTTTTTATACATTTTACAAAGCTTAATTATAATGTATATGCCTTAACACCTATTTCTTCTTTAATTTACTTTAGAAATTTATTTTACTATAAAATATCAATAAAATTATGTATGAGATATCATTATCAATATAATCAAAAGGAATTATATTAATAACCAAATAAATATATCTGTGCCAGTGCCACTACTAGTTAATATTTGAAACACATTTCCAGAATCATGGGCATTTTAAAGTTAAAAGCAACTCAAGAAGCCATCAAGAGACCCACACATAAGTTATACCCACTGTAACATTCCCCATCTGTAATCATTACACATATTTCTATAGACATTCAAGGAAGACACACAGAAACTCAAAGCAGCCCTTCCCACTCTAGAACATTCTAAAATTATTAGGAAATTATGTTATATTTCAGTATAATGTTTGTTTTATATTTCCAGAGAATGACATTGAATTTGCCATTTTACAGCATTTGTCTTTAAATCTTGGCTCTGCCCTTTGGTGCCAAACAGAACAAGTATTACTCTACTTCACATGACAGTTTTCCAAATGTTTGCCAAAAGTTATCAAGATAAAAAGGTAAAAACTTCACTAAAGAGAATTCCAAAAGAAGCAGAATTGGACAAATACAAAAAGAAGGTGAAAAATCCACTTAACAAAAGAAGCCCGGGAGCAGCTAGGTGGCACAGTGGATAGAGCACTGGCCCTGGAGTCAGGAGAACCTGAGCTCAAATCCAGCCTCAGACACTTAACACTTACTAGCTGAGTGACTTTGGACAAGTGACGTAACCCCAATTGCCTCACCAAAAAAAAAAAAAAAAAAGGAGAAAAAAATAAGTCCTTAAAAACTTGAATTGGACAAATGGAAAAATATGTACAAATCCTCACTGAAGAAAATAATTCCTTGAAGATTAGAATTGGGCAAGTAGAGGGCAAGGGCTCAAATACATAAAATTCAAAAGATTTTGCACAAACAAATCTAATGTAACCAATAATAAGAGGGAAGTATAAAACTGGGAAAGAATTTTTGAAACAAATATCTCTGATAAAGGCATCATTTCTCAATTATATGGAGAACTGAGTAAAATTTATAGAAATACAAGTCATTCCCCAATTGATAAATAGTAAAAGGATATAAACAGACAAAAATCAAAGCTATCTATAATCTTATGAAAAAATGTTTCAGATTACTATTGATCTGAGAAATGAAAATTAAAACAACTCTGAGGTATTACCTCACACCTATCAGAGTGGAATATATAACAAAAACAGAAAATATTGGATGTTGGAGGGGATATGGGAAAACTGGGAAGCTAATCCACTTTTGGTGGAATTGTGAAAAGATCCAACCATTCTGTAAAGCAATTTGGAACTATATCAGAAGGTTAAAGAACTGTGCATACACTTTGATCCAGCGATATCACTGCTAGGTTTATATTCCAATGACATCCTCAAAAAGAGAAAACCTTTTCATACAAAACTATTTTAGCACCTCTTTGTGGGTAGCTATGAATTGGAAATCAAAGGAATCCCATCAATTGGGGAATAGCTAAACAAACTGTGTTTTATGAGGGTGATGGAATATTATTGTGCTATAACAAATGACAAGCAGGATGACTTCAGAAAGGCCTGGAAAGATATATATGAAATGATGTATTGTGAAATGAGCAGAACTAAGAGAACATTGTACACAGAGATAGCAATATTTTTGATGAAGAACTATGAATGACTTGACTATTCTCAACAAAACAATGATACAAGGCAATCCCAAAGGACTATTGATGAATCATACTTTCCACCTTTTTCTCACCCTAAAATATTTTTTAAATACTAGTTATTCTTTTCTACTCCACTTTCAATATAAATTTAATTTCTCTTTCCTAGAACCATAGTAGCTGTAACGGGTGGAAGTGGGAATAGAAAGAGGGAAGCCAGCATGGGGGTATGATCTATTCCTACATTCAGAGGATCTGAAAGCAGTTGTCTGATGTCTATACTCCAACCTTTCTGTTCAGGGAAAGGGAAGGAGAGTGGGCCTGATGTGGCAGGGAATGGTGAGGGTGTGAATTTCAGATTTGATTGGATCATGAAGATGCATTTCTCATAATAATGATGAAGTCCAGGTAAGAAGTCAGATGAGAAGTTATAAGATATTGGCCCTGGGACCAGTCTTTAAATAGATCATATGAAATAGTGTATATAAATTGATGATCAATTAAGAATAAGTTTTAAAAATAAAAAAGGTAGATATAAAAGGTACCTTTTTCTCACCCTAAACTATTTTAAAAATCCTCCTTTCTACTCCACTTGCAATATAAATTAAATTTCTTCTAGAACCATAGTATTATATTTACCTAAAAGTACATGACACACCCCTGCTTTTTGTATTATCCTAAGTAATGGTGGATTCAGCTGCATCCCCTTATTAAAAGAAAAAGGAAGGAAGAAATGATCTCATGATATTTCAAAAAATAGGAATAAAGCTATAAGAAATGATAAGTAGAATAATTTCAGAAAAAAAACATGGGAAGACTTACATGAACTGATGCAAAGTGAAGTAAGCAGAACTAGGAGAATATGCTATATAACAGCAGCAATATTTTGATGATGATTAACAGTGAAAGAAAATATCTTTCACATGATTGCATATGCATAATTCATAATATATGTCTTGTGTTCTCAATAGAAGGGTGAAGGGAGAAAGATCATTTTGAAATTTTTTTTCAAAAAATGAATGTTAAAATAAATAATATTTCAAAAGAAAAAAAAAAGAAAGTAGAGAAGGAAAGGTGGTGGTGGTTCACTAATCAACCACTGGAGAGCACCATCAAAGACTTGAAGAGTAACCTGCTTGACACAAAGCAAAAATAGATCAACTCAATATGCCTGAGATATGGTTGAGATGTGTGAGATAAAGTGTTGCAACAGGAGAATGGTTGACTCATCCTGCAACTATGACAAGTTCAGAAATGAACTTGAGGAGAAGGGGATTCAAACACATTAGAACATTTTGTTTTTTTAACTTTAGACCTGCCTTTTCCTGTATGGGGGGATGTTTTTGTGCTTTAGGTCTCATTAAATATTTTCATTAAATATCTCTTTGTAAAAGGAAAACAACAAAACCAACCAAACAAACAAAAAACCAGTATACTGCACCAGGTTTAAGTGTGCACTTCATTCATGCAGCTTTATAGACACTGAGGGACAATAAATAATGGAGATTAAAACAAACAAACAAAAAAGGTCTAGTTCGTTTCCCTCATGTTATAACTAAAGAAATTGAGGTGCAGATATATAGTCTCTTAGTGACAATGAAATCCAGAACCCTAATCAATATTCTTATTTATAGGACTGTATATTTTCTATTATGACATACACAATTCTTATATATGCATATGTACATGTGTTTGTGTAAGTTTATGCTTATGCGTATGCTTATCTATTTGCACGTGCATCTGCATATGTATGTGCGTGTGTGCTATACTGCCTTTATTTATGTGTATGCACATATAGTATATGTACCCATATATCTACATGTCTACACATGCACATGTGTTTATCTCCATGCATGTATATGCACATCCATTTAACCTATGTTGCACATTCACATATATGTATATGCATTGTACACATATCTATAAATATACATGCATATAAGCATATATATGCATATCTCTCATATATCTGTCTATCTATCTATCTTTCCATCCACATATAAATACACACATTCACATATAAAATTTGTAGGTTTACACATTTCTCCTGTATGCTCTGCACACCTAAGTGGTGCAGTGAAAAGAGTACTGGGTCTGAGTCAAGAAGACCCATCTTCCTTGAATTCAAATCTGGCCTCAGCCATGTTCTAACTGTGTGACCCTAGACAAGTCACTTAATCCTTCTTACCTCAGTGTGTGTGTGTGTGTGTGTGTATATATATATATATATATATATATATATATATATATATATATATATATATATATATATATATATATATGAGAACAGGTAAATATGGACATTATCATAGTGTGCGTGTGTATACTACACTTTGTAAGCTTCTATTTCACCATAAAGTGCTATAGAAACCAAATTTTGACGTCATCATTATCACCATTGTGGTTTTTTTGTTTTTTGTTTTTTTTATTACTTTTTTTTTCTTTTTGTGGGGCAACTAGGATTAAGTGACTTGCCCAGGGTCACACAGCTAGTAAGTATCAAGTGTCTGAGGCTGGATTTAAACTCGGGTCCTCCTGAATCCAGGGCCATTACTTTATCCACTGAGCCATCTGGCTGCCCTTCACCATTGTGTTTTAAGAAGATTCTAAAAGTGTTATACTCCAATTTCTGATATAAACTGCCTTTAAAGGGCTTTGATTTCTTCACATACATTGAATAAAGTTCAGCTTTTAAATACTTAGAATAATGTTCTCACATTCATTGAATCATTTCTTTACCATTCTTTTCCTTCATTTTAATCATTGATATAAATTTCTTCTTTTACTTCCTCTCATGAATTTGTCAGGTGATCAAAGGGTAAAACTTGCCTATATCACAGATAGCTAATTGTCAAAGTAACTCACAGTTTTGTTCTTTCAGAATTGTCTTTTTTCCATTTCAACTTTCCCAACAACCTCCCAAACTCACAATTTTTATGCAATACCTTTCTTAGATTATTTATTAAAATAATACAAAATAGTTTAGAACCTGCAAAGATTAGACAATGATCTAGACCCAGAATTGAATAAAAATGGGAGATGACTCTGGGTCAAATTTAGAAAATTGTGTAATCTGTTCAATGATTGCAAGTGATTAGCTGTCAAAATAACCCAACATTTTTATATCAATATTTTCCCAGTGAATGTTCCCTCAAGGGGCATTATGATCTCATATGAGTCAAAGTTGTCACTGATCCAAAGAGGATCTAAAAAGAAGCATAATGCCTGTATTAGTTTATATTACCAAAAAAGAGTGCAAATAAAAAGTGGCAGAAAATATATCAAGAACTAATTTGAATAGAAGAGGGTAAAATCTTTATAAAGATGAGAGATAATATTATAAAATTATAGATTTAGAACTACAATGTACCTTACAAGCCATATTCTTCACACTCATGAGGAATCTGAGACCTAGGAAGGTTGTTTCTCACCTAAAATAAGAAAAGGAATAAGGGACAGAGAAAGGACTTGATCCCATGTCCAATGCCATCAGTTACTACAAGTGGTCCCTTTTCAACTACACTACTAAAATATCATATGCCATTATGCATATATATGTAATGTATATTTGTATGTGTGAGAGGGACAGAGACATAGAGAAAAAAAAGTTAAGATTTTGGAGTAGTGATTAAGGATGTTATCAGATGTACTTGACTTTATTTACCCAATGAATATCTCTACAAAAAATTCAGTTTACTTCTTTAGAAACAGAACATACTCTCTCCACAAGGTTTGGTGAAAGAAAATCAACTTGATATTCTCCAGTTGGTTTCTTCTTTAAATTCTATATTGACTTTCATCTTTCTTATTGCAATTATGATTATATCATTCTAAAGTATTTTCAACACATGTACAAACATTCAAATCTATAGCTCATTTTCAGTTGTGTTAATTAATTATATGGAGGCAATAGTTTTTTCTTCTGTAAAGTTAACTTCAGTTATAGAAAGGAGTCCCCTCTCACTCTAAAGATATTATCAGATTTTTGTCATATAGATCATTCAGTCCTTTAATTTCTTGGTCTGGAGACCTCTACAAGTGAATTTTTCATTCAGTTCATAGGCTATGTGATAGTCATGTGACTGCCCTCAAATAATTTTAAGGAGGGAGAAATCTCCAATTGAAAATTAAATTCAGTGACTACAAAAAGAATGGAGGATACTTGGATCTCCTAAAGAAAGTTTTCATTGTCTTGTAAATTTCTATGCTTTTTGTGAGTGAAACAGAAGGGAATTATCACACAGTTTTCAAAAGCATACATATTTTAAATATTTTGTTAAGAAAGTATTTTCATGGATACCTTCAACCTTTGTGTCCTGAGGAATGATCTATTTGCAATCTCACAATTTAGATACCACGTTTTAACCAGCAGAAACATTCTCTGGAATATTTACTTTTGTTCTGGAAAGAGTATAGATAGTATTTGGATAGCTCATAGATAATTTGAATATTTGATCAAGTCCCATGGAACAGTTGGGAGATAAAAAATTTGACATAATCTACTTATTACTCCTGGAAGAATCAAAAGAAATTAGGGAGTAGAGAGTTGGAAAGAACACATTTCTTTTTTTCTTTCTTTTAAAACTAGCTATTAAAAATAGTTTTCATAATGGGATAAAAGAAATGTTGTGAGAGCATTAGTAGGTCACTAAAACATTGACTTAATTAACAAATAATTTCCTAGTTATAAATTAGCTATCTATTCAAAATAGTTACTGATGGAATGTGGGAAATCTTTTTTCCCCCATGGAGCCAATCTCTTCTAGTAGGTTTATACATTCACATATATGGAAATGGATAGAAGATTCCATGAAATTTCTTTATTGTCCATTTATTAATTTACAATCCAACAAATATTCCTTCATTGTTGTTTTGAGGATTTAAGAGTGTATTTAAATAAATAAAATTCTATAAAAATCAAAAACACTCATCCTATTCTTCCTCCTGTAACAGAGCTCTGCAGCTCTGCATCTCCAGTCAGGAAAACTTCAATTCAAATCCTCTCTTTGACAGATAATGGTTTTATGAAGATGGGCAAGACACTTGGTTTCCTGACACTGGGGGAACTTCTTTTAAAGAGTAAGTTGCAGAAAAAGGTACCCAATACTTTAAAATTACTCCTTGTGATGGAAAGAAATGCTTGCTAAAGCTTAAAGGTATTAATATTTAGAATACAGAAAATGCTACACTGAAGGAAAACTATATAATGACCCCTCAAAAAGAGAAAAGGACTTCACTTGGTAGACATTGAAAGATTCTTCTGTGACTCAGGAATTGATATGTAACTTCCATTTTGCTAGTTTGAGTACATTAATTTCCCTAGGATCTTGTGTGTGAAAGGGGTAATTTTTTTCCTAACAGTTTGGGGAGATTTTCTACTAATGTTCTTAATTTATTTTCTCAGCAAATTACTTTGTCTAGAATCTAATCAAACTGAGTATTTGATTGATATTACAAGTAGAGGAGGCACTAGATGCAATTTTGTGAACAGAAGAATTAGAATCCATAACCACTCAAGACCAATCTTAGAATCTTGAGGAAAGAGGAAATGTTCACCCCTTAAGGACTCAACTTTCAATTACCAGTGAATGTTGAGAGAATAAACTGAGGACTGCTACATCAATAAACAAGATGAAATGTCATATATTATACCACAGGTCTAAGAAATAACTTTAACATTCTAGCTAAACATATAGCCATATAGGACTTTAAATAGATAAGGGAATAAATGAATTTTCTTAAAGAATAAAATATAAATCATTCACTTTTAACAATACACAACATTTTTATAATGAAAATTTGTGAAACACTTCAGATACACTATCTCATTTCTTCTAAGAGTTGTATAAGTACTAAAGAATCAACATTCCCACTTTACAAATGAAGAAACTGAGTCTCAGAGAAGGTAAGTGACTAGCCCATAGTCATGGAACTAGTGTTAGATTTACAATCAATTATCTCCTGATTCCATGTTCTGTCTTCTTTCCACTATTCCAATGTATAGAGTCCCACCAAATGAAATTCCACTTCTGATTATAAACCTATTCCCTTGGTTTGAAGTTTTTCATCATCACATTCTATCTTTGTTCCAACTTATATGAAAAATATTTTTTCTTTGCATAGATGAATATTTTCAGTAAAGAGAAAAATCTATGTGATCTCAGAAAGTTTTGCTACTGACTCCAGGGATGGTTCTTTATTACTTTTCCATGTAGCTATCCCCTACACATATTTTTTGATAGCTTTTAACTTTACCTATTTCCCTGGAGTTGAATTTTTAAGAAAAATGTTTAGAACCCTAAACCATTATCTCAAGTAAATGAATTTTTCTGCAATGCAACTTTATTGTTAATTCTAAATAATTTCGTTATTAAAATGAACACTCAGAACCAAACATTTGGATGACATAAGAAATCCAATGGTAAAACTAGAATCTTTTCTGTTTAAAATTATATGCAAAAAATTAAAACCAATTATATGCAACAAGTTTCTCTTTAATATCAATGACATAAAAATTTTAATGAGCTTTTGCTATAGGTTGGATTGCTTGATCTAATCTGAATTGAGTTGGGGAGGAAGTTTATCCATTTCTCTAAAATTAATGATGAAAAATCTCTTTGGGGCTTGTCTACATAAGCCTTAGCTACCTGTAAGACAATGAAGGAAATTATTTATCAAATCCTGCTCCTTTTGGAATTGATAATTTCATTGATTGCTTGGGAATTGTGATAATACTATATATGCTATAAACCTAATAAAAATTATAAACTTCACTACTATATGAGAAAAGGGCCTTCCCCTATGGAAAAAATCATAATAATCTCTTGCAGAGGAGGAAACATGGTGTGAGGGACAATGTTCTAACAAAAAAATCTGCAGTTCTGAGTACTAGTTCCATTTCTAGTATTTTAAGACTGCCTCTTTTGCCTGATCTTTGAGGCTGTGTCCTCATCTTTAACACATGGAAAGATTCTTGCCTTTGTTCTTCTTAGAGGTTTTTTTTATGATTGTCAAATGAAGTCATATGCATGAAGTAACTGAATGTTATCACTATCACATTTACTAGTTTGGAAAGAATGTTTAGAGTAGTAGACAGAATCTTAGATGCAGATCTTCTTGACAAGTAATCTAAACTGTTTGATTTGTATTTCCTTATCTCTATAGTGAAGGGTTGTAACCCATTAATCCCTATATCCCTTACAACTCTATGAATATGGGACAGCTAGGTGGCCCAGTGGATAAAGCACTGGCCCTGGATTCAGGAGGACCTGAGTTCAAACCTGGCTTCAGACACTTGAGAATTACTAGTTGTGTGACCCTGGGCAAATCACTTAACTCTCCATTGCCCTCCCCCAAAAGATAATAATAATAAGAAGACAGCTCTATGAACTTTCAGGGCTATCTGACTAACACCAAGAAAATCCATAGAGTTTCAAGCACATAGATTCCTCCTTTCTCAAAGAGATGTTTTTTAAAGTCAGTTTTTCTTCTTGTGGAGTACTTGTCACATCTTTGAGTGTCTCTGATATTTGTTTTAGATTTTCAGTTTTCATATACAGAAATTTTTTATCTGAACAGAAGGATGGTTTTTACTAAGTACTAGTTTACAATTCTCCTTTAGCTGATATATCTAGATTATATTATGGATAAAAAAATGAATGCTAATGTGAGATCAGGTTATCTTACAATCATTAATATTATTTCTTTTTATTAACTGTCATTACTTTGCTACCAAATTTCAACATTTTTTACTAGAATAAACTTATAAAAATTGGATCAATTTCATAAATTATATTTCTATCCATAAATATTCAGCTTCCTTAGATTTATTATTTTCTTTAAAGTCTTATGTTTTGGGGCAGCTAGGTGGCACAATGGATAGAGCACCAGCCCTGGAATCAAGGGGACCTGAGTTCAAATCCGGCCTCAGACACTTAAAACTTATTAGCTATGTGGCCCTGGGCAAGTCACAACCCCAATTGCTCCACTAAAATAAAATAAATAAATAAAATAAAGTCTTGTGTTTGTATTTCATTTTTCCTTGGCTATTTCCCTTTAACCATCTCCCCAATATCACACAAACACACATAAACACATACAAACACACACAAACTTTCCATTACAAAGAAAAATACACTGAAACAAAATCACCCACCATTGTAAATGTTTCAAAATGTTGATTTCCACATACCTAGTCCTTGTCTCTCTAATTATGGGACAAAAGTATGTTTTCCCATAAGTTCTTCAAGAATTATATTGTTCATAAAAATTCATGTTTGCCTTTTTTTTTTTTTTTTTAGTGAGGCAATTGGGGTTAAGTGACTTGCCCAGGGTCACACAGCTAGTAAGTGTTAAGTGTCTGAGGCCAGATTTGAACTCAGGTACTCCTGACTCCAGGGCCAGTGCTCTATCCACTGTGCCACCTAGCTGCCCCCATGTTTGCCTTTTAATCTTATGATTTGCAATGTTATAGTCATCCTATATTCTGTTCTCTTATTTTTTCTTCAATCTTCAAAACATCGTATCACACCTTTAATTTCTCTGAATTCTTCAGATTCCTGTTTTTATAGTATATTGATATTACATTATATTTACATGCCACTTTTAATGTAGGTGTTTTCCAGTTCTTAGATTTTAGTCATCTATTTCTTTTCTGAATATTTGCTATCATAAATGAGACAGAGAGGCAGAGAGGTAGAGAGAGACACAAAGACAGAGAAACAATGAGACTTTTTTAGCCTTTGAATTGTTTACAGTATATATCCATGTGACAGTTCATTGAGGCAAAGATTATGAATACATTTGCAACTTTGCCCACATAATTTCAAATTTCTTTCCAAAAGTATGGACCAGTTTACAATATCACCGATACTGTACTAGAGCAATGTACTGCTTTAATATAGATTTAAAAAAAAATTTACATTTACCATTTTGATGAGTGTGAAGAAAACACTTTTAATTGTTTTAATTCACATTTCTCTTAATAGTTACAAGGAACATTAGTTTGTACAGCTGTGAACAATTTGAATTTCTTTCTCTTAAAATAGTTTATTCATTTCCTTTGCTCATTTATGTATAGGTGACTGACTCCTGGCTTTGAGAATTACTAGTTGTGTCTATCAGATGCACCAATATTTTTATGATATAATTATTTTCTAAGTTAATCTAATATTTATTATCACAAAATTATTTTAATGGTTTTATATTCTAGTATGAAACATTTATATTTTCAAATTGTGATACACAAAGGTTTAAATGATACAATGCTAATTATTTTAGTCATTGTATAATTAGAAAAAGTGGTATAATATACATAAACGGTATATATTTGTAAAATATCCCTTTTGAAAGATAAAAATGCATAAGAAGAGTAAGAATTTCTGGGTATAGGATAATTAAAATGATCAATGTGCAAACTGGAAATTTGGAGAAATTTGCTAAGAAAGTAAACAAATTTTAAATTACAATTTCCCAGATGTAATAACGAAGTCCAGTATATCATATACAATATATCTATTATTTGGGTTTCCAATCTTACCAAAGTCATTCAAAACTTGGACTATGTTTCTTTTCTTTTCTTTTTAAAATATTTTATTATTTTCCAGTAAAGATAGTTTTCAACATTTGTTTTCATAGGATGTTTTGTTACAAAATTTTCTCCCATCCTCAATTCCCTCCCCGCTCTCCAAGAAAAAAGCAATCTGATATGGGTAATATATGTACAATCATAGTAAACATATTTCTTCATTGGTCATATTGTAAAAGAAGAATCAGAACACAAGGAAAAAAACCTCAAAAAAGGAAAAATATACAGCAAAAAAGTAGAAACCATATAATTCAATCTGCATTCAGAATACACAGTTTCTTTGCTGTATGTGGAGAACATTTTCTATAATCACTATCTTGAAATTGTTTTGGATCATTACAGTGCTGAGAAAATTCCAAATCTACCACAGCTGATCATCACACAATGTTCTTCTTACTGTGTACAATGTTCTCCTGGTTCTGCTCCTCTAACTCAGCATCAGTTCATGTAAGTCCTTCCAGGTTTCTCCGAAATCGTGCTGCTCCCCATTTCTTTTTTTTTTTTTTTTTTTAGTGAGGCAGTTGGGGTTAAGTGACTTGCCCAGGGTCACACAGATAGTAAGTGTTAAGTGTCTGAGGCAGGATTTGAACTCAGATACTCCTGACTCCAAGGCCGGTGCTCTATCCACTGTGCCACCTAGCTGCCCCATGCTCCCCATTTCTTACAGCACAATAGTATTCCATTACATTCATATACCACAACTTTTTAGCCATTCCCCATTTGATGGGCATGCCCTTGATTTCCAATTCTTTGCCTCCACAAAGAGAGCAGCTATAAATATTTTTGTCCAAGTAGGTCCTTCCCCATCCTCGATGATCTCTTTGGGATACAGACATAGTTCCAAATTGCTCTACAGAATGGTTAGATCAGTTCATAGCTCCACCAACAATGCATTAGTATTCCAATTTTCCCACAGCTTCTCCAACATTTATTATTTACATTTTTTGTCATATTAAATAATCTTATAGGTGTGAGGTGGTCCCTCAGAGTTTTTTTAATTTCCATTTTTCTAATCAATAGTACTTTAGAACATTTTTTTTTTCATATGGCAATATATAGCTTTGATTTCTTCATCTGAAAACTGCCTGTTCATATCCTTTGACCATTTCTCCATTGGGCAATGACTTGCATTCTTATATATTTGATTTACTTCCCTATTTATTTTAGGAGTGAGATCTTTATAAGAAAAACTTACTGTAAAAATTGTTTTCCAGATTTCTGCTTCCTGTGTAATTTTGGCTGCATTACTTCTGTTTATACAAAAGCTTTTTAATTGAATGTAATCAAAATTATCCATCTTGCATTTCATAATAATCTCTATCACTTTTTTTTGGAATAAATTGTTTCCCTCTCCATATATCAGACAGGTTAAACTACGCCTACCTCTCCTAATTTACCTATGTTATCACACTTTATGTCTAATTCATGTACCCATTTTGACCTTTTTTGGTATATGTTATAAGATGTTGGCCTATGCCTAGTTTCTGCCATACTATCTTCCAGTTTTTCTAGCAGATTTTGTCACATACTGAGTCCCTCTTCCAGAAACTAGAGTCTTTGGGTTTATCAAACAGTAGATTACTATAGTTATTTACTACTGCGTCTGTGTACCTAACCTATTCCATTGATGCACCACTCTATTTCTTAAGCAGTAGTAAATAGTTTTGATGACTGTCCCTTTAGAGTATAGCATCAGATTTGGTATGGCTAGCTGACCTTTCTGTGCATTTTTTTTCATTATTTCTCTTGATATTCTTGACATTTTGTTCTTCCAGATGGATTTTGTTATTATTTTTTTTAACTCTATAAAATATTTTAGGTAGTCTGATAAGTGTGGCACTGAATAGGGAAATTAATTTAGGTAGGATTTTCATTTTTATTATATTAGCTTGGCCTATTCATGAGCAATTGCTATTTTTCCAATTACATAGATACGATTTAATTTGTTTGAAAAATGTTTTGTAATTGTGTTCATAGAGTTCCTGTGTTTGTCTTGGCAGGTAGACCACCAAGTATTTTATATTGTCTACCATTACCTTAAATGAAATTTCTCTTTCTATCCCTTGCTGCTAGACTTTGTTGGCCATGTATAGGAATGCTGATGATTTATGTGGATTTAATTTATATCCTGCAACATTCCTAAAGTTGTTAATTTTTTCTAGTAGTTTTTTAGTTGATTCTTTAGGATTCTCTAAGTATACCATCATATCATCTTCAAAGAGGGAAAGTTTTCTTTCCTCCTGGCCTATTCTAATTCCTTAATTCCTTTTTTTCTTCTTAGTACTAAATCTAACTTTCTTTTCATGCCAATGAGGATTAAATAACTTGACCAGGATCATGAAGCTAGTGAGTGCCAAGTGTCTGAGGGTTGATTTGGACTTGCGTCCTCCTGATTCCAGGAATGATTTCACTGGACCACCTAGATGTCTCCTGAAGCTAACATATCTAGTACAATATTAAATAATAGAGGTAATAATGGACTTCCCTGTTTCACCCCCTCATCTTATTGGGAATACCTCTAACTTATTACTATTACATATAATGTTTGCTGATGGCTTTAGGCATATACTGCTTATTATTTTAAGGAAAACTTCCACCTTTTCCTATGGTATCTAGTGTTTTTAATAGGAATGAGTGTTGTATTTTTTCAAATGCTTTCTCTGCATCTATGGAGATAATCATATGATTTCGGGTTAGTATTGTTATTGATGTGGTTATATTGATACTTTTCCTAATGTTGAACCAGCCTTGCATTCCTGGTATAAATCCCACCAGGTCATAGGGTATTATCCTGGTGATGAAGTGATGTAATCTCCTTGCTAACATATTATTTAAGTTTTTGCATTGATATTCATTATGGAAATTGTTCTGTAATTTTCTTTCTCTGTTTTGGCTCTTCCTGGTTTAGGTATAAACACCATATTTATGGTATAAAAGGAATTTGGTAGAACTCCTTTTTACCTATTTTTTTTTATTTTTTATAAAGTATTAGAATTAGTTTGTCTTTGAATGTTGGTAGAATTCACTTCTAAATCCATCTGGCCCTGGAGATTTTTATTAAAGTGAGTTCACTAAAAACTTCTTCAATTTCTTTTTCCAACAAGGGCTTATTAAAGGATTTTATTTCTTTTTCGGTTAAGCTGGGCAATTTGTATTTTTGTAAATATTTATGCATTTCATTTAGATTGTCAAATTTATTGGCACACATTTGGGCAAATTATTGCTTTAATTTCAACTTCATTGGTGGTGAATTCACCCCTTTCATTTTTGATCCTGGTAATTTGGATTTCTTTTTCTTTTTTAAAATCAAATGGGGGCATCTAGGTGGCATGGTGGATAAAGCACCAGCCCTGAATTCAGGAGGACCTGAGTTCAAATCCAGCCTCGGACACTTGAAACTTACTTGCTGTGTGATCCTGGGCAAGTCACTTAACCCTCATGGCCCTTCAGAGAAAAATCAAATGAACCAGAGGTTTATCTATTTTATTTTTTTCATAAAAATAGCTCTTAGTTTTATTGATTAATTCTATAGTTTTCTGCTTTCAATTTCATTTCATTTCTAGTTTATGATTATTTTCTGTGAATAAAATTAACACTTTTATACATGGACACGGAGAGGAGATACACTCCATGCCATGCCTGTCAAAGTTGTTGAGTTGCATTATATGTTCTTTTTAATGAACTCTTATGTTAAATTCTAGAAGTTAGTATTGAGTGTTTTCAGAGGAAGTTAGAAATTTAGTTATATCAGTAATCAGTAATGTTGTATATTTCACTTCCCTTCTTTGTTCTCTATGGCATTAATTAATTTAATGAAGGTATATTTTCCTTGTGTTTTGCCTCATTTCTTTCCTCATTTTGACTGCTTTTTTGATAATTTTGCCATAAAATTTATTTCTCCTCACTTCATTTTGGTTTTGTAATTTTATTCTATATGTTACAGTTCTTCTTTTGTGGTAAATAAAGGAAATATAGCTTAGGAATGAATACTCACCTTTATATGCTACAGAATTCCCTTTTGGATCATATTTGTCTACAATATTTTCTATCTGAATTTAAAGCAAAATGTATAAACTAAACCAGGGCTTCTGAAAAAATTTTCATGACCCCTTTTCACCCAAGAAATTTTTATGCTAACCTGGGTATACAGGTATATAAAATAGGCAAAGATAAGATTTTACTGTTGCCAAATTTTCTGCAAGCCCCACATTCAGTTATGTGAACCCCAGATCGGGATGTAACCCAAAGTTTAAGAAGCTTTGAAGTAAACCATGTCTGTACTTAAAGTTACACACAAAACTTTGATTTTCATGATTCTCAAAAAAATTCCTCTTAACAATTTAGTTTTTATTAATTTATATGAAATTATATTTTGCTGAATGGTTTGAGTTTATACTCAAATATATTTTTGTTAGCCAATGTTTTAAAGATGCAGTATTTAAAATTTACTTTTTACTCTTTAAAATCCTTTCCTATGTATACAAGCATTTAGCTTTAACCAAGAGTACACAGTAGAAAACCTGTTTCCTACAGTGTTCACAATATAAAAGTGAATTTCATTACTAATCTGTTAGTTTTAACTTCCTCTGCCCTAAAACAAAAATCTCAATCTGGGCAAACTGGACAGTGAAACATCTGATTTAGGAGTTTAAAAATATAGTAAATCACTTTTAGCTCTTGTATCTGTAATGACAAACATCTGGACATTTGGAAGCATTAAGATAACTTAGTGAGTTTTTTCTTTCTCTCTTATACTCAGCATCCTCTCAATCAGGGTTCAACACTTGCTGTTGAATGTGAATTTATTAAATTGTGGGTAATATTTACAAATGTGCAAAGATATTGAAACAAAAACAACTTCCTAAATTAAATATACTTTTAAAATTGTACTTCTCCATTCCCCTTGTATATTCTTTCAGCTTTTTACTCTAGGCACCTGTCCAAGCTGTCTAAAATACTGAGCTCCCATGCTGATACTGTGGAGGTTCAGTTTTCTACACTAATAGCTTAAATAATTTATCTGTTGGAAATATGACTCAGATTGGAGAATTTTATTAAAAATGTTCAACTTTTACTTCCCTTTATAACTAAAAAAGGTATTCTAGGCATAGAGCTAAAAGGGAAGATCTCAAAGGTCATTTCTCATCAAGACTCATGGAAAGAGAGCAGAGCTAAGATGGCAAAGGTAAGGCAATACTCTGTTGTTTTTTCTATACTTGAATGCAGGTAAAGCAGAGCACAAGACAGGAAACTAGTAAAAATATGTCACTTCAAATCATACCAACTTGGAAGAACTAAAAACTTACAAATTCGTATATCTGAAAACAGCTACACAAACACCCTGAAACTTGAAAAAATGAGCCCTTCACTTTGGAAGCAGTGCCACACTTTAACAGAGTTAAAATTCAAGAAGTAGGCTTGGAAAATGAGCAAACATTAAAAAATGCTGACCATAGTAAGCTTCTATGATGACAAGGAAAATCAAAATACAACCTCAGAAGAAAACAAAGTAAAAGCTCCTACAGCCAAAGCTTCCAAAAATATGAGTTGGTCTCAGGCCAAAGAAGCACTCAAAAATAATGTTAAAAAATAAAGTAAGAGAGGTAGAGGAAAAAACGGAAAGAGAATTAAGAGTTATGCAAGAAAATCATGAAAAAATCAACAGTTTGGTAATAGACACACACACACACACAATACTGAAGAAAATACCTTAAAAAAGACTAGGAAAAATGGCAAAATTTGTCCAAAAAGCCAATGAGGAAAAGAAAGCCTTGAACAACTAAACTGACCAAATGGAAAAGGAGGGACAAATGCTCTCTGAGGAAGACAAGTCTTTAAAAATTAGGATGGAGAAAATTGAAGCTAAACACATTATGAAAAAATTAATAAACAATAAACCAAAACCAAAAGAATGAAAAAAATAAATATATAAAGCAACATGAAATATCCCATTGGGAAAACCACTGACTTGGAACATAGATCCAGAAGAGATGATTTGAAAATTATTGGACTACCTGAAAACCATGATCAAAATTATCCAGAAGGTAAAATAGAGAATCCACCAATTACATCCTGAAAGAGATCCCAAAATGAAAACTTCCAGAAATATTATAGCTAAATTCCAGAGCTCCCAGGTCAAGGAGAAAATATTGCAAGCAGCCAGAAAGAAACAATTTGAGTACTGTGGAGCCACAGTTAGGATGACATGAGATTTCCAGCTTCTACATTAAAAGATCAGAGGACATGGAATATGATATTCTGGAGTGTAAAGAAACTGAGATTACAGCCAAGAATAACCTACCAGCAAAACCGAGTATAATCCTTCAGGAGCAAAATGGATATTTAATGAAATAGAGGACTTTCTGACATTCTTGAAGAAAAGAGCTGAGCTGAATAGAAAATTTGACTTTCAAATACAAGACTCAAGAGAGGCCTTAAAATTGAAGCAGGAAAAAGAAACCATAAGGGATATTAAAAGGTTAAACTGTTTACATTCCTACATGAGAAGTTGATACTTGTAATTCATAAAAACTTGCTCCTTATTAGGGCAGCTGGATGGAGTATATTTAGACATAGGGCACGGGTGTGAGTTGAATATGAAGTTATGGTATATTTAAAAAATTAAAATTAAGGTTTGATAGAGGAATGAACTTGGAGAAAGGGAAGGGAAGAGGTGGAATGGGGTAAAGTATCTCCAATAAAAGAAGCAAGAAAAAGCTTATACAGTGGAGGGGAAGATTTGGGAGGTGCCGGGGAGTGAGTGAACATTACTCTCATCAAAATTGGCTCAAAGAGGGAAGAACATACGCACATAATTGGGCATAGTAATCTATCTTACCCTGCAGAAAATTAGTAGGGAAGGCAAAAATGGGGTGCATGATAGAAAGGAGGGCAGATTGGGTGATGGAGCTGTCAGAAGCAAAGCAATTTTGAGGAGGCACAGGGTGAAAGGAGATAGAGAATATTATAAATGGCATGGAGTGGTAATAAGATGTAGGGAAATATAATTTTCAACAGTAACTGTGAAAAAAATTTAAAACAAGTTTGTCTGACAAAGGCCTCATTTCTCAAACACATAGACAACTGAGTCAAATTTATTAAAATAAGAGCCATTCACCAATTGATAAATGATAAAATGATATGAACAGTTTTCCAATGAAATAATCAAAGCAATCTATAACAATATGAAAAAAATCCTGTAAGTCACTATTGATTAGAAAGATGCAAAACAATTCTGGAGTACTGCCTCATACCTATTAGATTAGATAATAGAACAGCAGAGGAAAATGAGAAATGTTATAGGGAATATGGGAAAAAATGAAACATTAATGAATTGTTGGTGGGGTTATAAATTAATTCAAACATTTTGTAGAGCAATTTGGAACTATTGCCAAAGGGATATAAAACTATTCATACTCTTTGATCTAGTAATAGTACTACCTGGTCACTATCCAAAAAAAGTTAAAAATCAAAATATTAAAGGGCCTATATATACAAAAAATATTTATGGTATCCCACTTCTGGTTCAAAGAATATGAAATAGAGGAGATGTCCATCAATTGAGGAATGGATGAAAAAATTGTGGGATGATATTATGATGGAACACTTGTGCTGCAAGGAATGATGATGAGTATACTCTCAGAAAAACCTGGAAACACTTAAATGAGCAGATGCAAAATGAAATGCATTGTACACAATGTAACAGCAATATTTTAAGATGATCAGCTGTGAATGAGAGCTATTCTTAGTAAAACATTCATCCAATACAACTCTGAATGACTTATGAAAAATGGATCCATCTCTAGAGAAAGATTTTATGGTGGCTGAATACAAATTCAAGAAATTTTTAAATTTATTTTTCTTTATCTTTTTCTATTTTCTTTCACAACCTGATTAATATGGAAATTTTTCCCATGACTAAACATGTATAACATACCAAATTGCTTGAGTTCTTATGGGGAGGGAGGGAGAAAAAGAATTTTTAACATAAAGTTTTTTAAATTGAAATTAAATATCAATTTTACTAGGAACTAAGTATTTAACTTTCCTGCTGGGAAAACCTAGGCAAAAACCAACATCTTACACCTTATACTAAAACAAGGTCAAAATGGGTACATGATTTAGACATAAAAGGTGATACCATAGAAAAGGAAGGAATAGTTTACTTCTCAGATCTTTGGAAAGGAGAACAGATTATGATCAAACAAGAGACAGAGAATATTATGAAATGCAAAATGGATGATTTTGACTACATTAAATTAAAAAGTTTTTGTACAAACAGAAGCAATGCATCTAAAATTAAAAGGGAAACAGAAAACTGGGAAACAATTTTTATGGCAAGTACTTCTGATAAAGGCCCCATTTCTAAAATATATCAGGAACTAAATCAAATTTATAAGAATCCAAATCATTCTCCAATTGAGAAATTGTCAAAGGATTTGAACAGGCAGATTTCTGATGAAGAAATCAAAGTTAAGTATTACCATATGAAAAAATCCTCTAAATCACTACTTATTATAGAAATGCAAATTAAAAAAAACTCTGAAGTACCACCTAATACCTATAAGATTAGCTAATATGACACAAAAGGAAAATAATAAATGTTGGAGAAGTTGTAGAAAAATTGGAACACTAATGCATTGTTGGTGGAGCTGTGAACTGATCGAACCATTCTGGAGAGCAGTTTGGAACTATTCCCAAAGGGCTATAAAGCGGTGCATACCATTTGACCTATCAATGCCACTATTAGGTCTTTTTTCCCAGAGAGATCATGGAAAAGGGAAAAGGACCCACATGTACAAAAATATAGATAGCTGCTCTTTTTTGGTGGCAAGGAATTGGAAATTGAGGGGATGCCCATCAATAGTGGAATGGCTGAACAACTTGTGGTATATGAATGTAATGTAATACTATTGTGCTGTAAGAAACAATAAACAGGCAGACTTCAGAGAAACCTGGAAGGACTTGCATGAACTGATAATGAGTGAGATGAGCAGAACCAGGAGAACATTATACACAGTATCAACATTATGTGTTGATCAATTGTGATAGACCTGATTCATCTCAGCTATACAAGGGTCCAAGATAGTTCCAAATTACTCATGATAGAAAATGTTCTCCAAATCCAGAAAAAGAATAAAAAAAGAACTGTGGAATCTAGATGCAGATCAAACCATACTATTTCTATTTGGTTTTGTTGTTGTTGTTGTTGTTTTTCTTTTTTGAGGTTTTTCCTTTTTTCTCTGATTCTTCTCTCATAACATGGCTAATGCAGAAATATGTTTGATGTGATTATACATACATAACCTATATCAGATTACTTGCTATCTTGAGGAAGATGGAGGGAAGGGAAGAAGGGAGAAGAATTTGAAACCAGAAATCTTATAAAAACAAATGTTCAAAACTGTCTCTAAATGTAACTGGAAAATAATAAAATATTTATATGTAAAAAAACAATTTTACATGTAACTTGGGAAAATTAATTTCTAAATAAATTGAGAAAAAAGATTCTTGAGAAGTAAAAACCTTGCTTTAAGTTAGATAGGGAGAAAGAAACATATCTGTGATTTGAACCTAGGTCTTCTGACTCCAAATCCAGTAATAAAAATAAGAGAAAAACAAAATTAAAGTTAAAAATAAAAAGCGAAGAATAACGAAGGAAATAATGAAAATGGGTGGAAAGGAGGAAGGTTTTTCAGTATTTGTCAATTGGGGAATGGCTGAACAAGGTGTAGTATATGATTGTAATTAATATGACTGTCCTATAAGAATTGATAAGCTCAATGATTTTAGAAAAAACATGAAAAGCCTTACACAAAATATTCGAGTGAAATGAGAACAAAGAGAACATTGTATAGAGTAACAGTAATATTGTTTTAAGAACAACTTTGAGCAAATAATTTTTTTGACTATTAAAAATACCCTTTTAAATATAAAGTACATATGAAGAAAGAAGCTATCTGCATTGAAAGAACTGTTAAATAGAGGTATGTATATAATAATTTCCCATATATATATAATGTACACATTTGTGTACATACATATATGTGTGTGCATAGATGTGTATTTATGTATATGTATACACACACACATATATACACACACTTTTCTTTATGCACTTATTTGTGTTTAACTGTAGCCATCTTTAGGGCAGGTGGCAGAGGGAGGGAAGAAAAAAACAAATTGATATGATAATATTGATATATATTTGAGAACCAACTTGTGAGATTTAAGTCAAGCAACCAATGAATATATAGGATCATTGTTGAGGTTTCTGGAGTGGATGAAGCATAGCATACATTGATTTGCCTTAAAATTTCTGATTCATTTGATTTTTTTCTTCTCATTAATATAAGAAAATGAGCCTGAGTTAGAACTCAAAATTTTTTTCTAATTAAAATATACTATATTACTGAACTTTTATGAGGTTTTCTATCAAAAATTATATTGATTGGTTTAATATTTTCCTTTTTGACACTTTCTTCCAGAGATGCTCTTAAATGGTGAAACACAATTAAAGAAGAATAAGAGATTTTTTTTTGTATTTCCCTGTGGATATTAGCCTTCTAAAATGGGAATTTAGCATCTGTAAATTTTTGATCTACTAAAATATATCAATTGATATAATGTCATATTTTCTATTAATTAATATTCATACTCACTATACCTCAAAAATCACTCAATATGAACTGATGATGAGCTAGATGAAGAGAACTAAAAGAACATTATACACAGTATCATCAACATTATGTGTTGATCAACTGTGATAGACTATATTCTTCTCACCAATACAACAGTACAAGAAAGTCCCAAAGGACACATGATGGAAAAGGTTCTCCAAATGCAGAAAAAATTTAAAAAAAAGAACTGTGGAATATGGATGCTGATTGAACCATACTATTTCTTTTGTTTCTGGTGCTGTTGTTTTTCTTTTTTTGAGGTTTTTCCTTTTTGCTCTGATTCTTCTCTTATAACATGACTAATGCATAAATATGTTTAATGTTATTATATATATACATATATATACATACATATACACATATACATACATACATACATATATTACCTATATCAGATTACCTGCTGTCTAGGGGAGGGAGGGAGGGAGAAAAATTGGAAATTGGAAATCTTATTAAAAAAATGTTGAAAACTATCTCTACATGTAACTGGAAAATAATAAAATAATTTCATTTAAAAAATCAATCAAGGGATTGAATACTTGCCTTTACTTGAAACTGATCTTCCAAAGGTAATTGGATTTATTTTTCTCCCTTTTAAGGGGATGAATATTCTCAAATGAAGAGTGTTCTGCCCTTTTAGAAACAGAAATTAACTCCCTCAATTCAGTCATATGACCCACCACTTTCCTAGCTAGATCTGAGTACTATATCCACAACCCCAAGATCTAGAAAAGTAAGGAATTATGAATCAATAATGACAATGTTTTCAAGTATACCTCTGTAGCCAGAATAGTAACATTCCATCACTTTTGCATCTTCAATGCCTTTGGATGCTTCCCTTTTGATTCTCAATATTTTCAAGTCTGCCTCATCATAAAAAAGACATTCTTTCTAATCTTCTATGCCTTGGACTTTTATTCCAGTAACACTTACCTTTCACCACAGATCTTATAGAAAAGAATAGTTTGTATTCTCTTCTTTACTATGCCTTGACTCCATTTCCTTTTACATTCTGACTTCTGATGTCACTCCATTTCAATCACAAAATTTCATGGTATTTTAATTAATCCTTCCTGTCCTTCATGGCTTTTTTTTTATTTGTGTTATAGTAAAAAACAATACTTTTTTTTTGATATCTAATCTTTCCTTATCCAATAAACTAATTCTGTGCTACTCCTCCTTTTCATCTAGTACTCTTTCTTTTCTCTATTCATTCCTATTTTCAGAAAGTTTTAGGATCCTCATTGCCAAATACCTGTTTGAGTCCTCAGGATTTAAAACCAACCAGAAGTACCCAAGGATACACTAAAACTAGCAAAATGAGCAGCATTTCGTAAGTGCATAATAAATTCCTCTTTCTTAATACATTTGAAATACCTAGGCAGCCACAGCTCCAGAGAAACCTTACAATAGAGTGAGATATGAGCCAAGAGTCTCAGAGAGACATTGTTATAGACATGCATCAAGTCCTGGAAATAGCTTCTTGAAAGACTTTTGTAAACCAATTTTTATTTTCTAAATACCATTGTACTCAAACTTTATTACTAATATCAATGTTTTTATCATTTCCTTAGGCTTCCTCATTTATGATTTTTGTGGTATTAGTTCCTGTTCCAGGAGTCAGTGTGATGCTCAAATCTGAGGTATCTGTTTTGCTGCCTCTGTGTGTGTGTGTGTGTGTGTGTGTGTGTGTGTGTGTGTGTAAGGGGGAGAAATGCTTTTTTAGTAGCCTTTTTTATTGCTCTTACTTTCACCCCCTTCATATGCTTATGTGGCTGCAGTTCAGGCACAGTATAAAAGGCACAAGATGTTTAGCTTTGACTCGGTAACTCAGTGCTTAAATCCAACCCTTTGAGTCCACAATAAAGTAGTTGGACAAATTTTACTTTGGAACATTGTCTCCTTTCTTGGATTTAAATGAACTGCCCTTTATAACTCTTTTAAACCCTTAATCTCCTTCACTATTTCCTCCTCTTTCCACAGAACACATTTGGACATTGACAGGGATATTATTAATACTTTTTTTTATTTCTCTACTGTCTCTGAGTAATCTCATACATCTCCATGAATTTAAAATTATTTCTATTTGAATCCAATATTTATAATTCTATATCTAATTTCTTTCCACAATTCCAGACCAACATTTTTAGTTGTTCCCTGGACTTCCTACCAGCATTTAAAAGTTAACACATTATTTTATTTTTTAAATATTAATAAACATTTTTATTTAAAGTTTTGTGTTCCAAATTTGATCCCTCCTTTGCCCACTCCACTGTTCCCTCCCTAAAGTGGTAAGCAATTAGATATAGGTAATATATGTGCAGTTATGTAAAATATCACCACATTAGACATTTTGTATAGGACAACATGAATACAAGGAAAAAATGAAAGAAAGTAAAAAATAGCATGCTTCAGTCTGTGTTCAATCAATAGAAGTTCTTTCTTTGGAGGATAGTATGATTTATCTTTAGTTCTTTGGGATTTTCTGGGATCATTGTATTACTGAGAATAGGTAAGTCATTCAGAGATCTTCCTCATAGAATATTACTATCACAGTGCACACCATTGTCCTGGTTCTGCTAACTTCACTTCACATCACTTCATATAAATATTTCCTGGCTCTTCTAAAATCACCCTGATTGTCATTTCTTATAGCACAATAGTATTTCATCACAATTATATATATAGTTTATTTAGTGATTTCATAATTGATGGTCAATGCTTTGATTTCCAATTCTTAAACACCAAAAAAGAACTGCTTTAAATATTTTTGTACAAATAGGTCCTTTTATCTTTTTTTGTGAGGTCTTGGGAATATAAAACTAGTGTGATATTGCTGGATTAAAGGGTATGCACAGTGTTACAGCCCTTTGGGCATAATTCCAAAATGCTCTCCAGAATGGTTGGATCTTTTCACAACTTGACCAACAGTGGATTAGTTTCCCAGTTTTCCAACATCCAATATTGTTTTTTGTGGTTATATTTGCCACTATGATAGGTGTGAGGTAATACCTTAGAGTTGTTTTAATTTGTAATTATCTGATCAATAATGATTTAGAGCACTTTTTCATATGACTATGGATAGCTTTGATTTCTCTGTTTGAAAAATGTCTATTCATATCATTTAACAATTTAACAATTTGGGAATGACCTATATTTTTATAAATTTGACTCTGTTCTCTATACATTGGAGAAATGAGGCCTTTCTCAGGACACTTGTTTCAAAAATTATTTCTCATCATTCTGCTATCCTTATAATCTTGGTTACATTAGTATTGTTTGTGCAGAAGCTTTTTAATTTCATATGATCTAAATTATCTATTTTATAATTTGAATTGTTCTCTACATCTTCATTGGTCCTAAATACTTTCTCTGTGCATAAACCTGAAAGAGAAACTATTCTGTGCTTTCCTAATTTTCTTATGGTATCATCCTTTACATATAAATCAGGTACTCACTTTGAACTCATTTTAGTATATGCTGTGAGATGTTGGTGTATACCTACCTGCTACTATACCGCTATCCAGTTTTCACTGTAATTTTTCATAAAATAATGAGTTTCTGTTCCAAAATCTTGGATCTTTGAGTTTAGGATATACTAGATTAATATACCCATTTACTCTAGTGTAATATTCAACTATTGTATTCCAATGATCCACCTCTATATTTCTTAGCCATTATCAGCCTTTTTTTTCAAATTAATTACCACTTTATAATACATTTTGAGATCTGAAACTGCAAGACCACTTTCTTTCACATTTCTTTTCATTGACTGACTCGATAACCTTGAGCTTTTGTTCTTCCAGATAAATTTTTAATTACTCTGTCAAATGTCCATTATTGTCTATAATTTTTACTGCATTAGGATCAGTAAAGGATGTGTTTACTATTTCAATTTTTTACACATTTGTATGTGAGATTTTTATGTCCTAACACATGGTCAATTTTTTATATGTCCCATATATTGTTAAGAAGACGGTATATTCCTTTCTCTTCCCATTCAATTTTCTCCCGATATCTTTTGTATATAACTTTTCCAAAATTGTATTCATTTCCTTAACTTTGTTCTTGTTTATTTTTTGTTTAGATTCATGCAGTTCTAAGAAGTTAAGGTGCCCCATTAATATATTTTTGTTTTCTTTTAAAAACTCTGTCTTTCCTTTTATTTTTTTTAGGATTTTGTTTTATTTACATTTTGTTTTTTAAAATTTAATCATATTTATTATTTTTCCAATTATATGTAAAAATATTTTTTAGTTCCAGATTTTTCTCCAACTTTCCCTTCCTTCTCCCCTCCCAAGGACACCAAACAATTTGATATAGGTTATACATTGCAATCATCTTAAACATATTTCTACATTAGTCATGTTGCAAAAGAAGAATCAGAACAAAAGGAAAAAGAAATCCAAGAAATAACAAACAATAATAAAAACAAAAAAGTTACAACAAAAGTGAAAATTGTATGGTTCAATCTGCATTCAGACTCCATAGTTCTTTTTCTGAATGTGGAGATCATTTTCAACCATAAGCCTTTTGGCATTGTCTTGAATCATTGCATTGCTGAAAACAGTTAAGTATTTCACAGTTGATCATCCCACACTGTTCTTGATACTGTGTACAATATGCTCTTGTGTCTGCTTTTTTCACTCAGCACCGATTCATGTAAGTCTTTCCAGGTTTTTCTGAAATGCATCTGCTTATTATTTCTTAACAGCACAAAACTATTCCATTACATTCATATACCACAACTTGTTTAGCCATTCCCCAATTGATGGGCAATGTCTCAATTTCTAATTCTTTGCTGCCATAGAAATAGCAGATATAAATATTTTCAAACATATGGGTCCTTTCCCTTTTTTAATGATTTCTTTGGAATATAGAGCTAGTAGTGGTCTTGCTGGGCCAAAAGCTATGCACAGTTTTATAGTCTTTTGTGTATGGTTACAAATTGTTCTCCACAGTTGTTGGATCAGTTCACAGTTCCAATAGCAGTGCATTAGTGTTCTAATTTTCCCACATCTCTAACATTTATCATTTCCCTTTTTTATCATATTAGCCAATTAATAAGTGTGAGGTGGTACCTAAGAGTAATTTTAATTGGCTTTTATCTAATCAGTAGTGATTGAGGACATTTTTTTCATATGTCTGTAAACAGCTTTAAATTTGTCCTCTGAGACACCTGGAACCTGAGAACCTGCCTGTTCATATCCTTTGACCTTTCCTCAACTGGGAAATGACTTGTATTATTATGTACTTGATCCAGTTCACTTTATATTTTAGATATGAGTCCTTTTACAGAAACACTGTCTTTAAAAATTGTTTCCCAGCTCTGTGATTTCCTTCTAATCTTGTTTGCATTGGTTTTATTTGTGCAAAAACTTTTCAACTTAATGTAGTCAAAATGATCTGCTTTACACTTCATAATGTTCTCTATCTCATATTTGGTGATACATTCTTCTCCTCTCCATAGATCTGCCAAGTAAACTATACCTTTGTTTTCTAATTTGCCTATGTTGTCACCCTTTATGTCTAGATCTTGTACCAATTTTTACTTTGGTGTATGGTATAAGATGTTAGTGTATGCCTAGTTTCTGCCATAGTATTTTTCAGTTCTCCCAGCAGTTCTTGTCAAATAGTGAGTTCTTATCCCAGAATGTGGAATCTTTGGGTTTACTAAACAGTAGATTACTATATCCATTTACTCCTATATTTTGTGGGTTAAGTTATTCCACTTATCCACAACTCTATTTCTTAGCCAGTACAAAATAGTTTTGATGATTGTTGCTTTATAACATAAGTGTTACATCTGGTACAGATAGGCCATCTAACTTTGGAATTTTTTTTCATTAATTCCCTTGTTATTTTTCAAAATTGTATTCTTCCCTTATGGAACTACTTATCAGTTTTTTTTTTCTAACTCCATAAGATATTTTTTTGGTAGTTTGATTGGAATGCCATTGAATAAGTAAATTAATTTAGGTAGAATTTTTTTAGAAATTATATCAGCATGGCCTTCCATGAGCAATTGATATTTTTTCCATTTCTTTGGATCTTATTTTATTTGTGTGAAAAATGATTTGTAATTGTGTACATATTATTCCTGGGTTTGCCTTGGCAGGCTGACTCCCAACTATTTTATTTTATCTACAATAACAACAGTAACAATCCCTGCCTCAGCAGAGCAAGCAAATTCCAACACTTGGAACCCCTTCCCAGCTGCCTCCGTTCATTCAGGCAATGGCCAGATACCAGTGCTGGGACACCCCTATATAATTCAGCATAGCCAATTAAACAGGCAGAGGTTGACACTCATACTCACCATGAGCTTCAGTGTAGCCCAAGCAAACAAGCAACCACACGGGCAGACACCAGCACCAGGATCTCACCAACCCGCCCAAGGGCCTCAGAACATGGGGAGATGACAGCAGTGGAATACCACCCCTTCCACAGGCCTCAGTGCACAAACATATTCCAGCATTGGGACCCGTGATGTAGCTTGGCTCAGCACCAGGTAATATCCCCCGGAAAACCAGACACATCTTACCTCAAGCCCTCAATGAAGCACCAGGCACCAGAGTCCCCTATGGGCCTGAGAGCAGCATCAGTGCAGGACCAGGTAAACAACCAAGGCCCATAGGCCCTAAACACAAGAAGCTTGAGACAGTGCCCCTTTCACCCTAGGGACAGGGATCAAATTTAGAAGTAATGAAAAAAGGATAGAAAAGATGAGCAATAAATAGCAAAGAATCTGACTGTAGAAAGTTATTAAGGTCACAGGTAAGATCAAGACACAGATTCAGAAGAGGACAGAAATGTTAAAACACCTATGGGCAAAGCCCCAAAGAAAAATAGGAATTGGTCTCAAGCCCAGAAAGAATTCATGGAAGAACTAAAAAAGAGCAAAGTATCAAATAAATGAGGTAGAAGAAAAATTGGGAAAAAAATGAGAATGATGCAAGAGAATAATGAAAAAGAGTCAGCTGCTTGGAAAAAAAAAAAAAAACTCCATAAAAAAGTCAAATTGGCCTAATGGAAAAGGAGGTACAAAAGCTAATTGATGAAAATTATTCCTTAAAATTTATAATTAGGCAACTAGAAGCTAATGACTCTATGAGACATCAAAAACCAAACAAACAAAATCAAAACAATGATTATTTAATTAATTACTTAATCTCTTCTCTTCCTACTTCCCTGTTGGGTAAGATAGATTTCTATGTTCAACTGACTGTATATGCTATTTGCTCTTTAAGCCAATATTGATGAGAGTAAGGTTCAAGCAGTATGCACTGCCCACCCTACCATCTTTCCCACTACTATATAGCTCTTTCATATCTCTTTATGTGAAATAATTTACCCCATTCTACCTTTTCCTTCCTTCTGTAACCAAAGTACTCTTTCTTTCTCATGCCTAAGTTATTTTTATGTCATTCTCTCAAATTCACCTTATGCCTGTAATCTCTCTCTATTTATATTCCTTCTGGCTGTACTATTAGTGGAAAAAAATTTTAAGCATTAAAATATCATCTTCCCATGTAAGGATGTAAACAGTTTAGCTCTATTGAATCCCTTATGTTTTATTTTTCCTTTTACCCATTTATGCTTTTCTTAGTTCTTAATATTGGGGAAAAAATTTTTAATTTAATTCTGGTCTTCTCCTTGTCAAATGCTGAAATTCATCTATTTCTTTGAATGACAATTTTTTCCTTGATATATTATGCTTAATTTTGCTGGGGCAGTGATTCTTATAGTCCTAGCTCCTTTAACTTCTGGAATATCTTGTCCTATGATCTCTTTTATTGTTGCAGTTGCTAAGTCCTGTCTTATCCTGATTTTGACTTTGAATTATTTGTATTATTCCTTTCTGGCTACTTCTAGTAGTTTTTCTTTAACCAAATAGTTCAGAAATTTGGTTATTAATGTTCATTGGAGTATTGATTTTTGGATCTCTTTCCTGAGATGAGTGGTGAACTTCTTTCAAAGCCTATTTCGCTCTCTGGTTCCAGGATATCAGGGCAATTTTCCGTGATAATTTATTTTAAAATATTGTCCAGTTCCTCCTTTTGATTATAGCTTTAAGATATTCCAATGGTCCTTAACTTTTCTCTCCTGTATCTGTTTTCTAGGTCAGTTGTTTGTTTGTTTTTTCCCCATCAGATATTTTAAACTTTCTTCTATATGTTTTTCATTTTTTGATTGATTCCTTATATCTCATACAGTCTTTAGCTTCCATTTGCCCAACACCACGTTTTAAGGAGCTTTTTTCCTCAATCATACTTTGTACTTTCTTTTCCATTTAACCAATTGTATTTTTTAAGTAGATGTTTTCTTTTTCCAAGTTGTTGACTCTTTCTTCACAATTCTCTTAAATCATTTTCTTTCTTTTCCTCATCTTTCTTTGGCCTCTCTTATATGATTTTTAAGCTCTTTTTGAGCTCTTCTATGACTTCTTTCTCGTCTTGAGACAACTTCCCCTCTTCCTTTGGAATTTTTCCCAAAGAGGTGTTTTGACATTGTTGTCATCTTCTAATTTTGTCTTGGTCTTCCCTGTAACCATAACAACATCCTATGGACAGAATGTTTTGTTTGGTTCTATCTGCTTCTTCCCTAAAGGGGTGAAGTTGCTGGTGGCTGGTCCTCCTAGATGCTATAGGTCTCTGACAACTTACCTGGTGCTGAGCCAGGGACCTAGTGCCTTTGTCTGGCGTGTGCCGAGGCTGGCAGGTTGTTTCTGGATTTCCCTAGGGATGCACTTGTGAGATTTAAAATTGGATATTAGATCATAAATCTCCCCTCTTTAACCTTTCCCTTAATTTATCTCCCAGACTAGTAAATGGAAGAAGTTTCTGGTTTTCTAGTTAGAGCTTTTATTGTATGGTAATCACAAGGTGATGTTGATTAGAAGGATAGGAAAGTAGAAATATAATACAAATTGTCTTAAGTCTAAGCTTAGTCTATATTCTGTATAAAACTCACCAAAAGCCGAAGGCCACCTTTGGGGAGAGAGAGAGGCCATGTCAAGCGCGTGCTGCTGGTAACCGCGAGCCGGACCCAGTCGAACTCTCGTCAGCATCAGCCTGTGCAGCACAGTCAGGAGACCAGCAGAGCAGGAAAAAAGTCCCACTTCCGTTCTCTCCTTGCCTTTTAAGCTCGCACCCCGGAAGTGGACTGCTAGCAGGCAGTCTGACGTGCACAGCAGGCGGACTGGCGTGCGTAGCTCACGTCATTGGTCTCCTCCTCAAAAGAGTGGTCCTTAAAAAAAAAACTGGCGTCTTTCAGTTATCCTAACTGACTGTTAAAAAACTTTCATATTTTTTTTACCACACACTGTATCATATGGTGTGGTTGCTAGAGGTTGCCTTATTGACCTGAGAATTAATAAAACAATCAACATAAAAAAAAATTAAGGCCTTTAATTAAGACAGAGGCATTTTAACTGGTGATGCTGTCATAGCAAAATAGGAGTACCCAAAGGGTGGGGTTGTAAACAACAACAGTAACAACAACTAAACATAGCATGTCAAAAGGCTGCCTTTGGGGTTGATTACCTTTTGGTTGGCCTTTAAGATATTTTGCATAATAAATTGAGAGTAATAAGATAAATGTTAGGAGATCTACAAAGTAGTGGAGGCTGGAATTTATCAAAGTATGGTCAGTCCCAGGCAATTCATTGGCCTGGGAATGGAGACCAAGTCAAGATCAGTCAATTCTTAATAAATTGTGTTTGTCCAATTGTGTAAGTGTATGTTGGTTCTCAAAGCTGGGTTCTACTGGTTCCCTTGGCTTAGGTGAGGCATATGAGGGACCCTAGTGCTAGTGTTTGCCTGCTCTGTGGCACTAGGACTCAGAATCTACCCCTGGTTTCTGATGTGGGGTTTGTGACTGGCTTTCCAGGATCCTTATATGTTCTCTCAAACACCTTTCATGTTCTGTATCTATGATCTTAACATTCCACTTTTTAATAACTCTAAAGGTTAGTTTGTTTTCCTTAATATCTGGCCTAAATTTCCTCTTTGAAATTCCAAACTACTATTCTGTGTTCTGAACAAACAAAAAGCCTTTTCTACATAGTGACCTTCCACATAATTGAATCAACTATCAACTCCTATATCTCCCTATCCTCAGTCATCTCTGTACCTGACTGGCCATCACCAATTTCAACTGATTGTCATACTATCAACTGGCAATTCTTCCACATGTTAATTGCTCTCTTCTGAATGCTACACAATTCATCAATGTGATTTATAGACTGTGATTCCCAAATTTAAAAAAAACAAAATTCCAAATATGCTCTTATAAGGGTAAACTTCACTGGAATTAATTTTTTTTCCTGGAAGTTTTGCTTCTCTTAATGAGGTTCAAGATATCATTAAATTTTTTTTCTTTGTTTTTGGCTTTTGAAACATGTTGAAAGTCAACTCATGGATATTGAGCTTTCAAATTCTGATGAAAATTCTAGATTTTTTCCAATTAGATTTATCTAACCAAGCAGTCCGCATCCTATATTTGTGGATCTGATTATTTGAGCCTAAATATATGACATTACATTTTTCCCAACTGAAATTCACATTTTAAAAATTGTGCATACACTTTGATCCAGCCATACCTCTACTACGTATATATGCCAAAGTGATCATAAAAAAGGAAAAAGGATACATGTAAAAAATATGTATAACTGCACTTTTTTGAGGCAGCAAAAAATTGGAAATTGAGGGGATGCCCATCAATTGGGGAATGGCTAAACAACTGCTGGCAAATGAATGTAATTGTGCTATAAGAAACTATGAAGAGGTGGATTTCAGAAAAACTTGAAGAGACTTACATGAACTGATGCTGAGAGAAGTGAGCAGAACCAAGAGAACATTCAACACAGTAACAGCAACATTGTGTGATGATCAACTATGATAGACTTAACTCTCAGCAATACAATGTTCCAAGACAATTCCAAAAAACTCATTATGGAAAGTGCTCTCTACATACAGAAAAGGACTATGGAGATTGAAGAATGTTATTTTCACTTTTTAAAAAATTTCTTGTGGTTTTCCCCTTTTGTTCTGATTCTTCTTTCATAATCTGACTAATGTGGAAATATGTTTAATGTGATTGTACATATATTATGTGAGAAAATAATTATTAATAATGGATTTCTTAGGGGACCCAGTGTTTTCTTCAGTTCTCCCTCCCCACCCCACCCCCCTCCAAAAAGTCCAGGTTTCCGTGAGAAACTTTATCATATTCCATCTGGGACACAACTGAGGGGAAAAAAAAAAAACAATGGAAATAGATTCTTTGGTCTAGATCAGTGAAGGAATGATGGGAGTAAATAACCCCTAGATAATCATCTTTACCTTAAGCAACTTAAATAAGGTTATTTTGCATTCTTTTCACTGATGCCATTTCTAGATTTCATTTTAATGTAGAGCATCTTCAAATCATGTCTACCAATGGAATTAAATGATGCTAACCAGTTAGCTTTGATCAATGTAAAATGACCTGTGTGAGATTTAAAATTGGATACTAGAGCATTAACCTCCCCTTTGAAACCTTTCCCTTATTTATCTCCCAGATTAGTAAATGGAAGAAGCCTCTGGTCTCTAGTTAGAGCTTTTATTGTTTGGAAATTACAAGGTGATGTTGATTAGAGGGATAGGAAAGTAGAAATACAAAACAAATAGTCTTAAGTCTAAGCTTAGTCTATATTCCATATAAAAGTCACCAAAAGCCCAAGGCCACCTTTGGGGGGAGAGTCACAACAAGCACATGCTGTTACAGCAAGCCATGCCGAGTGGAACTCCAGTCAGTGTCTGTCTGTGCAGTGCAGCCAGCTTACAAGGAGAGCCGAAAAGAGTTCTCATTTCCATTATCTCCTTACCTTTTAAGCTCGCACCCCGGAAGTGAAGTGCTTAGCAGCCAGACTGGCGTGCGTAGCCCATGCATGGCCATCGGTCTCCTCCCCAAAAGGGTGGTCCTTTAAATACTGGCGTCTTTCAGTATTCACTAACAGACTGTTAAAAAACATTTTACCACACCCGCCTCTATCAAAAGAGGATAAAAAGCCCTGGAAGCTACCATGAGGCTCTCCCACTCTCTTTTATGACACTTTGGGTCTTTTGGGGCTTTTCTCCTGCTTGAATATGCTGAAGCTCTCTCATTGCTTTCTCTATCATGTGGTCTGAGATCATGAGGAGTTAGGGAGACACATGGTCAATCCCTTATTGATATAATATCAATAAATTAATAATATGCACATTGCCAAAATTTATATCTCTAACAATGGTAATTAATTTAAAAAAAACATAATATTTATCAGATTGCTTGCTGTCTTGGGGAGAGGCAAGGGAGAGAAGAGGAGAAAATTTTGCAACTCAAAATTTTATAAAAGTGAATGTTGAAAACTATTTTTGCATATAATTAGAAAAAATAAACCACTATAAACAAAAGAAATGTACATTATTAGATTCTATCCAAAACTTTACCAAGGCAATATATTTTTTGTATTCTTATCTTCATGCAGTCTATTTGGCAAGAATATAGCAGAATTCAGAGAACAAATTTGACCATCTACATATCATTGGTTCCTAATAAAAGCGAGAACAGAATGGATGACTGAAGTGATTTTTTTTTTGACAATACAACTTCTGAATTCAGAAATTGAAAAGGGAGAACCAGATGTGGTTAAAAAAATGCCATTCAGAATATTGAGGCAATTTCTTATATGACTTAGCTTTTAAGATTAAATATCTCAGAAATATCTACCATCTTAAACAGTGAGCTGCAGTCAAATTTCTTCAACAAACTGTGAAGTGTGGTTTTGGATGGAAAATAACTGCTACAAAGCTAAATGATTTCTTCAATAAGGGAAGGCAAAAGAAACAAGGATATGTTGGTTGATATATAGATCATGCATAAAGAGGACCAAAATGATACAACCATGCCAGTGTCAAGGTACAGTGTGCCCAGTTGTGGCTGACCAGACCATTATGAGCTCAGATGTTTCTACACAGATCACACTAACATATTCCATATGAACATTTGGAGTAGAGATGTCTCTACTCTTTACATATATACATTTTTTTGAGCTACTGCAATTCTGCTTTGTTCATAGAGCATAGTGACTTTTTGCTGCAGCATGACAGCTTTTACAGCATCTCATGATTTATTCCAATGTTCTTCAAAAGGAGAATAAGGGGGCAGCTAGGTGGCAAAGTGGATACAGCACCAGTCTTGGATTCAGGAGGACCTGAGGTCAAATCCTGCCTCAGACACTTGACACTTACTAGCTGTGTGACCCTGGGCAAGTCACTTAATTCTCATTGCCCGGAAAAAAAAGGGGAAAAAGGGGGCATTAAGGGTGTCCTTGTATTGTGTTTTCTGACCTCCATGTTAAGTCATAGGATTTCTCCTACACCCACACACAGGCACACAAACATACACATATAAACACACACAAATACACTCATATATACAGACATGTGTTAAGGGTTAAAATTCTAGCTAAACTGTCTAAAATATCTAATGAGTGGTCGCCAATAAATTATAAGCTTTAGCAAGAGTTAAACTTTTAAGCATTTATTAAGGAGAATAAGAATTTGGTAAAGAGAGAGAGAAAGGCCTAGATTCCTATCTATTAAAGGGAGAGCACATTTCTAGCTCCCTTCTCCGCCAGCGTCCTCAGGAAAGAGCCTTCCGTCTGAGCGCCAGTCTCTTCCTTCCTCCTCCCACTAGCCCGCGTCACTTCCTGACTCCTGGTCTTGCCCTCAAAGACCTTCGCTTCATGGGCAGAATTCTTCTACAGTAAGTCTCCAGCAGGTGGCGTCATTCCAATCGTTACAGTCCCCCCTGTTGTTCCTCAAGAAACAAAATGTTTCCTTGACGGAACAGTAAAAAGAATATAATAACTATTGCTAACTAATAATATGTGAACAACAATATAGAAAAGGAAGAGAGGAAAGTTTTGTCCAGAGGGGCGATTTTTTTTTTTTTGTCCTCATGAACCGACGCTTTGACATTAGTCTTGCAAAGGGAGGGCCTCTGCAGAGAATACATGTTACAGATGGTGTATATTATAACAGAAAGAGAAAAAAACAACAAAAACAACAAAGCAAAACTGTTCATTTAAAGTCTCTGAAAGTCTTTTCTCAGATGTCCTCTAGGTGTAGTCGTGGAATGGAAGTCTTTTCAGGGGTTGATGTGTGGATGCTGGTAATCAGCCAGGAAAATTTCCTACAAAATTGAACTTAACACTACTTTAAAATAGCTTTGTCAATAATCAAATCAAACAATGAAAGTTCTCAAAAACATTTCTAAGGGAATTCAGAATCTTAGTTGTTACACATGAAACATATAATAAAACAAAAATTGAACCATTCTTTAAAATTATAATATTACTATAGTCCCCCCCTTATGGAGGGTAATTGAGAAGACAATTGCTGCGATATTAATTTTTAAAAATAATTTTTATCTTTGTTTCATCACTTTTTGCATCATCTGCCTAATTATCCTCATGCCATTATGAGAAATTAGAAAATCTAATATAATTGGTAACAGGTATCAAGGCCAAATTCAACACTGTTATTTATCATGACACCTGAGATAATTATGGTGGTTACCATAAAAGAACAGAGAAATGATGGGATATGAGCATTCCCACACTTGAGCAATATGTACTGTCCATGCAGTATGCCAGGCTTAAAATAGGTGGATGGAATATATGTCCATGCCACCGAACATATTGGAGGAAACTGAGTCAGACTTAATCAGATGCATGGGATTGAGATGTCCATGGCATCAGGCATATAGGAGGGAGCATAGAAGCCAGGTGTAGAAGTGAGATGGGTGGGATGAATACTTCCAGCCATCTGTACAATATTGTGGGGAAAAATAAAATAAAATATTAAACCAAGAGAATCCAACCTCAACATTAGTCAAAAGCCATTCCCTCGGCCATACCTTGACTTCATGCATGTCTCCCCTCATGTGACAGTTCAGTGTCTGCTTTTGCATGTATTCCTCTTGTGATTGGATGGCATCTTGGCCAACTGGCATCTGATAACTCAGAATAAAGGCAATTAATGTCTCAAATGATAAGTTCCCATAATCCAAGTCTCATATGTATTTAAAAATTGAGGATAATAAATGATTGCAAAAAATGTGAATACATCTTGACTTGACACATCTTGACTTGACTTGACACAATATATATTTATGCAACAATTTCAAATAATACCCCTTCTTTTTTTACTTAGTATACAATCACTTTTTTGAAAAATCAGAACATATTTAAATATAAGTTAAAGCACAACAGAATCTCAGAGAAAACTTTTTTTTTGAAAAGAGAAAACTTTTACAAATGTTCCCCTCTTTTTTTTTTTTTGGAATATGCTTATCAAAAATAATACTTCTAGAATCAATTTACACTTGCCATGGCAACCAATTTGCCAGGGAAATGCTCTAAAGAGTTTGATCAAATAATCAGTTGAGAAAAAATAACAAAAACAAACAACTCAGAATATGGGAGCACAATACTCCTAGAATTAACATTGTATAATAAAATCAAAACCATCTTGCAATGTTTCAAAATTAGATAGACAAATGAAAAGAAGAAAATACACATGGAACAATAAAATACAGTGAAATTCAAACTAAGGAAATCTAAATGAATATGAACTTAATATCAATAAGAGTATTATAAAATATAAACTTGATCACATGACTATAAAAAGCTTTTACAAATATTCTCCTTGTTTTAGAAACTAAGTATAAGACAATCTCAAAAGCATGAAAATCTCTATGAAAATAAACCCATACTATTAATTTCAAAATGTATATATAATAGCACAGAAATCCTATGTAACCTCTGAACTGATACTATTACTCTGAGTGAATTCAGAACACTTTTGATTCCGATATCTAAAATCCCCAATACTCATATCAATACCTTGCTGCTTACTTCTACATTTCTGTACAATATATACCCTTCCATGGCAAAAGAAGCAGAGTCTTGAACTATGTTGATGATTGTCATTCTTATTCAGCTTAAGTTTTTCTTCTTTAACCCCTCTATATTGTCTGTCAGTCTTTTCACCATACAAATGCTTTATAAGATTACTAATGAAAGACAAAAGCAGGTTAGCAAAATTATGAACAAAACAAGCATATCTGGAATTTAAAGGGTTTTCTAAGGTTGCCTCAGAAGCACAGCCAGGCTGGGAAAGGGCTGAGCCTGAAGCTGCAAATGTAGTTAGAGAAAGTTGAGCATGCGCATCAGATCTCTGGACTTCCCAGGCAGGGGAAGCTATGGGCTTGGCCATAGGAGTAGAGGGTGGGGTCTGGAGAGGAGGGGAGGGACCAGAGCAATTTGAATCAGACTGGATTTTGAACTCAGGCCTGGATTCCTCTTCCCCCACTTTGCCTCCAGGTGCTAGGGGATTAAAAGTTTCTAGAGGGTGGGTCATTGCCTCCAGGCATGCAAAATTAGAGCAACAATTAGTGTTAGAACTGGGAAAAGCTGCGGGAATCTCTTCAGGTTTCTCTGAAAAAGCATGGTTGGGAGAGGGAGAGATATTTCCTTGTGTGAGTAAGTTGCTGGCTCTTTTAACAAAAATAAAAAGAAAAATAGAAAATCCACAAAAACAAAGCATTAACATGATCTTATCTCCCATTTGTCCGGTTAAACAGACTAAAATCAAAAATAGGATAATTAGGGAGTTTAAAAGGTCCATTCGAAAAAATTTAAAGGAAAACACAGCCAGTACACCAGTACTTAGCAGTTAAAGGGAGAGGGAGGGGAAATTTCTTACCCAACCAGAAGATCAGAAGAAGACTGAGGTTCAGCTTTCCTCTTCGTGGTCAGCCATCTGTTAAGGGTTAAAATTCTAGCTAAACTGTCTAAAATATCTAATGAGTGGTAGCCAATAAATTATAAGCTTTAGCAAGAGTTAAACTTTTAAGCATTTATTGAGGAGAATAAGAATTTGGTAAAGAGAGAGAGAAAGGCCTAGATTCCTATCTATTAAAGGGAGAGCACATTTCTAGCTCCCTTCTCCGCCAGCGTCCTCAGGAAAGAGCCTTCCGTCTGAGCGCCAGTCTCTTCCTTCCTCCTCCCACTAGCCCGCGTCACTTCCTGACTCCTGGTCTTGCCCTCAAAGACCTTCACTTCATGGGCAGAATTCTTCTACAGTAAGTCTCCAGCAGGTGGCGTCATTCCAATCGTTATACATGTATGTGTATGTATGTATGTATGTATGTATGTATGTATGTATGTATGTATATATGTGCATGTGTGTATTCTGTATATGTATATAAAAGATATAATCACTTATATGTATGTGTACAAATATAGATAACATTTACATGCTTCAATTAGCAATATTTATCTATATGTATAGTTGGTTGTATTTTGCTTAAATTTTAAATAATTTATATTTGTAAATTTCATGCGACATGCCATTAAAAAGAAATAACAAATTGGGAAAACAGATCTAACTGTAGGAGACATTGGCACAATCCTAAATGGCCCAAGAGTTGTCAATTACCACATGCAGGTTTTAAACATTTGAATTACCATCCTGAGGCTCTGCATATTGATTTTTTTCAGTGTTAAATCTTTAAATGGGGAAAAAGAAATCATAGAACCTCTCACTAAAGATTGTTCTTCCATTATATTACTATGATAACCCCTCAGATTGGAATCCATTTTACCAATATAAAACTCATCCTTGTATCTAAATAAAAGCAGTGACTAAAAATAAAACAGCCTTAATGAATAATGCATTTTTCCCCAAAATATTAATGGTCTATAAAAATTTAGAACAAATTTAACAGAACAATTTGAGGTATATATTTCTACATACAGAATCAATTTCTAAGTATCATTACATGCAGAAACAATTTCAAACAACCAATGTTTTCATTAAGTATCCCCCCAAAGTCCATTCCTTAATCTATGTTTCACTAAATTAATAGGCAGAAATTGTACTGGGGAAACAAACAATGGCAACAGTGAAAACAAAATAGGCTCTGATCTCAAGGCCTTATATTTAATGGTTATGTTTCTCCTAAGCCAGTGGTAGGGGGAGGAACAATATACACATAAAAGTTTTTTTTTCTCCTTTCATGAAGAGAATCATTACAATAGGGTGATGTCATGACTTACAGTGAATTAGATTTAAATGAGGGAGGTCTTTACAAAGTCAGGAGCCTTACTCTCTCTTCAGGGGGAAAAAGCATATTCAATGAAGAAGAGGACTTTCAGTCATCCTTGATGAAAAGACCTGAACTGAATAGAAAGTATGACTTTCAAATACAAAACTCAAGAGAAGCCTAAAAAGAAAAACAAGAAAAGGAAATCATATTGGATGATGCACATATCTATAAGAACTTTCTCATTATTAAGGCCATTGGAAGGAGTACATACACATATATCTAGAGAGAGGGCAGAGTTGTGAGTTGAATTTGAAGGGATGTTATCTAAAAAAAAAAAAGAATGCACTGGGACAAAGGGAAAGTAAGAGGTGGAATGGGGTAAATTATCTCACATAAAAGAAGCAAGAAAAAACTTTTACAGGAGAGGGGCAGATGAGGGAATTGAGGGGGAGTGAGTGAACCTTACTCTCAACATTAATGGCTCAACTGGGTATAAAAATCTAACTTGCCCTGAAAGAAAGTAGGAGGCCAGAGGGATAAGAGAGTGTGGGGTGGGCAATAAAAGGGAAGGCAGATTTGGAGAGTGGGTATTAAGAAGAAAAACACTTTTGAGGAAGAACAGGGTGAAAGGAGAGAAAGAATAGAATAGATGCTGATGGAGGCAAATACAATTAGCAATAGTAACTGTGAAAAAAAATTTGAAGCAAGTTTCTCTGATGAAGCCTCATTTCTCAAACAAAGAGAGTCAAACTTTTAAAATATGAGTCATTACTCAATTGATAATTGGGGAATTGATAATTCATGTGAACAGTTTTTCAGATTAAGTAAGCAAAACTATGTGTAGCCATATGAAAAAAAAATACTCTCACTATTGTTTGAAGAGATGCAAATCAAAACAATTCAAGGATACCTCATACTTCTTAGCTAATAAAACAAGAGAAAAATGGAAAATACTGGAGGTGATGTAGGAAAATAAGACATTAATGCACAGTTGGTGGATAGACTGATACAACCATTCTTGAGAGCAATTTAGAACTATGACCAAAGGGCAAAAAAAATCATGCACACTTTTTGACCCAGTAATAAGACTACTAGGTCTGTAACCAAAAACCAGATTAAAATGAAAAGGAAAAGAACATATATATATATATATATATATATATATATATATTTATAACATTTCATTACCAGTGGCAAGTTATTGGAAATGGAGAGGCTGACCATCAATTGAGGAATGGCTGGACAAATTATGGTATGTGATTATGATGGAACGCCATTGTACTTTAGGAAATGATGAGCAGGAAGCTCTCAGAAAAAAAAAATGGAAAGAATCATATGAGTAACTTCACAGAGAAATGTACTGTGTAGAAAATAATAGCAATGTTGTGGGATGATCAGGGATGAATATCTTAGCTATTCCCAGCAATATAATGATCCAAGAGAACTCTGAAGTAAGTTTGATGAAGAATGCTATCCATTCCCAAAGAAAGAACTTATGATGTCTGAATACAGATTGAAGCATATTTTAATTTCATTTTTCTTGAGAGTTTTTTGGTCTCTTTTTTTCCAAACATGACACATATGGAAATATTTTGAATTACATATGTAAAACCTATATGGGATTGCTTGTCTTCATAATGCAGGGGGGATGAAGTTAATTTGAAAATAAAGGTTTTAAAAACATGTGTTAAAATTGTTTTTACATGTAATTGTCAGAAGATATACTTGCTAACATTGTCTCCTCATCTCAGAGAGAAGTAGGAATCGTTTTGGTGTTCCTACACGTGACAGTCAATCAATTTTCTCATGTAATCTAAAAGTGTTCTTACTAAGAATAAACTTAAATTTCTTTATTACCTATCCTGTTACTGCTGAAATAAACTTTTCTTTAAAATACAATGAGGTAACCCCAAGGTGTATCCTAGTCTACACTTGTCTAATGGCTCTATAATTTAAAAGTCAGTTCCTGTAACTATGCTCACTTCATGTCCAGTATATCTCAATTTCCAGGATTGACCATATACTTGTAAGCAATCTCCCTGCCTTAAATTTACCCCATACCTGAATCCTGCTCTCTCAGTTGATGAGTCCATGCCCCAAACTGCAATCTCATAAGATGCTCCAGCTATGCTCAGTTCATTCCTAGATTGATTCACTCTTTGATCTCCTTGTCAACAGCATTGCCTTCTTTTTCCCACTCTCTCTCTGAAGTTGACCTATTCTGTCTCTCCCTGCCCCCATTAGAATTTAAGATTCTGGAGGAGAGGCACTGCCTAGTTTGCTTATATATGTATTTCTTACCCTTAGTACAATGCCTGACACATAGTAATTACTTAACAAATACTTTCCATGTGTGGATAAGGACAGAAATAGGTAAAGTGGTTGGATCTGTGATTAAGTAATTCCATGTTAGGATGGGAAAATTTTCTCTGCCACTGCATGCCAGTAAGTTCTCTGCATTGTATGGAATTAGAGAATTGCCATTAAATATGAAAGGTTAAATGAGGTACCCATGGCCTTAAAGCCAGTTTGAATCAGAACTAGAACTAGAACTCAGATTTTTTTGAATCCAAAGCCAACTCCCTATCAAATTAGTAATGCTCTCTCTCTCAGTATGTTAGATTTCTTACATGCACAAGCATGTGCCACTCTCCTCCTCCTAACCAACCTTGGTGCAGATTACTTCTTCTTCTTCTTTTTTTTTTTTTTGTGGGCATTGGGGGTTAAGTGACTTTCCCAGGGTCACACAGCTAGTAAGTACCAAGTGTCTGAGGCCGGATTTGAACTCAGGTACTCCTGAATCCAGGGCCAGTGCTTTATCCACTGTACCACCTAGCTGCCTCCCAGATTACTTCTTAAGCTAATATTTTAAATGAAAATATGAAACAAATTTGATTCATTTTGCTCCTACTCAGAAGGCTAGGAAAATGTAAAACAAAGCAATTTATGGCTTATTTCTATTAGATTATTACCTCCCATTTCAAATGGTCCAGAAGCTCATTAACGTTATACAAGTATATACAAGTATAGTAGCATTATATTCTTCCTAGCAAGATCATAATATAAGGATTACAAGACCAAGTAATAAAACTCCAAGTAACATTATAGTGCACACATAAAGGGTTAGACATCTCACAACCCAGCAGCAACAGTATTCCTGTTAATGGTTGAGTTCATGGCTTTATTTTTCCCAAAGGAACATACTCCCTGAAATTATTGGCACATGACAGCTATTGTTCATTGCTCTGCAATATCAAGGTCATAGATAAGGGTAAGAGAGATGGTGTTATTTTATAGTATGAGTGAGGCAGGTGGGAAAGAAAAAAAATAACAATAATAATAACAAAAAAAACCCCTTCATTTACATAAGAGGGGGCCAGATCCAAATTAGGAGCATAAAAATGTGACTTTTTTTCTGTTCTATTGCAGAAATAATGTAATTACAAAAGTCAATCAAAGAATGATTCATAAGATCTAAAACTGGAAAAGACCATACAGATCACCTTGTTCAACTTCATTTTATAGGTGTAAAAGCAGACTGAGCAGGATTGTGTACCTAGAAAATAGCAGAGCAAAAATTCAAACTTATCTATGCTCTTTAAATAAAAAATTCAATGCTTTTTTAAAAAAATCACTATACTGCCTCTAGTTTTGTGATCAAACCATGACAAATAATATTCCAGCAAATTATCAAGGATAACTTCCCTGAAATTGCAGAATCAGAGTATAAAAACATCATTGAAAGAATACACAGACAACCTCCTGAAAGAGACCCCAAAAAGAAAATTTCAAGGAATATTGTAGCCAAACTCCAAAATTATCAGATGAAGGAGAAAATACTCCAAGCATCAAGAGAGAAACCATTTAAATATCATTGAGTCACAGTCAGGATTGCACAGGACTTGGCAGCTTCAACATTAAAGGATTGCAGGGATTGGAATATGATATTCAGGGAAGCAAAGGAGCTTGGATTACAATCCATAATCAACCACCCAGCAAAACTGATCATTCTCTTTCAGAGGGAAAAGATGAACATTCAATGAAATGGGGGACTTCCAAGGCTTCCTGAGAAAAAGACCAGAACTGAACAGAAAATTTGATCTCCAAATACAAAATTCAAGAGACATATAAAGAGGTAAACAAGGGGGGAACGAAGGTTGTTCAATGAGGTAAAACTGCTTGCATCCCTATGAGGGAGGATACTGCTTTTAAGTCTTAGGATATGCATCTCTGTTAAGGTATTGTTATTAAATTGACTTTGATGTTATGATATAAAAAATCTTAAGCAGCAGAATAAAAGAAGACTGGGGGACAAGAAGAAGGAGGAGGTGGAATGGGGTCAATTACATCATATGAAGAGGCACAAAAAGAATCCATTACAGTAGAGGGAAAGAAGGGAGGGGTGAGCATTGTTTCAACCTTACTCTCATCAGATTTGGTTCAGGGAGAGAATAAAATATACTCCCATTTATAGAAAGAAAATTGGCTTACTCTTAAAGGACACAATAAGGTAAGGGGAAAAGGGTGGTATTCATAGGAGGGAAGGGAAGAAGCAAGGAACAAAGGAGCAAGAAAAAGAAGGGCAGCTGATAAAAGGGAGGGCAAATTGATGGAAGCAGTGGTCAGAAGCAAAACACTGGTCAATAAGAATAGGGTGAAAGAATGAAAAAAGAGTACAAACAAAGGGGGAAAGAGGATGGAGGGAAATAAATAGTTAATGATCTTAATTGTGAATGTGAATGGCATGAACTCTTCCATAAAACAGAAGTAAATAGCAGAGTGGGTTAAAATCAGAATTCTACAATATGTTGTTTACAAGAAACACATTTGAAGAAGAGAGATACACACAGAGTAAAGGTAAAAGCTTGGAACAGAATATATTATGCATCAGCTGACTTCAAAAAAGGAGGGGCAGCAATTTTTATCTCAAACAAAGTAAAAGCAAAAATAGATCTAATTAAAAGAGATATGAAAGGAAACGACATCTTGCTAAAAGTTACTATAGATAACAAAGTAATATCAATACTAAACATGTATGCACCACATGGTATAGCATTCAAATTCTTAGAGGAGAAGTTTCAAAAGGAAAAAGACAGCAAAACTATACTAGTGGGGGATATGAATCTTCCCCTTTCAGAATTAGATAAATCTAGCCACAAAATAAGTAAGAAAGAAGTTAAAGAGGTGAATAAAATATCAGAAAATTTAGATATGAAAACTATCTGGAGAAAACTTAATGGAGATAGAAAGGAATATATCTTTTTCTCAGTGGGACATGGTACATACTAAAAAAATGACTATATATTAGGGCACAAAAACCTAATAGTCAAATGTAGAAGGGCAGAAGTAGGAAATGCATCCTTCTCATATCATGATACAACAAAAATTACATGTAGTAAAGAGCCATGGAAAGGGAGACAGAAAATTAATTGGAAACTAAACAATCTCATCCTTCAAGAATGAGTGGGTCAAACAACAAATCACAGAAACAATAACTTTACCCAAAATAAAGACAATAATGAGACAACATACCAAAACCTATGTGATGCAGCCAAAGCAGTGCTTAGGGGAAATTTTATATCTCTAAATGCTTACACGAATAAAAAACAGAAAGAAGAGATCAATGAATTAGGCATGCAACTAAAAAATCTAGAAAAAGAACAAATAAAAATCCCCAAATAAATACTAATTTAGAAATCCTGAAAATCACAGGAAAAATTAATAAAATTGAAAGCAAGAAAACTGTAGCATTAAGCAATAAAACTAAGAACTGATTTTATGAAAAAAAAACCAATAAAATAGATAAATTTTGGTTAATTTGATTAAAAAAGAGAAAGAAAAAAAATACCAGAATCAAAAATGAAAAAGGTGATGTTACCACCAATGAAGTGGAAATTAAAAAAAATAATTAGGAGCTATTTTACCCAACCGTATGCCAATAAGTTTGACAATCTAAATGAAATGGATGAATATTTTCAAAAATACAAATTGCCCAGGCTAACTGAAGAGGAAATGAAATCCTTTTATAGGTCCATTTTAGAAAAAGAAATTGAACAAGTCATCAATGAACTCCCTAAGAAAACCTCTCCAGTGCCAGATGGGTTTACAAGTGATTTCTATGAAACATTAAAGAACAATTATTTCCAATACTATACAAACTCTTTGGAGAAATAGGTGAAGAAGGAGTACTACCAAATTTCTTTTTTGACACAAATATGGTGTCGATACCTAAACCAGGCAGAGCCAAAACAGAGAAATAAAATTACAGAATTTCCCTAATAAAGATCGATGAAAAAATCTTAAAACATTAGCAAGGAGATTACAGCAAGTGATCAACAGGATAATACACTATGACCAGGTGGGATTTATACCAGGAATGCAAGGTTGATTCAACTTTAGAAAAACTATTAATGTAATCAACAACATCAATAAAAAAAACTAACCAAAATGATATGATTATGTGGATAGAGGCAGAGAAAGCATTTGACAAAATACAACACTCATTCCTATAACAAACAATAGACAGCATTGGAATAGGTGGAGCATTCTTTAAAATAATTATCAGTATCTACCTAAAACTGTTAGCAAACATTATATGTAATGGGGATATGTTAGAGACATTCCCAATAAGATAAGGCATGAAACAGGAATGTCCATGATCACATCTATTATTGAATATTGTACTAGAAATTTTATTTATTTTATTTATTTTATTTATTTATTTTTTATTTTTTTTAGTGAGGCAATTGGGGTTAAGTGACTTGCCCAGGGTCACATAGCTAGTAAGTGTTAAGTGTCTGAGGCTGGATTTGAACTCAGGTACTCCTGACTCCAGGGCCGGTGTTCTATCCACTGTGCCACCTAGCTGCCCCCTAGAAATTTTAGCTATAGCAATGAGAGAAGAAAAAGGAATTAAAGGAATTAGATTAGGCAAGGGGGAAACAAAACTTTCACTCTTTGTAGATGATATGATGGTATACTTAGAGAATCCCAAAGAATCAACTTAAAAAGTGCTTGAAATAATTAACAACTTGAGCAAAGTTGCAGGATATAAAATAAATTCACATAAATCATCAGCATTTCTATACATGACTAACACAGCTCAGCAGCAATAGAAAGAAAAAGAAATTCCACTTAAAGTAACAGTAGACAATATAAAATACTTGGGACTCTACCTCCCAAGACAAACCCAGAAAGTCTATGAACACAATTACAAAACACTTTTCCCGCAAATAACATCAGATCTACATAATTAGAAAAGTATCAATTGCTCACAAATAGGCCTAGCTAATATAATAAAAAATGACAACTCTAACTAAATTAATTTACCTATTCAGTGCCATACCAATCAGACTACCTAAAAATCATTTTATAGAGTTACAAAAACTAAAAACAAAATTCACCTGGAAAAACAAAAAGTCAAGAATATCAAGGGAACTAATGAAAAAAAAATGCACAGGAAGGTGGACTAGCCATACCAAAATTGAAGATAGACTATAAAGTGTCAGTCATCAAAACTATGTGGTACTTGCTAAGAAATAGAGTGGTGGATCAAGGGAATAGGTTAGTCACAGGAGACATAGTAGTAAATAACTATAATAATCTGCTGTTTGATAAACCCAAAGACTCCAGCCTCTGGGATAGGAATTCAATATTTGACAAAAACTTCTGAGAAAACTGGAAGATAGTGTGGCAGAAACTAGTCATAGGCCAACTTCTTAGACCTTATATAAAAATAAGGTCAAAATGGGTTCAAGAATTAGACACGGGGGCGGCTAGGTGGTGTTAAGGGCTAAAATTCTAGCTAAACTGTCTAAAATATCTAATGAGTAGTCGCCAATAAATTATAAGCTTTAGCAAGAGTTAGACTTTTAAGCATTTATTAAGGAGAATAAGAATTTGGTAAAGAGAGAGAAAAAGGCCTAGATTCCTATCTATTAAAGGGAGAGCACATTTCTAGCTCCCTTCTCCGCCAGAGTCCAGAGGAAAGAGAGCCAGACTGAGCGCCAGTCTCTTCCTTCCTCCTCCCACTAGCCCGCGTCACTTCCTGACTCCTGGTCTTGCCCTCAAAGACCTTCGCTTCATGGGCAGAACTCTTCTACAGTAAGTCTCCAGCAGGTGGTGTCATTCCAATCATTACAGTCCCCCCTGTTGTTCCTCAAGAAACAAAATGTTTCCTTGACGGAACAGTAAAAACAATATAATAACTATTGCTAACTAATAATATGTGAACAACAATATAGAAAAGGAAGAGAGGAAAGTTTTGTCCAGAGGGGCGATTTTTTTTTGTCCTCATGAACCGACGCTTTGACATTAGTCTTGCAAAGGGAGGGCCTCTGCAGAGAATACATGTTACAGATGGTGTATATTATAACAGAAAGAGAAAAAAACAACAAAAACAACAAATCAAAACTGTTCATTTAAAGTCTCTGAAAGTCTTTTCTCAGATGTCCTCTAGGTGTAGTCGTGGAATGGAAGTCTTTTCAGGGGTTGATGTGTGGATGCTGGTAATCAGCCAGGAAATTTCCTACAAAATTGAGCTTAATACAACTTTAAAATAGCTTTGTCAATAATCAAATCAAACAATGAAAGTTCTCAAAAACATGTCTAAGGGAATACAGAATCTTAGTTGTTAACACGTGAAACATACAATAAAACAAAAATTGAACCATTCTTTAAAATTACATTATTATTATAGTCCCCCCTTATGGAGAGTAATTGAGAAGACAATTGCTGCGATATTAATTTTTAAAAATAATTTTTATCTTTGTTTCATCACTTTTTGCATCATCTGCCTAATTATCCTCATGCCATTATGAGAAATTAGAAAATCTAATATAATTGGTAACAGGTGTCAAGGCCAAATTCAACACTGTTATTTATCATGACACCTGAGATAATTATGGGGGTTACCATAAAAGAACAGAGAAATGATGGGATATGAGCATTCCCACACTTGAGCAATATGTACTGTCCATGCAGTATGCCAGGCTTAAAATAGGTGGATGGAATATATGTCCATGCCACCGAACATATTGGAGGAAACTGAGTCAGACTTAATCAGATGCATGGGATTGAGATGTCCATGGCATCAGGCATATAGGAGGGAGCATAGAAGCCAAGTGTAGGAGTGAGATGGGTGGGATGAATACTTCCAGCCATCTGTACAATATTGTGGGGAAAAATAAAATAAAATATTAAACCAAGAGAATCCAACCTCAACATTTGTCAAAAGCCGTTCTCTCGGCCATACCTTGACTTCATGCATGTCTCCCTGATGTGACAGTTCAGTGTCTGCTCTTGCATGTATTCCTCTTGTGATTGGATGGCACCTTGGCCAACTGGCATCTGATAACTCAGAATAAAGGCAATTAATGTCTTAAATGATAAGTTCCCATAATCCAAGTCTCATATGGATTTAAAAATTGAGGATAATAAATGATTGCAAAAAATGTGAATACATCTTGACTCAGAACACAATATATAATTATGCAACAATTTCAAATAATACCCCTTTTTTTTACTTAGTATAAAATTACTTTTTTGAAAAATCTGAACATATTTAAATACAAGTTAAAGCACAACACAATCTCAAAGACAACTTTTACAAATGTTCCTCTCTTTTTTTTTTTTTGGAATATGCTTATCAAAAATAATACTTCTAGAATCAATTTACACTTGCCATGGCAAACAATTTGCCAGGGAAATGCTTTAAAGAGTTTGATCAAATAATCAGTTGAGAAAAAATAGCAAAAACAAATAACTCAGAATATGGGAGCACAATACTCCTAGAATTAACATTGTATTATGAAATCAAAACCATGTTTCAAAATTAGATAGATGAATGAATAGAAGAAAATACACGTGGAATAATAAAAGACAATGAAATTCAAACTAGGGAAATCTAAATGAATATGAACTTAATATTAATAAGAGTATTACAAAATATAAACTTGATCGCATGACTATAAAAAGCTTTTACAAATATTCTCCTTGTTTTAGAAACTAAGTATAAGACACAATCTCAAAAGCATTAAAATCTCTATGAAAATAAACCTATACCATTAATTCCAAAATGTATATGTAATAGCATAGAAATCCTATGTAACCTCTGAACTGACATTAATAATCTGAGTGAATTCAGAACACTCTTGATTCCGATATCTAAAATCCCCAATACTCATATCAATACCTTGCTGCTTACTTCTACATTTCTATAAAATATATACCCTTCCATGGCAAAAGAAGCAGAGTCTTGAACTATGTTGATTGTCATTCTTATTCAGCTTAAGTTTTTCTTCTTTAACCCCTCTATATTGTCTGTCGGGCTTTTCACCATACAAATGCTTTATAAGATTACTAATTAAAGACAAAAACAGGTTAGCAAAATTATGAACAAAACGAGCATATCTGGAATTTAAAGAGTTTTCTAAGATTGTCTCAAAAGCACAGCCAGGCCGGGGAAGGGCTGAGTCTGAAGCTGCAAATGCAGGTAGAAAAAGTTGAGCATGCACCAGATCTCTGGACTTCCCAGGCAGGGGAAGCTATGGGCTTGGCCATAGGAGGAGTAGAGGGTGGGGTCTGGAGAGGAGGGGAGGGACCAGAGCAATTTGAATCAGACTTGATTTTGAACTCAGGCCTGGATTCCTCTTCCCCCACTTTGCCTTCAGGTGCTAGGGGATTAAAAGCTTCTAGAGGGTGGGTCATTGCCTCCAGGCATGCAAAATTAGAGCAACAATTAGTGTTAGAACTGGGAAAAGCTGCGGGAATCTCTTCAGGTTTCTCTGAAAAAGCATGGTTGGGAGAGGGAGAGATATTTCCTTGTGTGAGTAAGTTGCTGGCTCTTTTAACAAAAATAAAAAGAAAAATAGAAAATCCACAAAAACAAAGCATTAACATGATCTTATCTCCCATTTGTCTGGTTAAACAGACTAAAATCAAAAATAGGGTAATTAGGGAGTTTAAAAGGTCCATTCGAAAAAATTTAAAGGAAAACACAGCCAGTACACCAGTACTTAGCAGTTAAAGGGAGAGGGAGGGGAAATTTCTTACCCAACCAGAAGATCAGAAGAAGACTGAGGTTCAGCTTTCCTCTTCGTGGTCAGCCATCTGTTAAGGGCTAAAATTCTAGCTAAACTGTCTAAAATATCTAATGAGTAGTCGCCAATAAATTATAAGCTTTAGCAAGAGTTAGACTTTTAAGCATTTATTAAGGAGAATAAGAATTTGGTAAAGAGAGAGAAAAAGGCCTAGATTCCTATCTATTAAAGGGAGAGCACATTTCTAGCTCCCTTCTCCGCCAGAGTCCAGAGGAAAGAGAGCCAGACTGAGCGCCAGTCTCTTCCTTCCTCCTCCCACTAGCCCGCGTCACTTCCTGACTCCTGGTCTTGCCCTCAAAGACCTTCGCTTCATGGGCAGAACTCTTCTACAGTAAGTCTCCAGCAGGTGGTGTCATTCCAGTCATTACAGTGGCGCAGTGGATGAAGCACCGGCTCGGGATTCAGGAGTACCTGAATTCAAATCCGGCCTCAGACACTTGACACTTACTAGCTGTGTAACCCTGGGCAAGTCGCTTAACCCCCATTGCCCCAAGAAAACAAAAACAAAACAAAACAAAACAAAACAAAAGAAAGAATTAGACACAAAAGGTGATATCATAGATAAATTAGGAGAGGAAGGAAAGTTTACCTTTCTGATCTACTGAGAGGAAAATAATTTATGTCCAAAAAAGAGATAGAGACTATTATGGGGGGCAGCTAGGTGGCTCAGTGGATAGAGCACCGGCCCTGGATTCAGGAGTACCTGAGATCAAATCTGGCCTCAGACACTTAACACTTACTAGCTGTGTGACCTTGGGCAAGTCACTTAACCCCAACTGCCTCACTAAAAAAAAAAAAGAAAAAGAAAAAGAATATTATGAAATGTAAGATGGAAGACTTTGATTACATTAAATTAAAAAGCTTTTGTACAAACAGAATCAGCGCAGCCTAAATTTTAATGGGGGCAGAAAACTGGGAAACAATTTTTAGTCAGCATTTCTGATGAAGGCCTCATTTCTAAAATATATAGGGAACTAAATAACATTTATGAGAATGTAAGTCATTCCCTTATTGAGAAATGGTCAAAGGATATGAACAGGCAGTTTTCAGATGAAGAAGTCTGCTATCTATTGCCATATGAAAAAATGCTCTAAATCACTGTTGATCAAAAATTAAAAAAAAAAAACAAACCTCTGAGGTACCACCTCACCCCTATCAGATTGGATAATATGACAAAAAAGGAAAATAATAAATGTTGGAGAAGCTGTGGAAAAATTGGAACACTAATGCATTGTTGGTGGAGCTGTGAAGCAATCCAACCTCTTCTGGAAAGCAATTTGGAACTATCCCCAAAGGGGTAAGGATCTGTTTATACTCTTTAACTCAGTGGTACCACTGCTAGGTCTGTTTCCCAAAAACACCATAGAGAAGGGAAAAGCTTCCACGTATACAAAAATATTTATAGCTGCTCTCTTCATGGTGGCAAAGAATTGGAAATTGAGGGAATGCCCATCAAAAGGGGAATGGCTAAACAAGTTGTAGTATATGAATGTAATGGAATTCTATTGTGCTGTAAGAAACGATGAGCAGGAGGAGTTCAGAGAAACCTGGAATGACTGATGCTGTGTGACAGGAACAGAACCAGGAGAATGTTGTACTTAGTAACAGCAACATTGTGTGATGGACTGTTGGGATAGATTTGGCTCTTCTCAGCAGTGCAATGATCCAAAACAGTTTCAAAGAACTCGTGGTAGAAAATGTTCTCAACATCCAGAAAAAAAGAACTGTGAATTATGAATGCAGATTGAACCATACCATTTCTACCTTTGGACTGTTTTTTTTTTCCTTCTTTTTTGAAGTTTTTCCCATTTACTCTGATTCTTCTTTCAAAAGATGACTAATGTAGAAATGTGTTTAATGCATTTGTACACATATATCCTATATCAGACTGCTTTCCATCTTGGGGAGGAGGGAGGGAAGGGAGGGTGGGAGAAAAAAAATGGAACTAAAAATCTTGTGAAAACAAATGTTGAAAACCTTCTTTATATGTAACTGGAAAATAATAAAACACAAAAAAACTATGACAAATATCAGTTGGCTAATTGTATAGACATATATCAAATTCTAATACATAGACATTGTAAGACAATTATATTTTAAAACTTAAAGGGAAAATTTTTTAAATGTGTTTTATATATAATAACATAATTCCCAGACAACTTAAAACCTGGAGTCACTGCTGTCTCATAACTGCATGATTTACTTTATCAGTTTATGAGTTAAAAGCTCTATTTGTAAATATGACTTCTTACTCATAAATGCCAAGTATTCTAACAAAGCAATAATGGTTCTTGGCCAAAAGAAAAAAAGTGCAAATGGTGTATTTTCTTCTATAGAAAAAAGCATGCATATGGATGGAGAGTGAGTGCTAAAAACTCCAATTGAGCTCAAAGTGTTAGGAAAACCTAAGGCTAAAAAAAGACTCATTTTAGCTAAATTGGGTGGAAAGGATGATCAAAGAGGGTTTAAGACATTTGCTTAGGGTAGATAGAACAACTGAGTAGGCAGAGATGCTCATTTTTTTTTAATTTTATTTGTTTTCTTTTTGAAGGAAAATAATTTTCCAAGTGGATATAAAGAAGGAAAAAAAAGAGTAATATGCAAGTAACATGCAGTTTAAATAGGGAGACAGTTAAAAACAAATATAAAAACTAACTGCACAAAAATAGTTGATTCCTTTGCTGAGATGAACTATATTTCAAAGTAATGCAAAAAGAAACAAACAAACAAAAAATCAAATGTGTAAGTGACCTTTTATAGATGGTGGAGGAAAAAAATACAATAGCAATAGAGGAAAAAGGGTCCAATTTTCAAAAAAGTTCTAACATAGAATTTTAAAAATATACATCCATGCTCAGTCACTGGGGTGAGAGAAGGAAGACTATATTGGAGCCAAGATGGCAGAGAAGAGGCTGTGACACCCAGAAGCTCCCAATAAACCCGCCCATTCACACCCAAATAATGCGGTAAAAATCAAAACCCAGAACAGCCTAATGCACATAAGAACAGAGTGAGACCATTTCTCTGCAAAAGAGGGCAATTTTTATCACCTACTGATCAGGCTGAACAGCTAAGCACGCGGCCCTGACCCAGCCAAGGACACAGCTTCCAGCACATATCAGAGTCTTCAGCACCCGCAGCTTCTGAGGCTCCGATCACGGACTGGTGAGGGGGTTTGGCGGTAGGCTGGGGTGAAGTGGAGGCAGTATCTACTGGAGTTGGGGCAAAGCGCCTTGGGTCTAAACCAGCGGGCTGAATTGAGTGGTGGTGGCCCAGTGGGGGAGGGGTAAAAGCACGTCAAGCTTCCCACCACAGAATATCAGAGTTCAATCAGACTTCTGTTTCCAGGTCAAAGAGAAAGCGGCTGTGATTACTCACAAGCCAGGCAGGCTGAGAAGAAGCCCAATCACCCCCTGGGCCATGCTGTAGCATGAACAGTGTCTCCTGGAAGCAGCGCTACACTTTAAGAAGGAGTAAAAATCCAAGAAATAGTAAGCCAGGATGAGTAGGCAGAGTAAGCAGAAGACCATTGAAAACTTCTTTGGGAGAAAGGTAGACCACAACACATCCTGAGAAGAAGAAGATTAGAATAGGGTCAAAGCTCCAACATCCAAAGTTTCCAAGAAAAATATGAACTGGTCTCAGGCCATGGAAGCTCTCAAAAGGGACTTTGAAGAGAAAGTAGGAGAGATAGAATGAAGATGTAGAGAAAGAGAGGAAGGAATGGAAAGAGAAATGAGAGTGATGCAGGAGAGTCATGAGAAAAAAGTCAACAGTTTGAAAAGCCAAATGGAAAAGGAGATTAAAAAACGGTCTGCTGAAAATAATTGCCTAAGAATTAGGATTGAACAAATGGAAGCTAGTGAATTTATGAGAAACCAAGACACAGTAAAGCAAATCCAATTGAATGAAAAAATAGAGGGCAATGTGAAATATCTCCTTGGAAAAACAGCTGACCTAGAAAATAAATCTAGGAGAGATAATTTGAAAATCACTGGACTACCTGAAAACCATGACCAAAACAAGAGCTTAGACACCATCCTCCAAGAGATTGTGTGGGAAAATTGCCCGGATATTCTAGAAGCAGAAGCTAAAATAGAAATTGAAAGAATCCACCGATCACCTCCTGAAAGAGATCCCAAAAGGAAAACCTCCAGGAATATTATAGCCGAATTCCAGAACACCCACATCAAGGAGAAAATATTGCAAACACCTAGAAAAAAGGAATTTAAATACTGTGGAGCTCCAATAAGGATAAAGCAAGACCTAGCAGCTTCTACATTAAAGGACCGGCGGGCATGGAATATGATATTCCAGAGGGCAAAGGAGCTGGGACTACAGCCAAAAATCACATACCCAGAAAAACTAAGCATCATCTTTCAGAGGCAAACATGGAACTTCAAGGAGAAAGAAGACTTTCAGGCATTTGTTATGAAAAGACCTGAACTGAATAGAAAATTTGACTTTCAAATACAAGACCCTGGAGAAGCATAAAAAGATAAACAGGAAAAAAGACTTCATGAGGTATATTAAAAGATCAAACTATTTATATTCCTACATGGGAAGATAATACTTCCAACTCATAAGAACCATCTCAGTAAGGTTTTAACAGAGGACACAGGTCTGAACTGAATACGAAGGGATGTTATGTTTTGTTCTTTGTGGGGTGTCTTATGTCTGGGGCCAGATTTGGGCTTGGGGCCACCTGGGTTCTTGGCTGGTGACTTGTCCACTGTGCCACCTAACTAACCCATAATGACATCCTTAAAATAGGGTTGAGGTGCAGGAGAAATAGACTGGGGGAGGGGGAAGTGGAAAGATGGTCTGGGGAGAGGTTGTTCACATGAAGGAAACAAGAAAAAAGCTTATGGAGGGGAGGGGAAGAGGGGGAAGGAAATGAGGAGTGAGTGAACATTAATATCATCAGAATTGACTCAAAGAAGGACTAACATACATACTCAAGTGGGTATAGTAATATATTTTTGCCCTGAGGGAGGGAAGGGAGATAAGGGGGGGGGAGGGGAAGGAGGGAAAGACAGATTGGGGGAGAGAGCAGTAAAAAGCAAAATACTTTTGAGGAAGGTAAAGATGTTCTGCATAACTGCACAAGTATGACATATTGAATTGCTTGATTTCATAGGGAGGGTTGAAGAGAGTAAGTACTAAAGTACTTTAAGTACTAAAGCAAATATCATAAATTGGGTAAACAGTGGCATATTTTTTCCCCTGAAAACTCCCCACTCCAGAAAATTATAAATAACTCAGGAGAGTCAATAAGCAACAAAGCCTCTTCTGCTTCAATTCGGATTAATCTTATCTCTTGTTGTTATTCAGTCTTTTTAGTAATGTCCATCTTTTTATGACCCTATTTGGGATTTTCTTGACAAAGATACTGAAGTGGTTTACCATTTCCTTCTCCAGATCATTTTACATATTAAAAAATCAAGGCAAACAGAGTTCAGTGACTTGCCCAGGACTGGATTTGAAATCTGGACGAGGAGTCTTCCTGAATTAAGGCCTAGCACTGTATCTACTGTCTCATGTAAGAGGCGCTAATTTTATCTACCTTATTTCCATGATCTTCCCCAACTAAGCAAGGCTACACACTAAATTCTGGTTGAAATTACTCTAGACATGTAAGATACTTATATTTGTTAGAGAAGTATCCCCTTATCCACCCAGATATTTCCATGACCAAAACCTAAGCCTGCAGGGATTTGTGTGTTCCTTCAGGTTTATAGAAGCACATTGTATTTGAAATTCCTCTAAATTTGGGCAAATACATGAAATCTATTATAAACTGGAATTCCCCTAGGAATTTCTTATATAAATTTGCATAATTATACTGATACCCTAGGACTGATATTTCTCCAGAAGGGGAATGTATTGAGTACTTTATCGGGTAAGCTTGACATTGAATTCACTGAATACAAGTAGTTCACAATTGTGGTAGAAGAAGCACAGGTTGATCTGACACATCAACTCTCATGTTCCCTGCAGTTGCTTTATTAGTTATTCAAAGTGCTTAGTTTTTCCTCTTCACATTAAGAGTCTTGGCTCAAGAGCAAAAGTGGAATTTCACTTTTTTTTTTCCTTAGAAGGCTTAGTTCAGAAATTATCATTCCTTCCTAATTGTCTCCAGCTAATTTCAGCTCCATGAGGACAGTTTCCCTCTTCTAGTGGAAGGAGTGGAACTCTCCATGGATATATCATAGCTGATGACTGAGTCAGGGATCTTAGCAATGACTGGATTATGTCAAAATAGTGTAGATTTGATATGAACCCTCAAATTCAGTTTTATTAAAGAGGGAAAATGAAACTTTGGTGGTACAGGAGAGAACCAGAGCTGACCATTAAGATTAGAAAAAGAACTGAATCACAGTGATTCCCAAAAGGGGTTAACAGATAACCTAAAATTTGATCAACAGTAGCTAAAAATGGTAAATAGAGAAACTAAGGTATGAGTTCTTATCAACTGTAACCCAGAGGGTACCAGTCCCCATCAACCAACACTATCAACAGAAGCATAAGGAGACAGTACTCAGCAACCAATAACCATTAATAACCATTAATATTCCTAGATAACAGGAAACAGAAACTGCATCTAGAAACCAGATCTTAAAGTAAAGGGATATCATAAACCCTCTGGCTCTGACTAGTTTATACATGTCTTTAGGAACATGAACAGAAGGACCAAATGTGTCCTTAGGTCCACCTTATGACATTTAAACTACAAAAACACACCCTTGGGGAAAAAAAGGTACCCTCCTTTGGAGAATGTCTTAGGACCCCAGGAAGTCCAAAATAGGATATGAAACTCCCACAATGAGGAGATTAAGATAATGTGGAAATAACCTACTTTTCTCACTATAAATATAACCATTTCCTCCTTTGGCTACTCTCCCTGTGGCGACCATTCTTCTAATAAAACTTAGGAAACAGAGTCGCTGAGTCTTGTAATTCTCTGGGTTGCCTCACGATCAGTTTGATCAATTAAACCCAGCCCCCTTTCAAGAGTAGAGATGAGCTCAGAACCAGCCTTCAATTTCCTACCCCAACACATGCATATATGAAAAGAAATATTGATTACATTATCCAGGAGTTAGGGGAGAAGGGTGGGGGATGTGAAACTGGTAAATCTGTGCATTCTTCCACAGATCTACTAATGCTAACAGATAGAAGTAATAGAGCAAAAAGTAGTACAGGTTTTTAGCTTTATTAATTTGTTTTTTTTAAAGTTGCATTTTTGATTAATAAGATGTGTTTAGTATCTGTTATATATTTCTTTAAAATTGTAAGAATTATTTTAAACTTAACTAGCTGGGCCTAATCTAGCTGGATGGCCTAATCTGTGGATGTTTGACTGGCTGGCTATCTGAGTACTATTAATATAAAATGGGCCCTTTTAAAAATTCCTCCACACTGCTCCACTCCCAAATTGATAAGCAAAGGATTAAGAAGCCTCTTAATTAAATAATCAAAGCAGAGTTTATTTATAAAAATCAATATAAAAGATAAGGGTAAAGAAATGCAAATTATACTACCTGTCTACTTTTAATATCATAAGGGCTGTTGCTGCCTCTTGCCTGTGGGTATGCTTCTTGGACCAGTTTGACTCAAGCTCCCCTTTGCTTTCATTGCTCTGCTCCTCTCCTAACTCTAAGCCCCTTTCACTTTGTCGACCCCCCCTTACAATCTAACTTCCCTCTCTGCACTGTTGCTGAACCCCTGTGTCTCTTTTCTTCTCTCACTGACCTATCTGCGTCTTTACCTTCTCCTTAGCTTTTTTTTCATCTCTGTCAGCCCCTCTCTTTATGTAGCCTGTCTCTTCAGTGTCCTTGTAGCAGCCTCCCTTCTAAATCACTGAAAAAAAAAAATAAACCCTTTTTCCATACCATTCTTTCTCTGTCTGTCTGCCCCCTCAGTGTCTCTAGCATCCCTTTTTATTAACTTTCTCTCTCAGGTGAAACTTGGGGCTGGCTGCCCCCAGACTGGCCGTACCAAGTGTACATAGAGGGCTAGGTGAAACAAAGCCTGGAGTCCCTGAGGGTTTTCATGGGCCTTTCCGTGCCACACCCGTGGCTCAGGGTTTTTGGTCCTTGCAGCATAGCCTGACTCAGAGGCTCCCAGCAGCTGAAGTGTTAGGGAGCCTGAGGCAAATTTTATGCCTACAAAATATACTCATTGCCTAGCACATGATCATTTTTTGTGAAAGTACTATTCAAAGTTGAAAGAAAGTGACAAAGTAAAATTTAGATCCCCTGTTTCCAGGGATAATGCTCAGCAAGCAAGCTGCACCCTGAGCTTGGCATGAAAACAATCCTTTGAGAACACTCTCTAGATGATCTCATGTTCTGGGCTAGTCACACAATTCATCATGTGTTCTCTGGTCAAAGACAAACACTGGACAAATTTGGAAAGTCCTGCAGTGAATCAAACATGTCATGCTGGCTGCTCCCTCATTGTTAGGGCTACAACTCACTGAGCAGTCACTAGTATAAGTATTGAGATCTTCCCACAGTGCCTGGGGCTCGCCCCCCCCCCCCCCCACTAGGGGTGAGACACAAGCACATTTGTTTATAGCTCCACCTTGCTTACAAGCCTTTTTCCTCATTTAGAAAATAAACTTTCTCTCTAATTCCTGACTCACCTTTCTCAGGCCTCTTCTGTGTGGCTCCAGCCAAACATAGATTAGAGACTGGTTCCGGACAAAGTCTAGTTGGCAACAATATTTGTCTTACTTTCATACTCTCATATGGTAGTAGCTAATTGGTGTAATGAAGAGAGCACTGGACTTGGAGGAAAGAAAAACTATGTCTAAATCCTCCCTCATACACTTCGCAGTTGTGTGACATTGGTGAAGTCACTTAACCTCTGTCTATAAAATGGGGATAATAATTTTACCTAACTCCTAGGTTTGAAGTGAAGCTATGATGAGACAATATTTATGAAATGCTATGTAAACCTTAAAACACCATAAATATGCCAGCTATTATTATTCCTCATCATAAAGTTCTTTGCTATCATTCCTCAATCTTTACTTTACTCCAGTCTCTGATAAAGAGATTGTCTTTCTTGCCCAGACCAATCAGGATTAGACATATTAGGATTAAATCTCTACTTGGACCCCTGATATCATCATTTTCCATCTCCTCCATGACATTTCCCCTGCAGTGAGTTACTTCCACAATATCACTCTGCATCTTCAATGTGATTCTATATATTGGCCCATGTCTTGATTCCTACAAATATTTTCAGATCTCCCCAGTTCTAAAACAAAAAACAAAATCTTCACTTCTGTTACCAAGTTATCAAGCTACTTCCCTATCTCTCTCTTCCCTTTCACAATAAAACACATAAAAATGTTGGCTATATTTATTGCCTTCATTTCCTCTCATCTCCTACAAACCTCATCAATTTAAATTGTTCTCTCCAAAAATATAAATAATTTATTTCCATTCCCAGATCTAATAGCCTTTTCTGAAATCCTTATCTCTTTTTTTAAAACTTATTTGCATCTTTTGATTTTCTTGACCACTTTTTCCTAATTTGTATTCTCTACCCTAGGGGTTTTCATTATAGTACTCTTTTTTGGATTTTTTCTTACAACTCATTAATCTCCTTTACTGGATTATTATTCCTTTCACTAACTTGGGGTACTTCTCTCTATGTACTCTCTCATCTAATGATTTCCTCAGCTCACATGAGTTCAGTTATCATTTTTATGAAAGTCATCCCCATATTTGTATATCCAAACCTATTCTCTCACTGAGGTCCAGTTCTACATAACTACTTGCCTTTTGGACAATAAGAATAGAACTGAATCTCTTTTCATCTAAAGTGATGTCCAGTCACTACCAGTCTTGTTCATTCTATTTCTACAACATTGCTCTGTCCCCTTCTCTCTTCTAATAGACACTACTCTATTTCAAACTCTTTCACTTAAATTATTATAATAGTTTTCTAGATGCTATTCTTGTCTCCACACTTTTACCTCTTTAATGCATCCTTCACCTAACTTCAAAATTGCTAGTCCCAAAGCACAGGTCTAATTACATTCTTTTTTTTCTGTTTAACAAACACAATAGCTTCCTATTACTTCTAGAATAAAACAAAAAACAACAACCCTAGTTATCATTTAAAATCATTCATAAATAAACTACAGCCCTCTCTTTTATCCCTATTATACATCATTTTTCTTCACACATTTATGGTCCAGCCAAAGTGACCTATTTGTTGTTCCTTAGGAAAAAGAAAAACACATTGCCTCTTATTTCTATTTGCATTTTCATGCTATCCACTCTGTATTAACCACATTTTCATTACAATCTTTATTTCCTTTAAAGATCATTTGAAATGTCACATCCCAGGTGAAGAATTTCCTGTTTCCCCCTAGCTGCTGGCACCTCTCACCTGAAATTCCCTTTTACTTTATATGTATTTTGATTATATTTATATTTGCACATATTGATTAAAAAAGAAATGTATGGCCTTGTGCTAGTTTTCACATGTCCTTTTATTGCCAATGATGATGATAACCAGGAAGAAAAAGTATATTTTGTGTCTAAGATAACAAAACTATCAGGAATAGCTCAGGTTTATGGATGTAGTTCAATGAGTATTAGTTGCTATTGTTCACCATCTATAATCAATTGATAATATTAAAATGAAAAATCTAAAGAAAATGTATGCACTTTTGCCACTATGTTTAGTTACGCATTTATAATAACATGTTTTCAAAATAAATCATTTTGTGCATACCCCACTCCCCCATAAAAATGATGCAAATTCAGGTTATTAGTAAAAAAGAGTTTTTAAAAGGTTATAAACCTTTTAAAATACTTAAATAATTAATGAATCATTAAAAGGGAAATAGATGCATTTTTATAATGTAATTGGTTTTCTAATAGTTGGAGAGAATTATTTTTGAAAAATATGCAGCATAAACTCATTAACCAAATCGAGTCCAATGTGAAAAAAGTTAAGTAGCTATTAGAAGAAATAGTGTTTTTTAGAAGGGTCCTTTTGCAATAACATAGGTGTCTCTTTGCCAGTAATGGGGAAATTAAATAAAACTACAATCAAGCAATCACCATTAGCTTTTTAGCTGTTCTCCCTTTGAAGTGTGAAGTGTCTCCAGACAAAATTATTCTATTTATCAAAGAAAACTGCTTACTCATCCTTTCTCCCTGTTAATCTGGCTCCTTAAATAATTAACTTTTCATAATTTTTGCAATAGAATTAGAACAGATTGTCTGGTGAGATAGCATCTAAATATATTTATCACAACTCCCAAGAAGTATCTAGCTATTCCTGAAAAATAAAGTCGCGGAGTTCCCCTGGAATATGCAAATTGGTGGGGTTAGGGGTACAAGTAATTATCTCTGTAATGCTGTGTATTTGTGTTTTTTTTTTTCCTTTCTTAAATCACATTTTGGGTCTTGATGTCTATTTCAACTATCAATTTTAAATGAAGCAGATTATAACTATAAATCAGTGTCTAGTTCACTTAACTTTAGTTTTCTAATTAAAATAAGTACTTCTAAATGAATTATAATAAAGAACTAATGATTCATATGTGGCAATGACTTTATGGAAATGTAATTACTTTCTACACAGTGAGTTACTTTTGCTATTCCCAAACTATTTATTGTGAATCTTGTTAAAGATGGTGGTGGTGTTGGTGCTGCTGCTGCTGCTGCTGCTGCTGGCGGTAGTGTATTGCTATTGCAAGTTATGTTGGAAACACTGTACTCACCCCCATATTAGATAAAAAGAAAAAATGGAGACCAATCTGCCTCTATTTTCTGAAATTCCATATATTATTTTGGACTTCTCTTTTGACTTTATTATATTGTGATTTGTATTAGAATTTCCCTTCAATAAAGAAGATTTATATTGATTTTTCTTCCTTCTCTCTCTTTTCTTTGGGGGGTGGGGGTGGGGATGGTAGGAATATCCATTGTCAGGCAACAAGCCTGGTGGTGGTGGTGATGATGATAACTCTTATTCACATAGTTCTTTAAGGTCTAAAAAGTGCTTAATTAATATTATCTCATGTTGTATTCAGAACAACCCTGAAAGGTAGATGCTATTATTTTTTCCCACTTTGCATTTGAAAAAAAAAAATGAGGTAGACAGCTAAGTGATTTGACCAGGCTTATACAACTAAGAATAATCTGAGAAAAAATCTGAACTCTGAATCCAGGTCCAATATTCTATTCATTGTGCCAGCTATCTCTCTGAATTATCCAATTAAACTTTGTAAAATTATATTTATCTGTTAAATTATAGTATCATACATTCATAAATATTATTTGTTAGTAGAAGGGTCTTGGAAATTCATTTGAAATGAATAATACAAGAGCTTCCCCAACTCATAAAAGAACTATTCAGAATACAGAGTAATGAACTTTCCCAAACTTAATAAAGTCAGTTTTGGGGGGGAAAAATATTAAATTGAAATGATTAACTAATTTATTTAACAGAGCTCCCCACTTGCTGTTAGATCTGATGTATCCACAAATATTTTGAGAAGGAAGACACCTAGCATCATATAAGGGTTTTTATTTCAATTCCTAGACTACTTAACCCCACCAAACCACATTATTATGCTCTACACAAAGAGTCTTAAGCACAATTTTGAATTTCATCTTTCTGTGCAATCTATCAGGTGATTTGTAATATAATTAATTAACATATCTAACTAGTATAAGTTTAACACCTTTCATTCACTTTTAAACCCTTTATAGTCTGTATAACAACCTCTTCATTCAATGGACATTACTATTTCCAAGATGACCAATTATCTCTTTCTTTGGTAGTATACTTTAATTAAAATATTATACTATTCTACCTTAAAAAATAAATAGTGCTTTTGGTTTTTATATCACCTCATGACCTATATATTATGTTCTGATCTTTCTTCTAGAAGGTACTGATCTACCTGAGAGCCATTGTGGCTTGAGAAAGGAATAAGGAATGGTTGATATGTTGTTTGAAGGCCACAACCTCCAGGAGAAATGCCAGAAGATCAGAATTCTATACACAGCATTCAAAAAGGCCTGATTAAGGACTTTGATACTGTCAGTCATGAGGGCTTATGGAAAATTATGTCAATATTTGGTTCCCCAGAGAAGTTAATCAGTACTGTATGTCAATTTCACAGCACCATGCTTGACCAGGTTCTGGTTATTGGACATTGCTCTCATGCTTTCCCAGTCATCAGTGGAGTAAAACAGGGCTGTGTGCTTGTTCCCATGTTTTTTAGCACGACATTTTCAATAAGGACACCTTCAATGAGGTTGGGTAACAAGAGATCATAAATTCTTCAAATTGAAAGGCTACAAGCCAAGACTAAAGTGGAGTGAGTATTCGTGCTTGATTTTTTGTTTGCAGATAATTGTGCACTCAATTCAGCCTCTAATGCTGAGATGCAACAAAGTATGGACCAATTCCCTGCTCCTTGTGATAAATTTAGCTTAACAATAAATACGAAAAACATATAGGTGTTCCATCAGCTAGCACCACAACATCCATATGTGGAACCATCAATTACAGCAAATGGCAAAGTTTTTAATACTGCTGATTAGTTCATTTACCTTGGTAGTATACTTTCTAGGCATGTACACAATGTAAGGGGCTAAAATTCTAGCTAGTCTGTCTAAAATATCTAATGAGTGGTCACCAATAAATTATAAGCTTTAGCAAGAGTTAGACTTTTAAACATTTATTAAGGAGAATAAGAATTTGGTAAAGAGAGAGAGAAAGGCCTAGATTCATAGATCTATTAAAGGGAGAAAGCATTTCTCACTCCCTTCTCCACCCGAGTCCTGAGGAAAAAAAGCAAGAGCGCCAGCCTCCACCCCTCTTCCTCCCACAAGCAAACGTCACTTCCTGATGCCAAAGATCCAGATGTCTTTCCCTCAGAAAACTTCTCCTCATGGTGGAGCTTTGCTACAGTAAGTCTCCAGCAGGTGGCATTATTCCAATCACTACAACATTGATGAATTACACATTGATGAATAGGTTGATCCACACATTGCCAGAGCTAACTCAGCATTTGGGGGTCTCCAAAAGAAAGGGCTACAGAGACATTGTGCTGACCTCATTCTTGTATGTTTGTGAAATCTGGACAGTATATCAGTATCGTGCCAGGAAATTAACTTACTTCTATTTGAATTGTCTTAGTAAGATTCTGAAGATCCCCTGGCAGCATAAGATACTAGTCACTGAGGTCCTTCTCAAGGTAAACTACTAAGCATTCAAACTCTATTCAAAGAACACAACTCTGATAGACTGTCCACATTGTTCAAATGCCAAAAGTACACCTGCATAAAAGACTGTTTTATGGAGAACTCACATAAGGTAAGTACTCACATTGTGGTCAGAAAAATTGATACAAGGACACTTTTTTTTGTTTTCTGTTGTGTTTGTTTGTTTTTGTTTTTGTGGGGCAATGTGGGTTAAGTGACTTGGCCAGGGCCACACAGCTAGTAAGTATTAAGTGTTGGTGGTCAGATTTGAACTCAGGTCCTCATGAATCCAGGGCCAGTGCTTTATCCACTGCATTACCTAGCTGCCCCACTCTGAAACATTTTTAACCACACCTTTGTACTCATTTATATTTCCCCTGCTTTGATTTTCATGATATTATTTCTCCTTATCTATGAATTTCTTCTGTTTTTGTAGGTCTGTCATTCATGCCCCATCTTTATCTGTTGTCCTCAAGAACTGTGTCTTAGGTTTACAACTCTTCTCTCTGTAAAACACTTTTTAATCACTTAATTTATTTAAGAAGAGGTATTTTAGAATAAGATAGTAGTTTATTTGGGGGCTGAGGAAGGGATGAGAAGGGAAACCATGAAAGAAATCCTTGGACTTCTCATGGTGAGAAAGGCATGGCACAGAGGTGACTCTGAGATACCAATCTCTGAAAAGATGTTTCAAAGGTGAAATCAATAGGCCTTGGTAATAGATTGGATGTGGAGGCTGAGCAACAGTGAGGAATCAAGGAAAAACTAGGCTGTTAACCTGAATGACTTGCCATCTATAGTAATAGAGAAAGCAGGAGGGGAAAGAAAGCTTGGGGGAAAGATAATGAGTTTAGGGTTAGGTATGTTAAGATATCTATTAGACATTCAATTCAAGATGTCTGGAAAGTAATTAGAGATATGAAATTGGAAGTCAGCAGAGAAGGTAGGATGGGGTAAGTATTTTTGAGATTTATCATCAAAGATATAGGAATTAAGTTACTTTTAAAGCAGCCTAGTCTACTGGCAGGCAGTTATAATTGTTATGAAGATTTTCTTTATATGCTGTTGTTTTCTTAGCAGCTCCCACTCAGAAAATCTAGTTCTTCCTTCTGGAGCCAAAGATGTTAAATCTAGATGATCCCACCTCCAAAATAACAATCTTTCAAATAGCTTTTATTTTCCCAAGAAGATTTTTCTTCTCCAGGCTAAACAGACCCATAATAACCATGCTATTCTTATGATGCCATCTTGTAATTGATATTTGTACACAATATTAGGCAGAAAGTATGATAGCATTTTGTGCCTTTCCAAAATCTTATGTGTTTTATTTTCACACAAAAATATATTTAATAACAGTGGAATGTGAGGAAGCAACAAAAGTGTATTTAGAGTTACAGAAATTAATAAGATGACTTCTATATTCAATGAGTATTAGAGAAAAGCCATGCATATAAAGAATCACAATATTTTGGTTCATTTGGTAAATATAATAGGAACTTTATGGGCCATATATGCTGTAAAAATTAAAAGTAAAAGGAGAGTATTTCTGACAGGGTTTATTAAAGAAGGTTTTATGTAAAAGTATAGATTTGAAATGAGTCTCAATAGAGATTCGAGATTTTTACATGAGAGACAGAAAGGAATGGTAGGGCAGGAATATGAGTATGGAAGCAGGAAAGCACAAAGATCATTTAGGAAATGACGAATAGAACATATAGTTAAAAGGTGAATTTTATCATTGTTAAACATGGAGCTGAAAAGATAGACAAGAGTTCAATTATGGAGGACCTTGAATGCCAGGATGAGAAAATTGACTTCATTTTGGAGGCAATGGAGAAATATTAAACATTCTTGACCATGGGGATGATCAGTGAAAATGGTATTTTAGAAAAATTAATTCAGCAACATAAAAGCAGCCAGGTACTTGAGTCACATAGACCACGTAGGACTGCTATAAGTCATGTTAAGACAACAATCATTTGCTAAATTCTTATTGTAGTCCAAATACTGCGTCAAGATTGGAGATACAAAGAAGGATATAATAAACACACCAAAAAGTCTGTGTATTCAAGTAGCACATTATAGTGTTAGGAAAAAACATGCAAACAATCATATAAATATATAACACATACTATATAAATTGCAATAATCTCAATTTGAAAGCACTAATATTAAGAAAGATTGTGAGAGAATTCTTGTAGAAGGTGGGAATTGAGGTGAAGTTTAAAGGAAGCTAAGGAAGCCAATGGAGAGACAATGAGGATGAGAATTTGAGATGTAGAGGACCACCAGTGAAAATGTGTTTAATTAAGATAAGGATTCTTGTGTTCAAGAATGATTAAAGAAGTTAGGTTCACTAGATGATAGAGGGAAAATTGGGAAGGCAAGAATGGACTAGATTTTCAAGGTCTTTATATACCATGCATAGAATTTTATATTGAATTCTAGTAGTAGGAGGCCACTGACATTTATTGATTAGGGTAGCAACAGGTTAGACTTGCTTTTTAGGAAGTTCACTTTGATAATAGAGTGGAAGATGTGTTGGATTTAGTAGAGATATGAGAGTTTGAGTCCAACTAGAAGGCTATTGTAATAGTCTAGGTGTGAGATGATAATAACCTGAACCAGAGTAGTGTCAGTGGAAAGAAAGGGTTGTGTATAAGAGATATTGTGAAGGTAGACCCAGTAGAACTTGGCAACAGATTTATTATTGTTGGTGAAAGTGAGTGAAGAATTGAGACAAAACCTAGATTGAGAGCTTGTGAGGCAAGGAGGATGGCAGTGCCCTCAGGAGTAATGAGACATTTAGGAAGAAGGAGAGGATGGAGGAAATATTATTAGAAGTATTTGAGGCTTGAAGGCCTGAACTAGGCCCTAATTAATTTATTTTAGTACATTATTTATTTACTTATTAGGGTCAATATTTTCAGTCTTTCTCAGGTTCTGTTTTCATTATGTCTATTGGCATCCTTGATGCCTGTCTTGCATTGCATGATCCCAGGTTTTAAAGAACATGGCTGTTACTATATGAAATATCTAGTGAAGTGTCAAATGCACAAGTGTGTTTAATATTTGTCTTCTGGTGTTGATGTGCAGAAATAGAAAAAAATCTTATATTTATTTTACTTTTCCATTTTATAAAAAATTGCACACATCATCTCATTTCCTCACAACTGTCAATCCTGTCAGATTGGCAAGAACATTATTATTATCCTTATAGAAATGTGTAAACTGAGGCTTAGAATGATAAATAAGGTGGTAAAAGCCATGACTATTAATATGTTTAATTAATTAATATGTTTCTTCTCCCATGATAGATTTCTTCTTTTATTTAATGAACAATTTCAGATAAAGGATAAGATATGAAAATTTAGTAAATGATTATAGCATCTAAAGCTTGCATACTTATATTAATTTAGAAATATTAGAACAATAATTATTTATGTGAATCATATATCCCTAAATCATTATTTTTCATTATTTCTTTTAATTTTTACTTCTTCATCCTCAAATAAATTTTAAAATCTCTGTTTCAAACTTAATACTGTTCAGTCATCTTTGTTGTGGAGTTGGCCTCTTTTGATTACTTTTTAGGTGCTATTCCATTAAAACCATTTTCTCCAAAACTCATGTTAAATTGAGGAGAAAATAATTTTGTTTTTTGATATATGATTATTTGGTCAAATTATTTTTGAAACACTACCATATAGTCAATAAATAATAATTGTTCATGTTGGAAAAAAGAAACACATTTAAAACTAAATATATGTGAGTTTTCAAAGATAATAAACTTTGTTTTACTTCTACAACTTAGTTCAAGATGAAAGACAATGATTTTGGGGGTAGACATTTAGCGCAATTACTGAGACCTCATTAAAGAATTGTACTTGGGAATCAACATTCCTACAAGATAGTTAAAGATACTTAAGCTACTTAATTGTTGCCACCTGCTAATTCACTTAGAGGTACTACTTAATCATGACCTACATTCACTGTTCAGTGTTCTTAAATCCAAATGTTAAAAGGAAAATTCAATGAGAAAGGAAACTATTGTGTACCAACCACAGTAAAAGATCTTTAAAAATTGGCAATGTTATACATGTCTCATACCACACATAAGAAATAAATATTGTTCAGATCCCAAGGATGACTGAACTCCAAAGTAAAATTCTATTATATTCTGCATAAAAAATAAAATGTGTCATGTATACTACTTATATCCACATATATTATTAAAATGTATAATAATACATAAATGTATTTCATTTCTCCAGGTAACTGATTTATAATTAGCCAGAGGTGGGGGGGGGAGGGAAGAATTGAAAAGGAAATGAGAAAGTTAATGGGAGGTCAAAAATCAAAATAAATATAGTATTACATTAATTTTTGAGATTCATGATTGAAAATGAGTTGATTATTCTAGGAGCTATTCATTGACTCCCATTGTAAATTGTATGCAAAAACTTGATCATTCTACTCAGTTCTGGTTAGATATAGAGAACAGAGTGCTATACCCTGCCCATATACTACTTTTGGATTTCAAATGCTATTTCTGGCTCTTATTATAAACTATGAACATTCCTTTCCTCATCTGTTAAAAAATGATAGTCATTAAAATTCTTTCAAGGTAAAACATTCATAATTCCTAATAGCAAAGAATGTGGGATTGTATTACATACATAAATCCTTCAATTTAGAAATTAGGTGCATTCCAAAAATGCATGATGGATTCAGTAGTTGGAAATTAATGCTCATTTCCCTAGAGATACAAATGTGACACGCATACACAATGTGATGAAAATCCTGTTTCCATGGTGGAGGGTGCACTGTCCCAAGCTTCAGGGATTTTGTGCTGCTGTTTTCAGAGATACGTATAGGGATTTGTAAGTCTTCTAAATTGGGAGGTATGATTTAAGGAGAGGTATGTTTATTACTCTCCTGGCCTGTGCTCTGCTCTGTAAGCAACCACAGGCCTGTTTTTCTGTCCTGGAACTCTAAAGAGAAACCCACTCCACTGTGTCCACAAGCTCCAGTGTGCTTGTGCTCCTCCCCCACCTGGGACCACCACCCAAGTCTGTGACCAGAATAGGAGTATTGGCAAAACAACAGAGTCCTGCCACAGTGCTAGCAAAAAGATCCCTGTAATCCCCTTCTGGCAATCTGTTCGACCCCTTTACCCTCTGTGAGCTAAGAGATCCAGAAAAAGTTGCTGCTGCTGCTGATTCAGTGGCTCCAAAGGCCTGCTCCTCATTTGCTGGGACTTGATCTGTGCTTGACTGAGCTTCACTCTCACCCTGGTGTAACAGCCCTTTCCTGCCAACCTTTCAAGTTGTCTTTTGCTGGAAAATTATTTCACCTTATCCCTTTGTGGGTTCTACTGCTCCAGGAATTGTCTTATGGCATTATTTGAAGGTATTTGGAGCAGTCTTGGGGAGAGGTCAGGTAAGTCACTGCCTTTCTTCCACCATCTTGGCTCTGCCCCTCCATCTTTTTTGTATTTAGTTTTTAATAACATTTTAGAAAGGATAGCAGGAATATGTTTGTAGAGAGTGACCGGGCTGATAAGGAGACTAAAAATAATTTAATATTGGCATCATCACATGGATTAAAATTATATAGCTTAGATGACTAACAGAAGGATAAAAGTCTTTCAGTATTTGAGAAGCTTTAAGATGAATAAGGGAATAAGCTTTTCCTGCTAGGTCCCAGTTAGCATAACTAGATCCAATGAGTGAGAAATGCAGAGAGATTGATTTTGGTTCAATATAAAGAAAAGAGACTTCAAATTAATATAAGGAAACATTTCCTTACAATTAAAATCATTCAAAAGCTGAATGGTTTGGATGAATACCTTGTAATTGTAGAGGACAGTGTGCCATCCTTTTTTTTGGTGGGGGGTTATGATTATTCAAAAATGATTAGATGAATATACTTTTATGAGATGAATTGAGGACTTTGGTTTGGGAGTAGAAGACAGAAAAATGAAGTTGTACTATGTGACTTTCTGTATGGGTTTAGAAAAGCCATGCATTTGCATAAATATATGAGGGGTTGCACAAATTTAACATGTTATATAATTACTGGTTTTAAAATTTTTGTGCCCCATGATACCCTCAATAAAGTGGATACTAAAGAAACAAGTAATTCTGATGTGAAACAATTGCATTAAAATTAATTTATCTGATCTAAAATCAAGCACCAATATATTGCTTGTATGTTCCAACAGTATTTATAAAATGTCCTTACTGGTATTGGAAGCATGTGTTAGCAATTATTCACTCATCATAATAATCAAATATAATATAAAGAGAAATTAGCATAATCAATGGAAACAAATGTAAAATTGTCACATAATCACTAATCAAGCATCCTCCTCCTAGGCTTAGTAATCAAAACCAGATGCATAATTCATTTGGATAATTAGCAAACACAATTCAAACCTTGTAGAAGCCTTGCATTTTTGTCTAGAGGCTTCATAGGATTCAGTCTCAAATGAAGCAGTGAAAAGGGTGTTGTAATTGTCCATATCAGCTCTTGTTGATAGAGCAGCAGCAGGTGGGAAAACCGCTGATCACAAATGAATAAAACACTCTGACATTTTGAAAATGGGGAAAAGCATCAATAATTAGATGCACTGTAGGTAGAGTATACCCATGCCAGACTAACAACAGGGTTTGCCAGTCCAAGAATAATTGATGCTGGTGGTATAGCATACTATAATAAATTTTGGAACATAAGAGAGTGGATTGAATGATTGGAAAGATGCCAGTTTTCTATGTCCTCCCAGCATATCTTTAGAGGCAAAATAACTGTCCACCCAATGAGAAAATGTAAGGCTATTCTCCATATTCATACAGATATATTGAGAAGTGATTTCCTACCTGCAGTCTCTCCTCTTGCTCTCACTTTTACTCCTTGATAATCAGAGATTTTCATTAAGAAAGGAGTGAATTTGAAGACTCTCATAGGTGGAGTGAATAATCTTCCCTCTCCTTTTATGCATGAATGTAGTGGCAAAAATATTATGTAAATAACACTTTCAAAAACCTTCAGAAAATTTAAACTATTTTTATTGAGGTTGAAATAAAGTGATTTGGCAGTCTGTTACCAAAAAAAGAGGGGGGGAGGGAAAACAACATAAGAAACAATAGCAGTAGAAGCAACAATATTAAACTGTGGACTGGAAAGAAGGAGACATTATGTAAAAGATTCACTTTCCTACTAACCAGTTATGTTATACTGGAAGCATCAATTAAGTCCTCTCAGCCAGTTCCTTTATCTCTGAAAGAAAGGGGTTAGATTATATAATTTCTAAAATAATGTGACATATGACAAATCATACCTAAAATATGTCTATTTATACCAACTGAATTTAAATTTTTAAAACTGTATTTAAAATATATATTTAATTTATGCCATTGACATTAAGTCATTAGCTAAATCCTTTACCAGAATATATAGAGTTCAAATGTCTGGCTCTAAAGATAAACCTAAATATGCTCTTACAATTATAATATGAAATATGTGAATATACAGAAATAAAAATGTATCATCATATAGTGAAGAGAGAGCTGGCCTTGGAGCCAAAACAAATTATATTTACATTATGGCTATAGTAAATATTACTTCTACCTTTTCTTCTTCCTCCTCCTCCTTGTCCTTGTTCTTCTCTTCCTCCTTTTCCTTCTCCTCCTCCTCCTCTCCCTTCCTTCTTCTACTCCCCCCCCCATCTCTCTCTATTTCATGATGAAAATATTAAACTACTCAGTAACCTGCTGCCAACATGGACATTACAATTATAGTGCACAGTTTGCAGGAATGTTTGTTTCAGTGTCTTGCACTATTACTCCCTTCTTACCTGATAGTACTTCAGTACTACTCTGGAATGTGATCCCAATTTTCCCAGAATAAAGGAATTGAAAGTGTATGGGTTAAGTTATTGTATCAATTAAGAACCTGCTAAGGTCATGACCACTTCATGGAGCTGTCATGATGATCAATGATCAAATGTTGTTTGTCTTTTGTTCTCAAAGAGGTTCATGGCAGATATTATACCTTGCAATGAATTGGATTTAAGTGAGGAAGAGCTATGCAAAATCACCAGCCTCACTCTCTCCTCTGGAGGCATCTGGATCCAGTGGCAAATATATATTATCAGGATGACTGGAGATGACCCTGGATGTTAAAGACAATTGTGCTTAATTGACATGTCCAGGGTCACACAAATATTAAGGATTTGATGTCAGATTTGAACTCAGGTGCTCCAATTTCACGGTCAGTGCTCTATCCACTATTCCACCTAGTTGTCTGTGATGTTCAAATGAGATTATGCAGTAATGAAGGGGGCATCTAGGTAATTCATTGGATAGAATGCCTTGCCTGGAGTCAGGAAGATTCATCTTCCCAAGCTGAAATATGTCCTGCCACACTTCATATCTGTATGACCCTGGACAAGTCACTTTACCCTGTTTACCTCAATTTTCTTGTCTGTAAAATGAGCTAGAGAAGGAAAAGGAAAACCACTCCAGTATGTTTACCAAGAAAACAACAAATAGGGTCATGAATTGTTGGGAAAAAAAACTGAAAATGACTAAATAATAAAAACCACCACATTGTAAAACAGAGGCACAGAATTTAGAGGGCACATGCAATCTACATTCCAGAGTATGGCCAGATTAAAATATAATTTGGAAATGTTTAGCCAAAAATGTAAAAAAATATAATAAAACATAGGAAATATTTTAAATTAATTCAATATGAGACTCATACTGATTCTTAAGTTTGGTTTTTATTTCCTTTTTCTGTTTGAGTTTGATACCACTCATGCAAATAATACAAAATTCAGATAAGACATCTCCTATCTTCATGGATGCTACAAGTCAGGAGGGTGTAATTAAATATTAGCATACATCAAAGTTTCAAGTTATAAATATAGTATTTTAAAATTGGAATTGTAAACATAAAATTTGAGTTGCAGAGGATCTGATGGAATCAAACTATATACATTTGACTGAACCATCTATATCTGGCTTCAAGTACTTCCCAGGACAGAACCGTTTGGTTACTTACCTAGACTAGACTGGTCAGGAATAGGGGAGGAAAGTCCTCTTCCATCCATCATTCTTAGCTATGTACACTTTCAAAATATATAATGGTCTTACTCCAACTCAGAAGTTGTTTAGGTACTTATTAAAACCCAAGGGTTTAGGAAGCTGTTTTTAAATTTTTCAAAGGTAGATTGTAGAAAGCCCGAGGATGAACATCACCCAATATCTATAGTTTTTCATTAGAATTGAATGTATATAATGATTGGCTGGTGGAGGGGAGTGATAGGGGACCAAGTAAGGTACTGACACATTCCTAAAATCACAACAAATAAATAACTGTACTTGTCAAATAACCAGGGCCACTCCTGGAGTTCAGTTCGAATAGTATCTTATCAAAGAGGACATAAAGAATCATATACCGGCTAACTAGGGGGGGAAAGCTAGTGAAATTAGTTGTTTAAATATGTGCTTTATTAACAACTAGACTGAATCTACTTTTTGTTTCATTCTTTCTTTCACTTGACATAAGTAGATCAGAGGGAGAAGCAGATTTTATTTTAAAATTTGACTACATTGTTGCAATCTAACAATGGTTATAAAGAATTACATAGAAAGGAACAAAATGTCTTACATTTGCTGTCTTTAATATTGTTCTCACTTGAACATAAGATTCCATTTTCAAAATGGAAATTCTCAATACATTTGTTCCTAATGTGTGCTTATTCCTATGGCTATTTCTGAATAACATCAAAATCTAAGTAATGATTATTTCTTTCAATAATGAATCACTGTGAAAGGGAAATAATTTTTATTGTCAAATTGATATCATTTTTAGAATGTTGAGTCTTCTGTGTGTTTGTGACAATTATAGTCTTTTGGATTATAATACATAAACTCAAAATTGCTGTATCTGGCCTTGACAGGCTAGACTAATTGGCTCCTAAGGAGCTATTATGTTCTACCTAGTGAATAGTCTATGAATTATATGGCAACTTGTCCAAACTATCAAATGGTTCATTATAAAGTTGTATAAAATATCACAGAATCACTGGCTATGGACTGTTATTATTATATAATCATCACAAACCAAAATCATTGCTTTGCGGGATTTTTCTCTTAAAGAAAATACAAAAATATCTATCTTGTTGTTGGTAGACATTCTAGGTATACAAGACACTTTTATTAAACTTCAATGTTAGTTCTTATTGCAACCAGATAAACCCCATATAGTCTCAAAACATTTTGTACCATGTAGGGGAAAAACACCTAGAAATATCACCAGTACTAAACGTATTTAAAAATGTTAATAAGCACTTTAAATTAAATACAGAAAATTTATATTGGCATTTTACATAATTCACATTGTTTTACCATAAAGCTTCTCTGAACTCCATAGCCTCCACTTTGGAATCTATCTACAGCAACTCTTGTACATCTTGCTCATGAGACAGACCTTTAATAAAAGATGACTGCCAACATTACTTAACGTATAACCCCTATATGGATAGTCCAATTTCTCAATAAAGACTGATTATCTTTTATTGTTTAGTATTTTATTCTCCCCCTCCTACATGCAAAAACAATTTCTCTACCAACCCCCATTGAAAAGGAGAGCAATTTAATATAGGTCATACATGGGTAGTCATGTAAAATATATTACCATATTAGACATGTTGTGAAAGAAAATATAAATAAAAATTTCTCAAGTAAAATAAAGTTTTAAGAAAGTATGCTTCAATCTGTTTTTAAACACCATCAGTTCTTTCTCTGGGGATGGGAGAACATTTTTTTTTTTATTTTAAGTCCTTCAGAGCAGCCTTGGATCAATGTATCTCTAAGAATATCTAAGTCATTCACATCTAATCATTTTATAATATTACTGTTACTTTGTACACTTTTACTTTAAAATTTTCATTTTCATTGAAATTTCATTTTCATTTTATTTTGTACACTTAACATTTCACTTTGTATCAGCTTATGCAAGTCTTTCCAGGTTTTTCAGAGATTATCCAGCTCATCATTTCTTATAGCACAACAATATTTTATGACAATCACATACCATTTATTAAGCTGTTGCTTAAATGATGGACAGCCCCTTCATTTCCAATTCCTTGCCACCAGAAAGGAGCTACTATGAATGTTTTTGTACATACAGGGCCTTTTCCTTAAAAAAAAAAAAAAAAAAAAAAAAAAAGCTCTTTTTGAATACAGACCTCATAGTGGCATTGCTACATTAAAGGGTATCTGTGGTTTTATAGCCTTTTGGGAATTGTTACAAATTGCTCTCCAGAATGGTTGAATCAGTTTATAAATCTATGAACAGTGCATTAATGTCATATTTTCCCACATCCCCTCCAATATTTGTCATTTTCCTTTTCTGTCCTATTAGTGAATACCTCAAAAATGTTTTTAACTTGCATTTCTCCAATCAGAAGGCTATAGATAGATTTGATTAATTAATCTGAAAACTGTTCATCTTTTAGTCATTTATCAATTGGAGAATTACCCTCACTTTTATAAATTTGACTTATTTCTATATATGTTTGAGAAATGAGGTCTTTTGAAATTTGCTTTATTTTTTTTTTTCAGTTATAATTGCTCACTGTATTTCCTCCCTTGGTTTCACAGTCATGATTTCTAACTAGATTTCCCTGTATCTTATTTTCCCCTCTGTTTTGTTTTCTCTCCTTTTACCATGTCCCTCCTCAAAAAGTGTTTTGCTTCTGACTACTGCCCTCCCTTCTTCACTACCAACCCCTTTTCTTATCCAATTTCACTCCTACTTTCTTCTAGGGAAGGAGAGTTTTCTATACACAATTGAGCATGCACGTTATTCCCTTCTTGAGCCAATTCAGATGAGAGTAAGATTCCCTCACTCCTTCCTACCTCCCCCATCTTCCTATCCACTTTAAAAGCTATTTCTGGCCTCTTTTATGTGAGAAAATTTGCCACATTCTATTTTTTTCCTTTTGCTTTCTGCTAGTGCATCCCTCTTTCACACCTTAATTTAATTTTTTAAAAATACCATCCCTTCATGCCAACTCATACCTGTGCCCTCTGTCTTTATATACTCCTTATAAATGCCCTAATAATGTGAATGTCCTTAGGTGCTAGAGGTATGATCTTCCCATGTAGAAATGTAAAATGTTTAAACTTATTTATTCCTTATGATTTCTCTTTTTGGTTTGCTTTTTCATGGTTCTTTTGAGTCTTACATTTGAAATTCAAATTTTCTATTCAGCTCTGATCTTTTCATCAAGAATGCTTGAAAGTCCTTTATCTCATTGAATGTCTATTTTCCCCCCTGAATGATTACACTCAGTTTTGCTCGGTAGGTGATTCTTGACTTTAACCCTAGCTCCTTTGCTCTCCAGAAAATTATATTCCAATCCTTCCGATTCTTTAATGTAGAAGCAGTTAAATCATGTGTTATCCTGACTGTTATCCCATGATATATGAATTGTTTATTTCTGGCTGCTTGAAGTAATTTTTCCTTGACATGGGAACTCTGCAATTAGTCTATAAAATTTTGGGGAGTTTTCATTTGGGGATCTCTTTCAGGAAGTGAATAGTAGATTCTTTCATTTTCTATTTTACCCTCTAGTTCTATAATATAAGGGCAGTTTTCCTTGATAATTTCTTAAAAGATGATGCCTAGGCTCCTTTTTTGTTCATAGCTTTCATGTAATCTAATAATTTCTAAATTATCTTTTTATGCATTTTCCAGGTCAGTTGTTTCTCCAATGAGATTTCTGTCCATTATTCTCTATTTTATTTTGTTCTTTTCTCATACTTTTGGTTTTCTTTTATTGCTTCTTAATTTCTCATAAAGTTTTTAACCTCCATTTGCTCAATTCTCCTTTTTATAAAATTATATGTTATAGTTTGCTTTTGTAACCTCATTTTTCATTGGCTAATTCTGCTTTTCAAGTCAATTTTTTTCTTTTTTTTGTACCTCTTTTACCATTTGGCCTATTCGTTATTTGAAGGTGTTATTTTCTTCAGTGTGTGTGTGTGTGTGTGTGTGTGTGTGTGTGCATGGGTGTGTCTATTTTACCAAGATGTTGATTCTTTTTTCATTGCAAACTCACATTTCTCTTCCCAACTTTTCCTCTACCTCTTTTATAGATTTCGAAAATCCTTTTCCAGCCCTTACATAGCCTCAGTCCAAAGGAGGCTTTTGATTTAGGATATTTGACTTTGCAATTTTGTTAGTGTGTGTTTTGATGTTCCTTTTCACCATAGTAATTTTCTCCAGTCAGAAATTTTTGTTGTTGTTTGCTCATCTTTCTAGTATATTTCTTGACTTTTAACTTTTTGATAACGTGTGACTCTCCTTCCAGGGTGAAGGGCACAATGCCCCAAGATTCAGGGTTTTCTACAGCTGTTTTCATACTTACTTTGAGGGACCTATATGTTTTCAGCTCTTCCAAGTTATGCTCTGGTCTGTGAATGACCACAAGCACTGTTTACTGCCCTGGAACATTGACAAGCATTCTTTCTCCTTGTGGCACTAGTGTGTTATTGTTTTTCCTCACCTTGGGATTGCAAGCCAGGACTGGAACCTAGATCATCTGTAAGCAAACATCTCCAGACTCAGGCTCTGCCACTGCCACTGCCTTGGGAAGGCCTGCTCTAGGTTTGCTGGGAGCTAGTCAGTGCTGGAAAGCCCTGTACCAAACTGTACTCCACCTTCTTCCCAATACAACAGACCTATCCTGGTGAACTTCTAAGTTATTTTCTCCTGGAAAATTATTTGACCCTATCCTTTAGTAGGTTCTGCTATTCCAGGAATTGTTTTATTGCATCATTTAAAGCTGTTCAGAGGGATTTAGGGAGTGCTGATTTGTGTAGATGCTTTTTCCCCACCACCATCCTTGCTCTATTTCTAAGTATTTTTCTATGATGAAGAACATATTGTCTCCTAAGACAGATTCTTTTTTTTTAAAGAGGGCATGGGGGTATTGAGAGTTAAGTGACTTACCCATGGTCACACAGCTTGTAAGTGTTAAGTGTTTGAGGCTGGATATAGGCTCAAGTCCTCCTGAATCTAGGGCTAGTGCTTTATCCACTGGCCCCCTACCTTTTCCAGGTCTTAATTTGTCTAAGACCATTCCCATTCAATGATTAAGGACTAGGTTTTAAAAAATGAGGGAAAAATGGCCCTATTTACAATTCCAAAGACATCAGTCTGTGACAGGAAGACCCTCAGTGTTTCTGGTCAGAAGAGAAAACAATAGTTATTTATACTCAATTTAAGCCATTAAAACCTAACCAATGGGGGCAGCTACGTGGCACAGTGGATAGAGCACCAGCCCTGGAGTCAGGAGGACCTGAGTTCAAATCCAGCCTGAGACACTTAACACTTACTAGCTGTGTGACCCTGCGCAAGTCACTTAACCCCAATTGCTTCACTTTAAAAAACAAAACAAAGCAAAACAAAACAAAACAAAACAAGAAAACAACTTAACCAATGAGTCACAGAATTTTGGGCTGTGTGTCTCATTAGCCACTCCATGAAAGCCAGATAATTTGGGTTTAAAGTCATAGTCAAGTAGCTTCATTTAAAGCTCAATAGCCTTTTTAAAGCTTTTTTTTTTTTTTTACCCAGAGCTATAGTTCAAGAAATGCTCTTTTTCCCCCAATCTTAATAGTATTTAATTTTTTCCTTACATGAAAAGATAGTTTTCAGCAATTGTTTTTAAATTTTTTTTTGTTCCAAAGTTTTCCCCTTCCTCCCTTACCTCCCTTCTCCCCAAGACAAAAAACATATAGGTTATATATCACATTAAACATATTTCTCCATTAGTCATGTTGTGAAAGAAGAATTAGAACAGAAGGGAAAAATCTCAAGAAAGAAAAAAGAAGTAGAAATAGTATGATTCAATCTGCATTCAGCTTCCACAGTTCTTTTTTGAGCCTTTTCCATCATGAGTCCTTTGGAATAATCTTAGATCATTGTGGTGCTGAGAGGAGGATTCCTGGTAAAAATCCCACCTAGTCCTAGTATATTATCCTGCTGATAAATTGCTGTAATATCCTTGCTAATATCTTATTTAAAAGTTTTGCATTGATATTCATTATGGAACTTGGTCTATAATTTTCTTTCACTGTTTTGACTCTGCCTTGTTTAAGTATCAACACTTTATTTTTGTCATGAAAAGGACTTGGTAGAACTCCACCTATTTTTCCAAATAATTTGTATAGTATTGGAAATAATTGTTCTTCGAATGTTTGGTAGAATTAACTTGTAAACCCACCTGACCTTTGAGATTTTTTCTTAGGGAGTTCATTGCTGGCTTGTTCAATATTGTTTTTTCTAAAATCTCCTGAATCTAAGGCCAGTGCTTTATTCTCTGAGCCACCTAGCTGCCCCTGGAAGTTTATATTTGTTTCTAAATTCATTGCTTTCATTTGGATTGTCAAATTTATTTGCATACAGTTGAGTAAAATAGCTCCTAATTATTGCTTTAATTTCTACTTCATTGGTGGTGAATTCACCCCCGTTATTTTTTTGGTACTGGTAATTTGGTTTTCCTCCTTCTTTGTTTAAATAAAATTCACCAAAGCTTATTGCTTTTTCATAAAACCAGTTCTTAATTTTATTTATTAATTCTATAATTTTCTTACTTTCAACTTTATTAATCTTTCCTATGATTTTTCAGAATTTCTAATTTAGTATTTAATTGGGAATTTTAAATTTTTTGTTTCTAGCTTTTTTAGTTCCATGCCCATTTCATTGATCTCTTTCTCTGTTTCATTCATGAAAGCCTTTAGAGGTATAAACTTTTCTCTAATACCTATTTTGGTTGCATCCCATGAGTTTTGGTATTTTGTCTCATTGTTGTCATACTCTTTGATGAAATTGTTGATTGTTTCTATGATTTATTGTTTGACCCACTCATTCTTTAGAATGAGCTTATTTAGTTTCCAATTGATTTTTGGTCTATCTTTCCATAGCTCTTTTTTACACGTAATTTTATTGCATTATGACATGAAAATAATGCATTTACTATTTCTGCCTTTCTACATTTGACTGTGAGTTTTTTGTGTCCTAATACCTGGTCACTTTTTGTGTATGTGCCATGTACCACTGAGAAAAAGTTACATTTCTTACTATCTCAATTGAACTTAATACAGAGGTCTATTATATCTAGCTTTTCTAAAATTCTATTTACCTCTTTAACTTCTTTCTTATTTATTTGTAGTTAGATTTATCTAGTTCTGAGAGGGGAAGGTTAAGATCCCGCACTAGTACTGTTCTGCTGTCTATTTCCTCTTGTAACTCATTTAACTTGTCCCCTAAGAATGTGGATTCTATACTACTTGGTGCATGTATGTTTAGTATTGATATTGCTTTACTATTTATGGTACCTTTAAGCAAGATGTAGTCTCGTCCTTTATCTCTTTTAATTAGATCTATTTTTGCTTTTGCTTTGTCCAGGATATAGATTGCTACCCCAGTTTCTTTGTTGTTGTTGTTGTTTTCTTACTTCAACTGAAGCATAATATATTCTGCTCCAACCTTTTACCTGTACTCTGTGTGTTTTTCTCGGCTTGAGATGTGTTTCTTGTAAACAACATATGGGATTCTGGTTTTTAATCCACTCTGCTATTCACTTCTGTTTTATGGAAGAATTCATCCCACTCACATCCACAGTTATCATTACTGACTGTATTTCCCTCTATCCTATTTTACCCTTTGTTTATACTTTTCTTTTTTCTTTCACCCTTTTCCTCCTCACCAGTGCTTTGATTCTTATCACTGCTTCCCTTAATATGGTATCCCTTTAACTGCCCCCCTCCGTTTTCTTTCCCCTTTCCTCCCCTGCTTCTGCCCTCCCTTCTATAAGTGTCCCCCACCCCTTTTCCCATTACCCTTCTACTTCCCTAAAGGGTAAGCTAAACTTCTTTATCCAAATTAAATGAGTGTATGTTTCTCCCTCTTTTATCCAAATTATTGAGAGTAAGGTTGAAACAATGCTCACCAGACTCTTCTTTTCTTCTATTGTAATAATTTTTGTGCTCTTCATGTAATGTAATTTATGCCATTCAACCTCATTTTTCCTATTCTCCCCATATACATTTTTAATCCCTTATTTTTTTGTTTTTTTTAATATTATCATATCGAAGTCAATTTCTACCTAAACCCTCTAAGTATACTCATTCTATCTGCCCAAATAGAGATACAGTTCTCCCTTTTTGCCCAAGTGAGACAGACCTTTACTGAAGTCTTCTATATAATATCAAGGTTTTAGATTGTGTCTCTTTGTCTTTTTGTTGTTGTTGTTGTTGTTCTGTAGCTCCTGAATATGTTTATGTGCTTGGATTATTGTTTTTTCTCAGGAAAACTCAGGAGAGCTCAGGGAACTTCCTGCCTTTTCTCTACCATCTTGCCCCTACCTCCAAGATTTATTTTTTAAATGAATACTGCCCAGGAGAAAAGTAAATCACCACAGCTTTTGGAAATTATTACTATTAATAATAATAATAACAAGGAGGAAAAGAAGTAGAAGAAGAAAACAATGAGAATAAAACAAGAAAAATAAAGAACAGTAAGAGCTGTATTCCCCACCTTCCATTGGAAATGGCAGTTTGTGTCCCTAAGGGGCAGCTACTACTTATTCTCAGATATCATGGTAAAGACAATTAATACATACCCTTCTAGGAAAATGGTTTACTCCTTCCCACAAATACACACAACATCCATGGAAAGAGTAGACTTAAACTTAGACCATTATAATAGTGCTGGACCACTCTGGAAGTCCTTCTCTCTTTGTAGAGACCTGCTGCAAAACCCATGTTGTTGCTATTGTTCATCCTTTATTCTCAAAGAGGACCAATGACTTTGCAAGTATGAAGTTTTGTTTTCCATATAAATTAGAATTGTATTAAGCAGAACTCACAAAGTTATCAGCATCTCTTTCCTCCAGAACAATGAGAGTCCAGTAGCAAGATAAAGGTCAAGATGATTGGTGAGAGCCCAGGATGTTGTCATCTTTTGTATGTGCAGTCTACCTCCTCTCTTCTAAATCTCAGCTGGAATAGTATCAGCACCAGGCACTTTAACAGATGAGAAGAGCCTAATGATATTCAAAATCTCTTCTTTAGTTGGAAGTTCAGCTCTGGAGATATTGACTTCAGTTTGAGGTATAAAGTCAGTAGCTCAAGCATTCCTTGATGATGGCTTGTTGAGAACACTATGAAAGTTGTTCATCCTGTCTTTCCAGGATTATGTTCTTATCACTAATCAGTGGGGTTCCATTTGTGCTGAGTAGTTGAGATGTACCATATGACTTTGATGCATAAATAGCCTTCAGGGAATCATAAAAGGACTTTGCATTAATATTATATATTATAAAAAGTAATATCTATCTATCATGTATCTATCTATGTGTAGGGGGAGAGAGAGAGAGACAGAGAGAGAGAGAGAGATCTCCACTTTGGAGTATAAGTATTTGCTGATTTTGAGGTAATTCAAATTTCTTTACACTTTCTTTATTTCTTTGTGCATACATTTCAAAACTTATGCCAAGTTTTACATTTCTTAAGATAATTTTTTGGAACTCATCAATTTTGTTGAAAAGCCTATCAAACAACAAAAAGGACTCAACCAATGCTTCCTCCTTCCTCACAGAAGCCTGTTCTCAAACTGGGAACATCCCATCCACATGCACATACAGCTCCAAGCTAATTGGCTGCTAGCTTTGATAGACAGTACCCATGAGCAAACATCACTTCCTGATGCCAAGGAACTGACCATGTTGCTTGCCCTCAATTGCCTTCTCCCCATGGCAGAGTTTTCCTACAGTAACACTTCAGCAGGTGGTGTCACTCCAATCATTACAGTAACCACTTGCTATAATTGTTTTTTTTTATTTGACCTATTTATAGATTATAACAAATATGTCTAACTATATTATTTATTGGTTATTTGTTTCAGTCATATCCGAGTCTTTGTGACCCCATTTTACATTTTCTTGGCAGAAATATTAGAACATTTTGCCATTTCTTTCTCCAGCTAATTTTACAGATGAGAAAATGAAGGCTAACAGGGTTAATTGACTTGACAATGATCCAACAGTGAGTAAGTGTCTGGGGCCAGATTTGAACTCAGATTTTCCAGACTCCTCTGTACCAGCTAGATGTCTCTACATGGCTACATTATATTTGGGATATCTTTCTGTTGCTGACACATGAATCCAATCAAAATGTCATTTGGTTTCTAGTTTTATTACTTTGTTGACATTTTCTTTCTAAATTTCATTTGAAGAGTATAGCCATGATGGTGTAGAAAAAATAGAAACTGGCCTGAGCTGTCCCGAATATCCCTCCAGACAACTGTAAATAATGACTCAAAACAAATTCTGGAGTTGCAGAACCCACAAAAGGATAAGGTAAAGCAATTTTCCAGCCCAAAACAACTTAGAATTTTGTTGGGAGAGGTATAATGAACCAAAGTGAGGATGGATCACAGTCCAATGAAGGCTGTGCCCCAGCAAACCAACAGTATGCCTTGGGGAAAACTATATAAGTGTCAACAGTGGCAGTTGCTGGACCTCTCAGCCTACAGATGGTAAAAGGGTTAGACAACTGGTCAAAAAAACAAAAGGATAAAGGGGTCCCTTTGCTGCCACTGGAGGAAGGACACTGTTACATTACAGATACTAGGATCTGCGTCACAGTCCTGGGTCTTAGTCCTAGGGTCAGGAGGGGCACTCAGACACCAACACTTGCAGCCATTGGGGAGCAGGGACCCAGGTAACAATTCCAGGGTAGAAAAGAGTGCTTGTGATAACTTACAGACCAGAGCACTCTTTAGATCATACCATCTTGGAAGAACTGAAAACCCACAGATGCTTAGAATTATCTTGGAAAAGAACATCACCAAAAACCTAAAGCTTGGGAAAATGCTTCCTCCCCTAGACATGGGAAAATACTTTTAACTCCTAAAAAATGTCTCATTATTAGCATAGTTAGAAGTACATATTAACAAAGAACATGGGTTTATGTTGAATATGATAGGATAATTATTTTTAAAAAGTAAATGGTGGGAAAGAGGACTGCACAGGGAGAGTGGGAAAAGCAGGGGTAAAATTGGGGAAATTTATCTGAAATAACACTGATAAAAAGTTTTTTTTACAGTGGAAAAGTGAGGGTTGGCATGTGAACCTTACTCATCAGAATTGACTGAAAGAGGGAATAAAATATATACTCTATTTGGTATAGAAATATGTCTTACCATATAGGAAAGTAGGATGGGATGGGTATCAAATAAGGGGATGATGGATTGAAAGAGGTAAAAATAAGAATCAAAACAGTTTGTTAAAGGTAAAATTCTAGCTAAACTGTCTAAAATATCTGATGAGTGGTTGCCAATAAATTATAAGCTTTAGCAAGAGTTAGACTTCTAAGCATTTATTAAGGAGAATAAGAATTTGGTAAAGAGAGAGAGAAAGGCCTACATTGATCTATCTATTAAAGGGAGAGTGTATTTCTAGCTCCACTCTCTGCCAGAGTCCACAGGAAAGAGAGCGAGTCAGAGTGCCAGGCTCTGCCTTCTCCCTCGCACAAGCAAATGTCACTTCCTGACACCAAAGAAAAGATGCATGGTCTTGTCCTCAAAGACCTTCACCTCATCGAGAAGCTTTTCTACAGTAAGTCTCCAGCAGGTGGCATCATTCCAATCGTTACAAGTTTTGGGAATGGACAAGGTGAAGAGTAATAGAAAGTAGGATAAATGGGGGAATAGGATGCAGGGAAATACATAATAATTGTAATTGTGTAAAAAATTACAGCTCCAGTGAGACTATTAGATCCTATAAATATGTTACTTAGATTTTAGCAAAATAATTAAAAAAATGTTCATTGTAGTCTTGTCAAAACTAAAGATATGAAAAAAATGAAAAAAATAAAGATATGGCTTAGAAAACAGTACATATTGGTAGACCTATGACTTGGTTTAATGGCAAGTATCAAAATCATTTATTAAGGGTGTGAAATGTAATTAGAAGTATGTCTATATGGAATGACCCAGTGACTTCTCTTTATATTTATATTATTTAGTACTTCATCTAGATTTTCTTAAAGACATATATGGCTTGTTTGTCAAGCTTGTATAAGACACTAATTCTAGGTTGCAGTCAGGGTGCAGATATTCCTTAATAGGCTCAAATATTGAGAGCACATTTAGTATAATTCAATTTAACAAGACTAAAGTTAAAGTTTTTCATTTAGTTTCTGAAAAAAAGGGGTTCATAACTACAATTTGTGAAGGTGTGGCTATATAGTAGCTTGCTGATAAATATGTGGGAGTTTTAGAGGATTGCAATCACTATGAATCAATGAAGCCAATGTAATCTTATCATAGATTGGAGGTAAAATCTTCAGTAATATTTAGGTGCTTGTCCCAGTCAGATGATATTTAAAATATTGTGTTGAATTCTTGACATTGCATTTTAGGTAAAACATTGGCAATTTTGAGATTCTCTAAAGTAGAACAACTGTTATTTTAAATGGCTTTGAAATCTTGTCATATGAGGACTGGTTGAAAGAATTATAAATATTTATTCTGTAGAAGAAATAAGGAATAATGAAAGAAATAACAAAAAGTAAATAAAGAAAAAAAGAATGGAGGGAGGGAGGAAGGAATGATGTGAGGGAGGGAGAATAAAAGGAAAAAAAGGAAGGAGGGAGGCAGGCAGGAAGAAATGAAGGAAAGAAAGAAGGAAGGAAGGAAGGAAGGAAGGAAGGAAGGAAGGAAGGAAGGAAGGAAGGAAGCAAGCAAGCAAGCAAGCAAGCAAGCAAATGTTTTGGTAAACAGTTAATACTTTCCAGTAATTGGGCTAAGACCTTGGGGATAAAAATACAAGTGAAAAAAAAAACACACAGATCCTTTCCTTGAGTACCTTATTTTCTAGTGGGGCAAGGCAACACAAAAAAGGGATATGAAATCTGTGTGTGTGTGTATGTGTGTGTGTGTGTGTGTGTTTGATAGGGCTATCCACAAGATGTAAGCTTCACCATGAACTCATAAATGGTAGAAGAAAGATAGGAATTTTGGAGGGCTAAACCAAGAAGGAAACGACGAGAGGGTATTGGAATATTCCAGTGTGAGAAGAAACTGAAGGAAGAGCCAGGATGAACCAGCAGTGGATGGGGCATGGCTTCAAATGCCAAAGAATGTCAAGAACACTTTATATCAGGAATGTAAAAGAGACAACAGAGTGAATATGATACCTGTGTTCAACTATTTAAAGGACTATCATTTTGAAGAGAATTCAGCCTAGAATGAAAGAGTAGGTGGAGAGGGGAAATTTTAAGATTGTTATAAGAGAAAACCTCTTAACAATTTTATGGAATTGAATTACTAAAGAGAAAGTGGGTTGTTTCTCAATGAATATATACAAACAAGGAAGTATATGATATCTCTATGAATTCAAATTTATATTCAAGTCCCAAATCATACTAATGAATAACATAAAATTTATGGAAAATCCTTTGTTAGCATGCTGCATATATAGATTGTACTAGAGAACCTCTGAAAGCTGTTCCAATTCTGAGGTTCAATGATTTTTTGAATTAGAAAATTTTCTCTGCAACCATACAGGAAAAAAAAAAATGAGAAGAAATTTTAACTTTCCTCCTCTCCCACTAAAGTTCAAAATCATTTTTTGTTGTTCAGTCACTCAGACATATCTGACTCTCCATGACTCCCTGATTCATAGCATTCCAGGCTCCTTTATCTTCCCTTATCTCTTGAAGTTTGACCAAGTTCATGCTCATTTTTTCCATGATGCTATCTATTCATCCTATCCTCTACTGTTTCTTTTTCTTTTTGCTTTTAATCTTTCCCTACATCAAGATATTTTCCAATGAGTCCTGTCTTCTCATTACATGGTCAAAGTATTTCAGCTTCAGTATTTGACCTTCCACTGAATAGACCAAATTATTATTTTTTAAAAATATAATCAGCTTTGATCTCTTTTCTCTTCAAAGGACTCTCAAATGTCTTCTGAAGCACCACAATTCAAAAGTATCTATTCTGCAGCACTCAGCTTTTCTTATAGCCCAACTCTAACTTAAATAAGAAACAGGGATATAAAAAGAAGGGCCTCAAGGGACTTACATTCTACAAGGTGAAAGTACTTGGATATACACAGGTGTGTATATGTATGTATATATGTATCTGTAATATGTGTATATGTATACACAAGTATATAATATAATAATATGCATGTACATACATGTATATATAATATGGATATTTGCATATGAAAATGTAGTTTGTGTGTGCATTTCTGTGTAATCTGAAGGCAGAGAGAACATTAACTACTGGAATGATTAAAGAAGGCTTCATGAAAGTAGTAATACTTGAAATAAACTTTTAAGAAACATTAAAATTCTATTATGTGGTCAAGAACAAGTGTATTTCAGGTTGAAATGACGGGTGGTGGAAGATAGATATATAAAGCCATGGAGAAAAAATTTGAATAGTCATGGTGAGGGAAATATAAGTCAACTATATCTGGTTCATAAATTGTGTAAATTAGTGAGGTTAAATAAGTCTAGAAAAGTTGTTTGGGAACAAAGTATAGAGGTCTTTCATTCCAGGATAAAGGGAAAATTTTATATTCATATATATACATATATATATACACACATATATGCATACATACATACATATACATAAACATATACATGAATAATAGAGGAATAACAGAGGATTTTCAGGAAAGAAATGGTACATTTAGATTGCCTTAGTGAAGTGCATTGAGATTACTTTAGTATCCTATCACCTTTGTGTGGAATGGATTATGAACTTCAGTTACTATTGTAGACAGTGAATGACATCAATCAGGAAACTTAAAATCTAGGTGAAAGGAAATGAAGCTATTTATTAGTATCGGTTTATACAAGTGAAGAAAAAAAAAGTCTGTGAGAGATTTTTGACATATAATCAGGAAAACAGTAATTTGGAAATGAGAGAGAGAGAAAGAGAGAGAGTGAGAGAGAGAGAGAGAGAGAGAGTGAGAGAGAGAGAGAGAGAAGAAAGACTGAGGTTTTGATATTTAGTAACTAAAAGAAAAATAGGTAGTTAGGGAATAAAATCAAATTTACATTTAAACCTTGTGAATCACAGGGTTTCCAGAGGCACAAAGAAACTGTAAGAATTTTCGCTAGTCACATTAACTTTAATTGATTGCAGAGATTCAGTGTAGCATGCAAATTTAAAACAGAGCATCCTTTCTTGCTTAGCAAGAATTCAAGAAGCCATTTTCCCCATGAAAATACTCTGAAATGAAAACCCACAGATCCGTGAAATTTGGCTTTATTTTACTTGTGTCTAAGTTATGCTAGAAGTCTTTTTTGCTTTTACTCCCATTCAAATCCATATCCATCTGTACTCAAAATTCTAGGATATATTTATCATTCTAGTAGAATCTCCTTAAGAAATCTAAATTTATTGATTGATATATAGAATTTGATTCAATTATAAATTGATGCTCATTTTTAATGAATTAGCTTTGTTTCTCTTAGAGAGTTGTTTACTTTTTTAAAAATATCCCAAAATTAACTTACTAAACTTCTTATGATTTTTCTATAATTACTACAGTAAGAATGAATGAATAACATATTGTAATAAGTAATGCAACTAATTTCCAATTTAAAAGATATAACAATATACCTTTTGATACTTCTAATAAAATATAATTCTCATTTGCAGTTCTTTATGGCTAACCTAAGTCTTCCTTCAATAGATTTGTGACATCCCAGAGTCTGCTCCAAGACAGTAGAAAATTGAATTTCCATTCTCTAATTTTTCTTACACTGTTACTGAGCTTAATATTACCTGTATGAATTAACTATAATCCCATGCCCATTTTGAGAGAATATTAATGACATAAGTAAAAGTTGCTTGGGAAAGGAAGATCAATTAGTTGTTACATGTAAATAATCATATTTTGCTCTAAGCGCAGATTTTGACAGCTATTGGGATATCTCTACCCTGTCAGTGACAGTGAAGTGCCAGTGAAATTACAAATATAACACTTAGTTTAGCCCTTAAATTTCAGTAATATTAAGACAAAAACTTGAACTTATCAAATAATAAAGAATAACCATATTTTAAGTGGAATGTTTTCTTTAAATTCACATCAAAATTTTGAGCAAATTGATATTTATAAAAAATGTTGTTCAATCATTTCAGTCATGTTTGACTCTGTGGGCCCATTAGGAGATATGTTGGCAAACATACTGGAGTGGTTTGCTATTTCTTTCTCCAGATCATTTTATAGATGAGGAAACTGAGTCATAAAGGATTAAATGGCATTAACAGAGTCACACAGATAGTCTTTGAGGTCAGATTTGAATTCAGGAAAATTAATATTCTTGACTCTAAGCCCAGTGCTCTATCCATTATGTCACCTAGCTCTCTCTATTTAATAAATGATCTGTATACTATTGACAGGTCATTCCATACTTTGAAAGAAAAAGTAGCACTTTTAACCAGTTATTTTAAGCAATGCTTCCAGGGTACAAAATTCGGAGACAGAGTAAAACTAGTCATAAAGAGGATAAAGAAAAGACACATATACACACACTACATAGATACATACAGAAGAATGAATGAATTACAATTAAAATGAAAAAAATATATATCTGCCTTCTACCATGAATCTTAAGTACATAGATTCTGATAGTTTCAATTATTTTTTTCATTTATTTAGAATTTTATTTTCCCCATTTACATATAAAACTATTTTAACTTCCATTTTAAAAACTTTATATTCCAAATTCTCTTCCTCCCTCCCTATCCATTCTCTCCTGTTAAGAACACAAACATTTCAATATAAGTTATACATATGTAGTCATGAAAAACATTTCCACATTAGTCAGATTGTGGGGAAAAAACAGCCAAAAATGACTTAAGAAAAAGAAGATAATATGCTTCAATCTTTATTTAGAAACCCTCAGTTCTTTCTCTGGAGATGGGCTGCATTTTTCATAAGTCCCTCAGAGTTGTCTTGGATCATTGCTTTTCTGAGAGTAGCTAAGTCATTCACAACTCATCACCTTAAAATATTGCTGTTACTTTTTATATAGTGCTTCTCACTTTGTATCAGTTCATGTAAGTCTTTCCAGGTTTTTCTGAGAGCATCCTGCTCATCTTTTGACAGTTACTATTGCTAACTGAATGTCCCTCCATCCTACTCCCTCCTCATGTCATGTACTCTATTCTCTATCTCTTTCCACCCTTTCCCTCTTTAAAGGTGTTTTGCTTCTGACTGTGCTCTGCCCCAATTTTCCCCACTTTCTATCACCTCTCTCCTCCTTATCCCTTTCTCCTCCTACGTTCTGCAGGGTAAGACAAATTACTATACCCAATTGAGTGTGTAGTTTATTCCCGCTTTGATCCAATTCTGAGAAGAGTAAGGTTTACTAATTCCACAGCATCTCCCCCATCTTCCCCTCCACGTTTTCTTGCTTATTTTAGGTGACATACTTTACCCCATTCCACTTCTCCCTTTCCCTTTCTCTCAATATGTTCCTCTCTCACCCCTTACTTTTATTTTTTCTAACATATAATCCTTTCATATTCAACTCACATCTGTGCCCTCTGTGTAAATATACTCTATCCAGCTGCCCTAATAATGAGAAAGTTCTTATGAGTTACAAATATAATCTTCCCATGTAGGAAGGTAAACAGTTTAACCTTTTAATAACCCTTATGATTTATTTTCCTCTTTTCCTTTTTATGTTTCTCTAGAGTCTTTTATTTGAAAGTCAGGTTTTCTATTCAACTCATGTCTTTTTATCAAGAAAGCCTGAAAGTCCTCTATTTCATTGAATGCCTATGTAAAAAATGTAATAAATGTTTGTTGCCTGACTGCCTAACACCAAGGAACTCTGTGAAGAAGATAGTAGTGACCTACTAAAAATTACTGGAAAACTGTTTTCGTAGACATATCAGTATGATATTACAAGAAATAAAGGGAAAAATCTTAGATAATGTCAGTTTTGAATATGATGATTGAATGAATATCAATAGTTTTGACTTGGTACAGTGCTATAGAGTAAATCATGCACATGCACCTATCTACTCAATGGAATCAGATTATTCACTTTGTTTTTTTGTCCATCCCCATGTTATTTAAGCAATCCACAAAGAGATTCAATCTCAAGAGGAATGTTTCTATAACATGTAATACTGTCCATTTGTGTCCTTAAATAATTTTTAGAGAAGACAATAGAGAAAAAATTAACCTTGCAATTTTACCACCATAGTGAATTCTTCCCTTCATCATGACAATCATTCTTAAGAAAAGTAAAAGTGGGGCAGCTAGATGGCACAGTGTTTAAAGCACTGGCCCTGGATTCAAGAGTACCTGAGTTCAAATCCAGCCTCAGACACTTGACACTTACTAGCTGTGTGACCCTGGGCAAGTCACTTAACCCCCATTGCCTGCAAAAAAAACAAAACAAACAAAAAAAAGAAAAGGAAAAGTGGAATTCATTAGTTACTTTGAATTAGAATTTTTTAAAATATGGGTATGATTTATACTTTGCAATTTAAGAAAAAAACAACATCAGTGCTTTTATGACATAAATTATCTTTTTTTAATTACCTTTGTGCAATTTACACAATTGGGAGTAGTTTTTGTACTTTAGTTATTATGAATATAGCTATATTGTTTCTGCTGTCTGTAAAAAAATATATAAATATACCCCTTATAGACTAGTACTCTTGTTTGTTTGTATAGTTCATATTTGATTCTATGAAAAAAATTTTGTGATATATTTCTTCCACTGGGAAACAATGTTACCATGATTATCAAAAAAGTACTGGGCTTGAATTGAGTCAAGATGACAAAACAAGAAAACACTCAACCAAATTCAACCACCAAGAAAACACTCAACCAAATTCAACCACAATCGCCCCCAAGCAACTCTAAAATAACATATCAAATTCTGGAGTAGCAGAATCAACAAAAGGCCAGGTGAAACAATTCTCTAGGCCCAGAATCTTAGGAGGGCAACAAGAACAGTCTGTCTCATCAGAGTAGTGGTCAAGCCTGGAGTGCAGCAAAGGACATAATGCCAGCAGTGGGCCTTGGTAGTAGGCTCTCAGCCCATGGACAGTAGTTGTGGGTGGAGGAAAGAGGTTAGAAAAATGATGGGAGGAAATTTCCCCATATGCTTGGCTGGTGCAAGTTTCAGGACATTACTGTATTGCTCATAAGCAGCTCCAAAAAGAATAATACCACTTGTGGCCACATAGGAAAAGTGGCACAGTGTAGCTTTCAGGGTTGAGTAAAGTGCTATTGTTTGTTCATGGGAGAGGGTTAGGGCCCCAGGTCTCTATTCCAATACAGAGAGGAGCACTACAGGTGAGTAGGAAGACCAAGTAACAAGTCAAGAGCAGTGCTGGTGCTCGTGACTACACGGGAAAAAGGACCCTTACTAAGTTAAGATCATTGTACAGGCCAAGAGAGTAGTCACCACACCTATCTTTATATGATACCAACTTTGAAGTAGAGAAAACCTACAGGACCCCAAGTTATCTCTGAAAAGAACAGCATGAAGAGACTGAAATTTAATACAACATCCCATGAGATGTGAAAGCAGTGCCCAATTTTAACATTAAGCTAAAAGTCAAACAATAGGCTAGAAAAGTTAACAAACAAAAAGAACTTCACTATAACAATTCACTATGGTGAAAGTTAAGTTCAAGATACATACCCAGAAGACAACAATGTCAAAACAGCTACAAATATAATTTAAAGGGAAAATATGTGAATTGGATATAAATTCAATAAGAATTTCAGAAAGACCTCAAAATGGCTTCTGAAAAAACAAATAAGAGTGGCAGAAGAAAAATGGATAAAATAAATGTGTGATACAAGAAAATTAAGAAAAAAATCAATATCTTGGTAAAACACACACACACACACACACACACACACACACACACACACACACAAACACACACACACACACACACACACCTTGAAGCAAATAATACCTTTAGAAAACAGAGTTGTCCAAATGGTAAAAGAAGCACAAAAATCCACTGAAGAGAAGAGTAACTTCAAAAGCAAAATTTCTTAAATGGAAAAAGATGTAGAAAAGCTCATTGAAAAAAAGTGATTACATAAAATTAGAATTGGGCAAGTGGGAACTAATGATTCTCTGAGACACCAAGAATTATATATATATATATATATATATATATATATATATATATATATATATATATATATATATATACACACACACACACACACACACACACACACACACACACACACATACGTATATATATATACATACATATATATTTAGTAGAAGACAAATGTGAAATATGTCTTTGGAAAAAAAGTGATATGGAAAATGCAGTAAGGAGAAATAATTTAATAATTATCTACCCAAAAGCCATGTTCAAATTAGCAATCTAAAAATCATATTTTAAGAGATTATCAACTGTGTCATGATATTATAGAACCAGAGGGCAACATAAAAATTGAAGCAATTCAGTGATCATGTCCTGTAAGATGCCAAAATGAAAATTCCCAAGAATATTATAGCCAAATTCCACTGCTCCTAAGTCAAGAAAAAAAATAATATTGTAAGAAGTCAGAAAGAAATAATTCAATTATTGTAGAGTCACATACTGTATGACAAAATTTAGCAGCTCCTGCCTTAAAGGAGCAGAGAGTTTGGTATATGACATTCCAGAAAGCAAAAAAGCTAAGATAATAACCAAGAGAAAAACTATATAGCAAATCTGAGTGTTAGCCTTCAGAGGAACAACTGGATATTTAGTGAAATAGTAGGATTTCAAACATTCCTGAAGAAAACATCAGAACTGAATAGAAAATTTGACTTTCAAATAAAAGAATAAAAAGAAGCATAAAAAGCTAAAGATGAAAGAGAAATCATATGGGAAAATAATGTTGAAATGTGTCCATTTCTGTATGGGAAGACAATAATTATAATTCCCAAGACTTCTTTTTATTATAAGGTCGGTCAGAAGGAATTTACAGACAGAAGACACAGGTGTGAGTTCACAATAATGAGATCATTTCAAAAACATTAAATTTAAGAGTGAGCAAGAAGAATGCACTGAGAAGAAGAGGAAGAGGTGTAGATTGGGGTAAATTTTCTTTACAGATACAAAGGGAGAATAGAAGATACAGAGGGAGAGGGAGAGGAGGAATGACAATTTTTTAAGTACAAAATCAATAAAAAAAGAATTGTAAGTCTCTATATGTGTGTACATATGGGTATGGGTATGAGTATACACAGACAACACACTGACACACATATATACACATAGGTTGTTGTTCAGTCCTTCAGTCATGTCTGACTCTTTATGATGTTGTGGACCCTTGCACACTAGTGATTTTTGTAGGGTTTACTTGGCAAAGATACTGGAGTGGTTTGCCATTTCCTTTTTTAGTACACCGAGGAAAACAGGTTAAATGACTTTTTTGTGGTAACACACATAGTACGTGTCTCAGGCTGGATTTGAGCTCAAGTCTTCCTGCCTCATGGCACAGATCTATATACACTGAATCTTTATATACACATATGTACTAATAGTAAATAAGTATATTACTGTGAGAGTTAAAAGGGGAAGGTTTTTCCACTCACACTTTCTCACTCAGCCCCCAATGTTACTTTGTCCCCCATATTTCTAATAGATCATATAGTCCATAATAATGTTATATATCATTGATTTATATCTGTATACATCTCTTTATTTACATAACTTTATCAATCTACCCATCTCTCATCCGTGTATGAATCTCCCTATTCCTCACTAAGGCTAATCCTTTTTTTCTGAATATTTCATTTCATTCTTTTGCACCTAAGACTTTATCTTATCAATCATGCTTTGTCTGTAATGCAGCTTCAATATCTCCCTCTATAAATGATTACTCACAGCCTAACTGCAAAATGCTGATTTTTTTTATAAAAGTCTTCATTGGCATGTCTAGCCAATTAAGTTACCTTTCTAACTCTTATTAGATCTTGAAAAATTTGCCTACACCTAAATGTTTCTATTTTCTCATCACAAAACTCTCATATACTCTGACTTCTACTCCAAATAATCGACTGAAACAGTTCCTTATAATATGATTAATGGCTTCCTACTTTGCACTTAACAGACACATAATAAAACTTTATTTGATTGTTGAATAGAATGAACTTGTTATTCCATAAACATGCTTTAAGATTCTATGTTTAAAATTCTGTGATTTTCACTATTATTCAATATTGTGTTAGCTTCAGTGATAAAAATAAATCGAAATAATGAGAATAGGGAAAGGGGAAAGATAACTATCACTTTTTGCAGATGATATGATTGTATTTTTAAAGAATCCTAGAGAACAAACTACTTGACAAAATTAACAACTTTAGCAAAGTTGTGGGTTATAAAATAAACCCACAGAAATCATCAGCATTTTTATATATAACCAAGAAAGCCCAGCAGCAACAGATAGAAAGAGCAATTGCATATAAAATAACTGCAGACAATTTAAAATGTCTGGGAGTGTATTTGCCAATATGAACCCAGGAATTATGTGAACACAATTACCAAATGCTTTAGACACAAATAAAATCAGATCTAAACAGTTGGCAAACTATTAATTGCCCATGGATAAGCTGAGCTAATATAATAAAAATGAGTATTCTACCTAAATTGATTTACTTATTCAGTGTGACATACCAATACATAAATACATATATCTATATCTATATCTATATATATCTATATAGATATAGATATAGATATATATAGAGAGAGAGACAGAGAGAGAGAGAGACAGAGAGAGAGAGACAGAGACAGAGACAGAGAGAGAAAGAGAGAGAGAAAGTTTGAAAAAATAATAACAAAATTTCATTTGGAAGAATACAAGGTCAAGAATATAAATTGAGGGGGCAGCTAGGTGGTGCAGTGGATAAAGCACCTGCCCTGTATTCAGGAGTACCTGAGTTCAAATCTGGCCTCAGACACTTGACTTACTAGCTGTGTGACCCTGGGCAAGTCACTTAATCCTCATTGCCCTGCAAAAAACCAAAAACAAATAAAAGAAAAGAAAAGAAAAGGATATAAATGGAATTAAAGAAAAATGCAAGGTAAGCCCAGCCGAGCTAGATATAAAATTATATTATAGAGTGCCAACCATGAAAACTATTTGGTACTGGCTAATAAACAGAGTAATAGATCATTGGAATAGGTCAGGAACAGAAAACATGGAAATAAATGACTATAGAAATCTAATTTGATTTGGGATAAGAACTCACTATTTGACAAAAACTGCTGGGAAAACTGGAAAACAGTAATGTGGAAACTAGGCATAGACCACCATCTTATACTTTATACCAAAATAAGGTACAAATAGGTACATGGTTTAGACATGAAAGCATATCATATCATACCATAGGCAAATTTGAAAAGGAAGGAATAGTTAACCTGTCAGAGCTATGGAGAAGGGAAAAATTTATGACCAAAGGTGAGACAGAGAACATTATTAAATGCAAAATGGATCATTTTGATTACATTAACTTGAGAAGGGTTTTTTTTTTATTTTTGTAAAAAACCAAACCAACCAATTGTATCCAAGATTAGTAGAAAAAACAAAGCTGAAAAATGATTTTTACAGTGTTTCTGATAAGGGCTTCATTTCTCAAATATATAGAGAACTGAATCAGTAGAGAAATGATCAAAGGATATGAACAGGCAGTTTTCACATGAGGAAATTAAAGCTATCTGTAGCCATAGAAAATTGTTCTCAATCATTATTTATTGGAGAAATGCAAATTAAAACAACTCTGAAGTGCCACCTTACACCTACCAGATAGACCAATATGACAGAAACGGAAAATGATAAATATTGCTGAAGATAGGGGCGGAATTGACATACTAATGAATCCAACCTTTATGGAGAGCAATTTGGAACTATGCCCAAAGGGCTATAAAACTGTGCATACCCTTTGACCCAACAATACCACTACTAAGTCTGTATACCAAAAAGATCATTAAAAAAGTGAAAAGGACACACATATACAAAAATATCTATAGCAAATTTTTTTTATGTGGTGCCAAAGAATTGGAAACTGAAGGGATGCCTATCTAGCTATTGGGGATAGCTGAACAAAAAGTGCTATACAAATATAATGCAATACTATTATGCTCTAAGAAAGGAGAAAGTCAGATTTCAGGGGAAAAAAAACCTGGAAAGACTCACATGAACTGATCCTGCGTGAAGTGAGCAAAACCAGGAGAACAATGTATACAGTAACAGCAACATTGGATGATAACTGTGATAGCCTTAGCTCTTCTCAGCAATACAATGATCCAAGAAAATTCCAAAAGACTAATGAAGGAAAATGTTTTCCATATCCAGAAAAAGAACTATCAAGATGGAGTGCCTACTGAAGCATAAGATTTTCACTTTATTTGCTTTTTTTTTCATTCTTATGGGTTTTTTTTCCACTTTTGTTCTTATTCCTCTTTCACAACAAGACTAATGTGGAAATACATTTAACATCATTGTACACATATAATCCATGTCAGATTGCTTGCTGTCTTGATGAGGAGGAACGGAAGGGAAATAGAAAAATTTGAAATTCAAAATCAAAAATTAATGTTGAAAACTATCTTTACATGTAATTGAAGAAATAATATTAAGGAATTTTTTTTAAATCCTGTGATTTTATTTCAAAATAGAACTATGGAAAATTGCTTTCGTTCGACAAAACCATATATAGTACTGTCAACAATTTTATATATATATCTATATATATTCACACACATATATATATAAACACACATGTATATATGTATGTATGCAAATATGTATATGCATATACACCTACATATGTGAAATCTAAGAGAAAATTACATTTCTAATGCCAAACTTACAAATGAACAACAATCAGTTTAATATAATGTATGCACATACATAAATATACACGTCTGATACATTGCTATATTTATGAATACTTTGCTCCCAAGTACAACAAGAGCTGCTTGAGGGCTATCTCAGCCCAAATTCTATTTTTAACAAGTTTTCAATCACTAAATAAATGCCAAGAATAATTCTAAGCATCTGGGATTAAAAGGCTAAGATGAACCTTTACCCTCTTTCAAGGAATTTGCTTTCTATTATGGATGATAATAGAAGAATATACAAAATAAATCAAATACAATGTTTTGGCACCAGCTACTGAGGACATCAGGAAAAATTTTCTTATATACTTACAGTTTCACAATATTGAAAGAGTGAAGTATGCTCAATTCACCAAGCTCAGCATACACTACTTTGCAAATGAGTCCTAATCAGAAATTATTAGTCCAGTAAGACAATTTAAAAGCCATATATGCTTATCCCATGAGATCTTTCTCTCATGATTGCCTCTGCTATAGGTCTAACTAAGCAGTTCAGTAGTTCAGCTAAGAATTATAAAGAATAAGGCCTACACTTTCCTTTGGGCTTGAAAAAATATATTAGCCAAGAAGCACATTGGTCTCCTGAGAAGTGTGTTAGAAGAAACCAAAACCCTTATTCACCACAGCGCCATGAGCCAAGACACAGAGGTGGACATGAAGGAGGTGGTGCTCAATGAGTAGGAGCCACAGAAGCAGCACATTAACGCTGGCTACCTCGACGCCAGCCAGCCGCCCTGGGGGGAGAGAAAAACAGTGTGGTCAAGGTCAAGGTGGCTGATGACAATGAGGCCTCAGCCACTGCCATGTTTATGGGCCTGTCCAAGGAGGAGCTGTTCAAGGTGGCTGGGAGCCCACCTGGGGGTGCACCTGCCGGGTCCTGCTGCTGCTCTTCTGGCTGGGCTGGCTGGACATGCTGGCCAGTGCCCTGGTCATCATCCTGCAGGCTACTGGCTGCATCAAGCTGCCTGACCAGCACTGGTGGCACCAGGGGGCCCTGTACCACACTGGCACCCTGAAGGCCTTCCAGGGCCTGACTGCTGACTCTGACAGGAGTCTGGCAGGGGTGCAGGCACATCTTGATCACCTGAACAACATCAAGGTGAAGGCGCTGGTATTGGGGCCCATCCACAAGGACTTTAAAGATGACCTTGCTAAGACAAGCCTGGTACAGATCAACGCCGAGGTTGGCTTCCAAGAAGATTTCACCCAACTCTTGGAATCAGTCAAGAAAAAGAATATCCAGATTATCCTAGATCTTATGCCCAACTACCAAAGTCAGAACAGCTGTTTTTTGCCAACATGACATAATGAACGAGAAGATGAAGGAAGCCCTGAACTATTGTCTGACAGCCGGTATGAATGGGATCCAGGTCTATGATGTCCAGAACCTGACAGATACTGCTTTTGTCCTGGCTGAGTGGAAAAATCTCACTCACAGCATCAGTGATGACAGAGTCCTGAGTGTGGGAACAGAAGCCTCAGACCTTCATGACATCATGAGTCTACTGAATGATACTGACCTGCTAGGCAGCTCTTATCTGGAGGACTTCTCCAGCAGAAGCTCCTCAGGGAAAGAGTTCCAGGACTTGGTCATCAGCTACCTGAGCACTGCTGGGAACCACTGGTGCAGCTGGATATATTTTCAGGTTGGCCACTTTACCTCCTATGTGCCTACCCATCTTCTCAGCCTCTATCACCTGTTGCTATTCACACTTCCTGGGACATCTATTTTCAGTTATGGGGATGAAATTGCCTTGAAATTGTAACCTTGAAATTGATGAAATTGTCACCCTCCTTGACAGCAGGCTGAAGACCCCATCATGTTTTGGGATGAAAAAACCCTTGGGCCTTCTGTGTCCTTAAATCTTAGTGTAACTGTCAAGGGCCAGAAGGAAGATGCCCAATACTTCATGTCTCTGTTCTGCAAACTGATTGACAGCTGGAGGAAGGAGAGGTACCTGCTGCATGGAGACTTCCTAATGCTGCCCACCAAAGATGACCTCTTTGCCTATGCGAGCTACTTGGACCAGAACAAATGCTTCCTTGTGGTGCTCAATCTGGGCCTCACAAACCATGAGGTTGAGCTGAAGATATTGCCTGTGTCTACTGGCCAGAAGCTGGAGCTCCTCAGAAGACAGCTCTGATGCACAGCACCCAGAGGGGCTCCCAGGACGGGAGCCTACTGCACCCTCCACAAGCTGCCCATGGCCTCTGGAGAAGGGTTGCTATTCAAGTTCCCCTATGTGGCCTAAGCTGCCCTCGGGCTCCCCTCTCCCCTTGGGTCTTTGTCTTTCTGTGTGTGTGCGTTGGCAGGGCTGGGGAGCAGGGGATTGTTTTGGGGGGTTTTACTGTTGAAGATGCCCTGTGATGAAGCCTTTAGCTGTATATTAAAATGATAGTGGGGCAGCTAGGTAGCACAGTGGATAGCGCACTGGCCCTGGATTCAGGAGGTACCTGAGTTCAAATCCAGCCTTAGACACTTAACACTTACTAGCTATGTGACCCTGGGCAAGTCACTTAACCCCAAATGCCTCACCAAAAAATAAAATAAAATAAAATAAAATAAAATAAAATAAAATAAAATAAAATAAAATAAAATAAAAAATGATAGTAGGGGCAGGTAGGTGGCACAGTGGATAAAGCACCAGCCCTGGATTCAGGAGGACCTGAGTTCAAATCTGGCCTCAGACACTTAACACTTACTAGCTGTGTGACCCTGGGCAAGTCACTTAACCCTCATTGTCCTACAAAAAAAAAAAAAAAAACAAAGCAAACAAAAAAAACCCCACAATAGTAATGAGGAAAGAAAGAAAGAAAGAAAGAAAGAAAGAAAGAAAGAAAGAAAGAAAGAAAGAAAGAAAGAAAGAAAGAAAGAAAGAAAGAAAGAAAGAAAGAAAGAAAGAAAGAAAGAAAGAAAATATTAGCCTCTAAATAGAATTCATAAGGCAGGAATTTATATTCATAAAGAATAAGTGCTTGTGAGATCCTCCCCTCCTGTTTTATTGAAAAATAATACAAGGTGAAATTGAGAGGTACTCAGAGGATTGTATGCCTGAGGAATAATTAATTTAGAGAAATAGGCAACCAAGCATATGACAAGGCAGTAATTTGGTGTGTAGAGCTCAAAAATTGGGTAATGAATATGTATACCTAAATACATTTGTCAGCAGTGTTTATAACAATGATTAGAAACTGGAAATTAGATTTATTCAATGAGAATATATCCTCCTAACATGAAACATGGATACCATATGATAGGTGTCCCCAAAGTAGGATTTTCTTTTGTTTATTATATGTTGAATTTAACAAAATATGTTTCTATGAGTGGGGAGACCTGTTTACAAGGGGAAAAAAAAATACCTGTATTTTAAATGCTAAAGAAAGTTAATGAGTTGTTTTGTGCAATTGTTACTACACCTCTAAATTTGCATTTTGAAAACAGCCAAGGGGAAAATCAAATCTTCTAGGCTCATTGAGTTTTGGTTTATTTTTGTTTGACCTATCCCTATGGTAGTTTTTGAATTAGAGGTTATACACAACAATTGAGATATCAAGATGCTTTATTGATAATACCTTACTTTCCAACCACACAACTTTCCTAGGAAAAGAATAAAATTATTTTAGGAAAGAAAATTGTGTTGATGACTATCATTTGAGATTTTTTTTTTTTACTGACACTCTGTCCAAAAGATCTGAATAAAGTGGAAGGTTCCCACAAAATCTAAATCTATATTTCTATGGATGAACCATTATTTAAGTAATTTATAGTATTAGCAAATCATAAATAAAACCAGATAGTTTGGGCCCCAAAAGAGAATGTTTGAATTTACAAACATAATAACTCATCATGCATATCTAATTAGTTATAAAATCTTGACTTTTATCTTCCTAACATGCCTTACCCATATCATCATCCCTCTACTCATATACCTATGACATCAGTTCAGGTCCTTATCACAATCACATATCACTTTTCTTGACACAATATACTCCTGTTTCAAATCCCTACCTCAAGCATCTCCTTATGGCAAACCATCCTCCACAAACTATAAAAATGAGTTTACTAAACAATAATATGACCAAAGATATCACTACCCCTAACTAAATTTAATTGGCTACTTATTTCCTCTAGGATGAAAAATAAAATGTTGTTTGGCAGTTAAAGGTCTTCACAAATTGGCCTCTTCCTATCTTTCTAATTCCTTGCTTGTCATTTACCTTCACAAACTCTATAGTCCAGCCTTATTCAGTCATTAGTTAATAAACTTAGCCAAGTGCCTACTGTATGCCAAGCACTGTGCGGAGCACTGGAGATATAAATAAAGTCAAAAGATAATCCCTGCTCTCAAGGAGCTCACAGAATAATGAAAAGACAATGTATACTGTAGGAAAGATTCCTGGCGTATTACCACCATCCACACATCAAGCCCTGAAAAGTCTTCCATTCCATGACTACACCCAGAGGACGTCCCAAAAATCATCTGAGAAAAGACTTTCAAATACTTTAAATTAACAGTTTGGTTTTGTTGTTTTTCATTTTCCCTTCTGTTATTATATACACCATTTGTAACATGTATTCTCTGCAGAGGCCCTCCCTTTGCAAGAACAATGTCAAAGTGTGGGTTCATGAGGCACTGCACCTCTGGACAAAACTTTCCTCTCTCCCTTTTCTATATTGTTATTAACATTGTTAGGTAGCATAGGTTATTTTATTCTGTTATTTTTGACTGTTTCATCAAGGAAACACCCCAATTCTTGAAGAAACTAAGTGGAAACTGTAATGATAATTCCAAATTTCTCTCCAGAATTGTTGGATCAGTTCACAGCTCCACCAACAATGTATTAGTATTCCAATTTTTTCAAAGCTTCTCCAAAATTTATTATTTTCCTTTTTTGTCATATTAGCCAATCTGATAGGTGTGAGGTGGTACCTTAGACTTGTTTTAATTTGCATTTCTCTGACCAATAGTGATTTAGAACATTTTTTCATATGATGATAGCTTTGAATTCTTCATCAGAAAAATGCCTGTTCATAACCTTTAACCATTTCTCAATTGGGGAATGCCTTGCATTCTTCTAAATTTGATTTAGTTCCATATATATTTTTAAAATGAGGAATTTATAACAACTACTGGCTATAAAATTTGTTTCCCAGCTTTATGCTTCCCTTCTAATTTTGGATGTACAAAACCTTTTTAATTTAATATAATCAAAATCATCCATTTTGCATTTCATAATATTCTCATTTGGTCAAAAATTCTTCTCCTTTCCATATATCTGAGACAAAATATTCCTTCTTCTCCTAACTGACCTATGATATAACCATTTATGTCTAAATCATGTATTTATTTTGACCTTATTTTGGTTTATTGTATACAATATTGATATATGCTTAGTTTCTGCCATACTGTCTTTCAGTTATGCCATCAGTTTTTGTCAAATAGTGGGTTTTAATTCAGAAACTGAAGTCTTTGCATTTATCAAACAGATTACTAAGACAACTTACTACTGTGTCTCCTGTGCCTAACTTATTCCATTGTTCTACCACTCTATTTCTTAGCCAGTAACAACTTTGATGAATGCCAGTTTATAGTATAGCTTCAGATTTGGTACTGCTAGCCACCACATTTTTTTCATTAGTTTCCTTAATGTTCTTGACATTTTGTTCTTCCAGATGAAATTTGTTATTGTTTTTTCTATGGAATGTAGGGAATTTTGCTGCTGATTTGGTATGAGATGTAAGGGAGAAGAAAAAGTTGAATAAATAACATTTTGTTCAACACAGGAAACTAGATGAATAGTCAAGGAAAGACTTTTGGAAAATATAATAAATTTATTGTCCACATTGAATTTGAGGAACTAGTGGAAAATGTAGATGGACATGTTATGCTGACAATTTTAAAAAGATCCAGAATTGAGGAGATCTTACATATAGAGACAAAGATTTGGGAGTCCTCAATCATTTTTTACACTTGAAGCCTTTTAAGTGATAAAAAAGATTTTCAAGAAGAAACTAGGAAAAGAGAAACAAACTAATAACAAATCCCTGGGAAAGAACAATTGTAAAACATTAGGAAGAACTGAAGGACCTAAAGAAGGATCTGATAGATATCTGAAAAAAGTATGAAGAAAATAAAATGTAAAAATTAAGGAGAAATATCCAAAAAGAGGGCCCAGTTAGCAGTAACAGGTCAGAGAAGATGAGGACTTGAAAAATGCCATTGCATTTTGCAATGAGTAGTTTTAATAGAAAAGGCTAAATTTCTTTCTTTTTTTTTGTGAGGCAGTGATGGTTAAGTGACTTGCCCAGTGTCACACAGCCAGTAAGAGTGAAGTATCTGAGACCAGATTTGAACTCAGGTCCGCCTGAATTCAAGCCTGGGGGTTTTTCCACTGTGCCACCTAGCTGCCCAAGAATAGACCAGATTTAAAAAAATGTTATGAGGGGCTGAAGAGAGAAATGAAAGACCCTCAATCAAGAAGGTAGAGTGAGATAGAGGAAGAGTTTGTGCGCTAAAATATTTGAGGAAGCTCTTTGTTTATTTTTTTTTGTAATAAAGTATTTTATTTTTTCCCTGTTACATGTAAAGATAGTTCTCAACCTTTGTTTATACAAGCTTTCCAATTTCAGATTTTTCTCCCTCCCTCCCCTCCCTCCCCCCTCTCCTAGACAGCAGGTAATCTGATACATGTATATCACACACACACACACACACACACACACACACACACTAACATTAAACATATTTCTGCATTAGTCATGTTATAAGAGAAAGATCAGAGCAATGACAAAAAAAACTTAAAATAGAAAAACAACAGCACCAAAGACAAAAGAAATAGTATGGTTCATTCAGCATCTATACTCCACAGTTCTTTCTTTTTTTTTTCTTGGATTTGGAGATCCTCTTCTATCATGAGTTCCCTGGAACTCTTCTGTACCATTGCATTGGTGAGAAGAATATAGTCCATCACAGTAGGTCAACACTCAATGTTGATGATACTGTATACAATGTTCTTCTGGTTCTGGTCATCTCACTCATCATCAGCTCACGCAAGACCCTCCAGGTTTCTCTGAAGTCTGCCTGCTCATCATTTCTTACAGCACAATAGTATTCCAATACATTCATATACCACAACTTGTCCAGCCATTCCCCAATTGATGGGCATTCCCTCAAATTCCAATTCCTTGCCACCATGTAAAGAGCAGCTATAAATATTTTTGTACATGTGGGTCCCTCTCCCCTTTCCATGATCTCTTTGGGCAAAAAACCTAAAAGTGGTATTGCTGGGTCAAAGGGTATGCACAGCTTTATAGCCCTCTGGGCATAATTCCAAATTGCTCTCCAGAATGGTTGGATCAGTTCACAGCTCTACCAACAATCCATTAGTGTTCCAATTTTTCCACAGCTTCTCCAACATTTATTACTTTCCTTTTTTGTCATTTTAGCCAATCTGATAGGTGTCAGGTGGTACTTCAGAGTTGTTTTAATTTGCATTTCTTTAATCATTAGAGATTTAGAGCATTTTATCATATGGAAATAGATAGCTTTGGTTTCTTCATCAGAAAACTTTCTGTTCATATCCTTTGCTTATTTTTAAGCCTGATGAGACATAATCTCATTTGCAGAAGGCAGAGAAGATGATGTAAAGGGCAGGTTGAAGATATATGAAAGGTGAAATACATTTGGAATAATGTCCATTAGTTGAAGGAAATGGTTTCAAGATCCTATGTAATAATATTAATGTTATCTTGAAGGAAGGACACTTCTTTTATAAACCAAGAAAGAAGGAAAAGAAAATAAAGAAGAACTGAATGGAAAGTGATAAGAACTAGACTTGTAATGTCATTAATATAGGGAATAACAGAATGAAGAAACACCCTTACCAAAGCAAAATAGTACCTTTTCTGCACTTTGTTGTCTCCAAGAGTTTCCTAAAGCACTGAAAGGTTAAGTAAATTGTCCAGTCTCTGGCAATCAGTCTGCCATTGCTGACATGTAAATCCAGGTGTTTCTGCCTTGAAAGGCAGTTGCTAATATATTAGGCCAAGGTACCTTTCATTTAAATTCAATAATTCTGCTTTATTCAGTATCCTCTTCTAAGATAATTGGGACAGAGTTAGGAAATTTTCCAACTTCAATTCACATAATGAAGACTTTGACATTGACTTCTCTTCCATGAGAATTCTAATTTGTCTCTTAAAATGCCTTAGTTTTTTTTCCCTAAATATGTACTCTGATCATTTGCTAAATAGAATTGTAACTTTTTGAGGCTGGCAATACTAGGATGTGATACTATTTATATTTTATGGGAAATCCATTACATTTATACCAGGATTGTATTGGAAACAATTTTCATTACCCCATACCCTGGAGTACATTATGTATTCATCACTGATTTGAAATGTTGGTCCATTTTGTTAAGTTTAATATTGTTTCCAGACTTCATCATATTCTCCAGTCATTTAGATGTCAGTATATAAATTTAGATACAAAGTCAATGTGTTAACTCCCAGTAGCAATAATTGTGACAGCAACAGATTTGAGTTATGTTCCTTGTTGGTGAAATAGTTTTGTTTTACTATAAATTGAATGGTTTGTATTTGGATATGTGCATAGAATTTATTTTCATTAATATTGTTGATGGAATCATTAAGGAAATTAGTAAAATTTTTGTTTTTGTTTTTCATCAAAATAAATTTCACTAAGTTGTTTAAAACAATTATTATTGTATAAAGAATCCTTAATCTAAATGACTTTTTGTGCAATACAAATTCATATACTTTGGCAATAGCAATTAATCTCTTTGAGTAAATGGATTTTTTCATGGGGAGAAAACATGTATAAATAAAAGTAATGTAATATTACTTCATTTTATAACATCCCCTTTGTGGTTGCTAATGTTATTATTGACATATCAACTTGTAATTATGATAGTACTTTTTTCCCAACCCTTTAAAAGATGGTTCTTTTAAGAAAGAAGAGACAATCTGAATAACACAAAATGGCCTACTGTCAACAGCAAGTATTGACACTGTATATCAATGTAATTTATCACTTTTTTATTTCTTGCTAACACATCTGAAACATTATTCTGAATATTTTACATTGCATTCTATCTACATAGTTTTATTGTCAACTACAGCCCTATATATCTGAATTGCTTTCCTAGCATAAAATTATAATTTGTATCTATGTCTTTACTTTAACTTGATTCTGCTCCAAGTTTCCACTTAATCTCTGTAACTCATATCTTCCTTTGTCTCACTCTGATGTAGTATATCTTTATTTTTGGCTTCAACATTATAGCATCACTGATTTATTGCTGGAAGGAATCCAAGAGATTATTAATTCAACCTTCTCACTTTGGAGATGAGAAAATGGTGACAGAGAAAAATCAAGTGATTCACCAAAGGTAACATAATTAATATTGGTAGAGGTATAATATGAACCCAAGCTTTCCTGACTCCTAATCTATTTTGTCTATAGACTTGATATTTGATGAAAGCTCTAATTATAACTTTGCAACCCCTAACAAGAGAGATGTATTATGTAGCTGATATTTGTAAAGCACCACACTGGGTACATAAAGATTCTGGGTACACAAAGACAAAATGAAAAATCTGTTAACAACTTTAGGCATACCCAAAACTAAATATTTTGTGAATTGTTGCTATTATTCCTTGGTTTCCCACTGCATAAAGGGCTCTAAAAGAGACACATTACAGAATTGTTTGTAAATTGACCCTGCAGAATTTACTATAGATCAATTATTCCTTTTATGTTACCTTCCATCAGAAAATATTAGATATTCATAAAGCTTAAAATATCTGTTCTCCCAGATAACTTTATAATGAAGAAAATTGTGGATCTTTTCCAAGGTGAAATATTTACAACTATCCCTTATGGAGTTAGAAGAGATAAAATATAATGTCATTTCCAAGTCAGAATTAATGACCTGATGAGCCAACCTGTAGGAAGTTGAAAAAAAAATAATACAACACTGTTCCCAAATTCCCCAAACTACATGTATATTCATATGTGTGTATACATGTATATACACACATATATATGTGCACGTGTATTCATGTATATATGAATGTATGCATATGTGTACTTATATACATACATAAACATAGACATGCACATATGAATATACAGACACAATCAATGGGGAATAAACAGAAAATTAATTTCTTAGCTTGAAAAGTCAGTGCAAAATATCTATATATCTATATCTACATAAATTTTCTGAGGAACATAATTGCTCAAATTGAAAACAAAAATTCAGAGGTTACAGAACAAATTAGAAAGTATTTTTAATGACTAAATTCTATTGATCTTTGAGATCCCTATAAAGTATGGTAAACAACCTGGAGGATGGTGTTCTGTGAAAGAGAGAGGGAGAGAGAGAGAGAGAGAGAGAGAGAGAGAGAGAGAGAGAGAGAAAGAGAAAGAGAAAGAGAAGTATCTTCCTAGAAGAAAAAACTGAACAAATCTGAAAACTAAATAGTAAAATCAATAGACTAAATATTTGGTAGAAGTTGAAAAAATACAGGAAAATAAAATTCATAGGATACCATCACAGAGGAAATTCATATTTAGCATACTTGGATAGGTAGCAGTCAAACTCTAGACAATTAGAAAAAAAGGGAAAATAATAACGTTCTAGAAAGAATAAAATATCTTATCAAAAACTCTAGTTTAAAAATCATAAGATCTCTCAGTAAGGGAAATAATGACATAAGACTTTGGAATTTGTAACTTTATAAATTTGATGGTTACATATTACAGTCCTGGATTCATAAATCCATAAAACCATAGGCATTATGCATACACACATGTATTTTACTGATTATTATTGATCTGATATATATAATATCCTCAGATCAGTAATTATATATATGTGTGTATCTGTATATATATATATATATATATATATATATATATATATATATATATATATATATATATATGTATATATATATATGTATATATATATCTGTGTGTAATATTTATATAATGTATATAATATATACATATATATTTTTATTTACTGATGAAACCTTGACTATGGTTAGAAAGATAAATATCATTTCCATTAAAAACAAATAAATTTAAAACTTTTTTAAAACCTTCTAAGACACAGATAATTTTTTAAAATATAAATATATCATAATATAGTTATATGAAATAAAATTAATAATGACATATTTTATGGATATTTTAATTATGAGAAGAAATATCTAATTCTACAGGTAGTTAATGTTCATACATAGTCTGTGCTCTTAATAGTCGGTGACTATTTCTACAATGTTGCCCAAGTTAATCTTTTGATTTACTTCTGTGCTGGCACAGAAATGAAATTACATGAGCAACTTAAACTTGTTTACAGAATTCAAATAAAAGAAGACATGATCAATAATGTCAATGGATTTTGAAAAAAATAACTTAGAAAGAAGGGAGATTGAAATCTCTAGATCTCAAGATTAAAAACAATACTGTAACTATGAAAATGTCATAAGTGGGCCAAAATTAATTAGTAAAATATTGGAAATTCTATAGTTTAGACTGGTATTTTATACAATTTATTATTATTTGTTAGGAACTGTGATTTTAAAAATTGTTAATTTAGTAAAATGCTCAAAATAAAATCCTCTACCAATAAAGATCGGCAATTATTGTCTAAGGCTTAGCTTTATGGAGTTGTTTAGGGGTAATTGTGAGACTAAATGACTTGTCCACAGTCACAGGGAGAATCTGAGTCATATGTGATGAGACTTGAAATGAACAATTCTTACTAATGCTCTCTCTTTATCCACTATTTCATATATTTTATATTGTATACCATCTTAAATTTTAAATTTATAAATTATCTAAATATTTTAAAATACCACTTAAACAGAATAGTGTATAACATTATGTTTTTGATATTTGGGAAAAAAGGAAAAAATTGACTGAAAATATGAGGCAAATATAAATTATTTTGATTATTTACAAATAAAAAACTTTTACACAAATAAGCAATGTATCCAGAATAAGAGATATGGGCTGTGAAAGAAATATGCGTTTAGATACATGTACACATATGTACACATATGCATATGTACAAGCAATGCATGTATATATTAATATATGTATATATATATATATATATGTGCATACATATATATTGCTTTAAGCATCATACATTAATACATATCATTGACAACATATAAGCAACCATGACATGTATATGAAAATGAGTCAAAATCCTTTTCCATTAGTTGTGAATGGGTATCAATTGTGTTTCTCAGCAAAAATTATATGCTATAACAAATACTTAAAATATCATTGGATCACTAAAGATCAGATAAATACAATTTAAAAAAATTCTGCAGTATCAGCTTAAAGCTTGCACATGGCAATATGATGAAGCAAGTATAGCAGTGGGCTTAAATGCTGAGAAGTCTATATAATACTTATATAGACACTTAATATGTTTTGTCTTGAGCAAGTTCAGTATCTGTATGAATTTCAGTTTTCCCATATATAAAATGAGAGAATGATATTCAATCACTTCTAAAAATGCCTTCAATATCTAAAGCAATCATGCTATGAAATCATCAAAGATTATTTTTAAACCCTCAATATTGTCAGAGTTCTGGGAAAAGAAGGATTCTATTTCTTTCTGATGAAAATTGAAGTAATACAAAAGACACAAAAATCAATAGTAATATATTTTCAAAATCTTAAAAATGGGAAACAAGATAATGACATTATGTGCAAATATAACACTTTCATCCAGAAATTAAAATAATGTCATTTTCTGTTCTTAAAATTATGACAATAATTCTATATTAGATTGTCCAAAATAATCCTAAGAATGCTTTAGTCACCAAATGCTTGACTTAATTGCCAAAGGAATAGAGATATGGGGCAGCTAAGTGGTGCATTGTATAAAGCACTGGCCCTGGATTCAGGAGGACCTGAGTTCAAATCCAGTCTCAGACACTTGACACTAGCTATGTGACCCTGCGTAAATTACTTAACCCTCAATGCCCTGAAAAATTTAAAAAAAAATTGTTCATATCAAAGGAATAGAGGTAGCAACCAAGGACATCACTGGGCAAGAGTATACTCATCTGAAATATTTTGCAATGAAGGGTCAGAAATCATGAGCAGTAGTATTTTATAAAGCATAGGGGAGGAGTGGAGCATAAAAGTAATCTTAAAACGTTGCCAACATACAACTAAGGGCAAAAGCAAGGGAGAAAAGGGCAAAGAAAAGGGATGGGGGTGATACAAAGGGAGGGCAGATTGGGGGAGGCAGGGGTAAGAAGCAAAATGTTGATGAGGAGGAATAGCATGGAAGAAGGGGGAGGAGTACAAAGGGGTGTAATGATTGGAATGATGCCATGTGCTGGAGACTTACTGTAGAAAAGCTCTGCCATGAGGAGAAGACCTCTGAGGGCAAGCCATGCAGTAAAGGTACTTGGTGTCAGGAAGTGACGTTTACTCGTGGGTACTGTCTATCAAGGCTACCAGCCCATCAACTTGAGGAGACTCCCATTTCTGGGGGAGGACACAAAGTAGGAAGTGGACGCTGGTATAGGGGTTCTTTCTCTTTTGGTTCCTGACCTCTCCATGGTGGGTTGGATGATGGGGTCTCTTAGAAATAGAATTTTACCTTTCTCTCTGATCCTAATGCTCTTTAATAAATAAACACTTAAATACTCTTGCTAAAGCTTATAATTTACTGGTGACCACTCATTAGATTTTAGATAGTATCATTTCTTTTTGATAAATTGATTATCACTTTAAGTATCTGTTATTGTCATACTAGATAGAGAATTCATGTACAAGATGATGTGGCTTACTTGCTAAAAGAAGATTATGCATAATATAATCAGCTATTTACATTCATTTATCATTTATGTCATGATACTCTGGGTATGGTTTGGAATTGTATATATTACTAGTATATTCTCAGTTATGCAGCATAACATGCATTTTTACCATCATACTGTCTTTGGTGAAATTAATATGAGATTTATGAATTATGGAAACTTATCATTTCAGAGACGTAACTGACTCTTACAGAAAGCTTGATACAGGCCCTACAGAGAATATATGTGCAACAAGAGGAGAGATGGGTACATGTAAGTCCATGGTTTGCTTAGGATGGTGACTATGTAGAGCACAATTGCTAGACACAGTCTAGTTTCATCTTCTCTCCCTCTTAAAATAACCTAGTTTAACTTAACTTGTTTTCTTTTTCTTTCACTCAGTCTGATGGCATGGTCAGAATCCATCCACCTGTGACCTAGCACAATTACTGGCTGTCTCAAAAACCATGAGATATGGTATGATAACCTTTCTATAACATTTCAGGTGTCATGAACACATTACTAAATTTGGCTTTGATCCAGACACATGGTGGTAAAAAGTGTTATAGATTGCACAATTGCCTCAACCCTATATTATATAAAGGAGGGGAATATAATGGAATGTTTTAATTTGATTATTGACAAAACTATTTTAAAGTTGTGTTAGGCTCAATTTTACAGGAAATTTTCCTGTCTGATTACCAGCATCCACACATCAACCACTGAAAAGACTTCCATTCCATGACTACACCAAGAACGTCCCAAGAATCATCTGAGAAAAGACTTTCAAAGACTTTAAATGAAGAGTTTGGTTTTGTTGTTTTTCTTTTTCCCTTCTGTTATTATATACACCATTTGTAACATGTAATCTCTGCAGAGGCCCTCACTCTGCAGGCCAGTGTCAAAGGGCCACATTCACGAGGGACTGCCCATCTGGACAAAACTTTCCTCTCTCCCTTTTCTATATTGTTATTAATATATTGTTATTTAGCTTAGGTTATCATATTCTGTTATTTTTGACTGTTTCATCAAGGAAACACCCCATGTTTCTTGAAGAAACAAAGGGGGGACTGTAATGATGGGAATGATGCCACCTGCTGGGGACTTACTGTAAAAAAGCTCTGCCATGAGAAGAAGGCCTCTGAGGGCAAGCCATGTGCTCAAGGTCCTTGGTGTCAGGAAGTGATGTTTGCTCATGGGTACTGTCTATCAAGGCTACCAGCCAATCAATTTGAGGAGCCTCCCATTTCTGGGAGGAGGACATGAAGTAGGAAGCATATGCAGGTGGAGAGGTTCTGGCTCTTTTGGTCCCTGACCTCGCCATGGTGGCAAAAAAATGGAAGAAAATGTGAAATAGCTCAACTAATCTGGAAAACAGATCCAGGACGGAGAATTTAAGAATCATTGGACTGCCTGAAAGCCATGATCAGAAAAAGAATCTAGACACCATATTCCAGGAAATTATTAAGGAGAACTACCCTGATATTACACAATGAGAGGATAAAATTATCATTGAAAGAATCCACCAATCACCTCCTGAAAGAGACCCCAAAATGAAAATTCCAAGGCATATTGTAGCCAGATTCCAGAATTATCAGGTAAATGAGAAAATACTCCAAGCAGCCAGAAAGAAGCAATTTAAATATCATGGAGCCACAGTCAGGATTGCTCAGGACCTAGCAGCTTCAACATTAAAGGATCACAAGGCTTGGAATATGATATTGTGCAAGGCAAAGAAGCTTGGATTGCAGCCAAGAATCTAATACCCAGCAAAAATGTGCATTTTTCTTTCAGGGGAAAAGATGTACATTCAATGACATTGTGGACTTTCTAGGTTTCCTGATGAAAACAGCAGAATAGAATAGAAAATTCAATCTTAATATGCAAGACTCAAGAGAAGTTTAAAAAGGTAAACAGGGGGAAAATTTTACTTAATTAGGTTAAACTGTTTATTCCTTACACAGGAATATAATACTTATAACTGTTGAAAATTCTATATGTATTTGGGTAGACAGAAGGCTTATACACAGAGGGTACAAATATAAAAAGTCTTTGATGTGATGATATAAAGGAAATTAAGGGGTTAAAAAGGGAGTTTATATGGAGAGATGGAATGGGGTGGATTACATCATATGAAGAGGGGGAAATTTATTACAATAGAGGGAATATTGATGCTAAAGTCTTATTTAAGATATCAGTAAGGAGATTACAGTAAGTGATCACCAGGATAATACACTATGAACAAGTGGGATTTATACCAGGAATGCAGGGCTGGTTCAACATTAGGAAAACTATTAACACAACCACATCAATAAAAAAAAATAACCAAAATAATATGATTATCTTAATAGATGCAGATAAATCTTTTGACAAAATACAGCATCTATTCCTAATAAAAACCCTAGAGAGCTTAGGAATAGGTGGAGCTTTCCTTAAATAATAAGCAGTATCTACCTAAAACCATCAGCAAGCATTGTATGTAATGGAGATAAGTTAGAGGCCTTCCTAACAAGATCAGGGGTGAAACAGGGATGTCCATTATCATATTTCTTATTTAATATTGTACTAGAAATGTTAGCATTAGCAATCAGAGAAGAAAAAGGAATTAAAGTTATTAAAATAGGCAAGGAGGAAACAAAACTATCACTCTTTGCAGGTGATATGATGGTATACTTAGAGAATCCTAGAGAATCAACTCAAAAAATACTTGAAACAACTAACTACTTTAGCAAAGTAGCAGGATATAAAATAAATCCACATAAATAATCAGCATTTCTATATATGACCAACTAAGTTCAGCAGCATGAAATAGAAAGAGAAATTTCATTTAAATAATGGTAGTTAATATAACATACTTGGGAGTCTACTTGCCAAAACAAACCCATGAACTCTATGAACACAATTACCAAACACTTTTCACACAAATCAAATCACATCTAAATAATTGGAAAGATACCAATTGCTCATGGATAGGCAGAGCTAGTATAGTAAGAATGGCAATTCTACCTAAATTAATTTACTTATTCAGTGCCATACCAATCAATCTACCTAAAAATTATTTTATAGAGCTAGAAAAAATAATAACAAAATTCATCTGGAAAAAGAAGAAGTCAAGAATATCAAGGGAAATAATGAAAAAAAATGCACAGGAAGGTGGGTTAGCTGTACCAAATCTGGAGCTTTAATATAAAGCAGCAGTCATCAAAACTATCTGGTACTGGCTAAGTAATAGAGTGGAGGATTGATGGAAATGGCTAGGCAGAGGAGAGACAGTAGTAAATAACATTTGCAATGTAGTGTTTAATAAACCCAAAGATTCCAGCTTCTGGGATAGGAACTCATTATTTGGTAAAAACTGCTGGGAAAACTGGAAGATAGTATAGTAGAAATTAGGCATCGACCAACATCTTAGACCTTATACTTAAATAAGGTCAAAATGGTTACATGATTTAGACAAAAGAAGATATACCATAGGTTAATTAGTAGAAGAAGGAATAGTCTACCTTTCAGATCTTTGAAAAGGAGAACAGTTTATGACGAAACAAGAGATAGAGAATATTATGAAATGCAAAATGGATGATTGTGATTATATTGAATTAAAAAGTTTTTGTAAAAAAAGAAGCAATGCATCCAAAATTAAAAGGGAGCCAGAAAACTGGGAAACAATTTTTATGGGCATTACTTCTGATAAAGGCTTCATTTCTAAAATATATAGGGGACTAAATCAAATTTATATGAATCCAAGTCATTCTCCAATTGAAAAATGGTCAAAGGATAAGAACAGGCAATTTTCTGATGAAGAAATCAAAGCTATCTATTTCCATATGAAAAAATGCTCTAAATCACTATTGATTAGAGAGATACAAATTAAAGGAACTCTGAGGTACCACCTGACACCAATCAGATTGGCTAATATGACAAAAAAAGGAAAATAGTAAATATTGGAGAAACTGTGGAAAAATTGCAACACTAATGCATTGTTGGTGGAGCTTTGAACTGATCCAACCATTCTGGAGAACAATTTGGAATTATGCTCAAAGGGCTATAATTGCACTTTTGTGTCTTTTTCCCAAGGAGATAATAGAAAAGGGAAAAGGACCCACATGTTCAAAATTATTTATAGCTGCTCCTTTTGTGGTGAGAAGGAATTGGAAATTGAGGGGTTGCCCATCAGTTGGGGAATGGCTGAACAAGTTGTGGTACATGAATTTAATGGAATTCTATTGTGCTGGAAACCTGGAAGGACTTGCATGAACTGATGATGAGTGAGATGAGCTGAACCAGAAGAACATTATACACAGTATCATCAACCTTATGTGTTGATCAACTGTAATATACTGCATTCTTCTCACCAGTAAATGGTACAAGAGAGGTCCAGGGGACTCAATGTAGAAAAGGCTCTCCAAATTCAGAAAACAAAAAAGAACTGTGGAATATGGATGCTGATAGAACCATACTATTTCTTTTGTTTTTGGTGCTGTTGTTTTTCTTTTTTGAGGTTTTTCCTTATTGTTCTGATTCTTTTCTTATAGCATGACTGGTGCAGAAATATGTTTAATCTTGTTATGTGTGTATGTATGTATGTGTATATATATATATATATATATGTATATATATATATATATATATATATGTATATATATATATATATATATATAAACTATATGGGATTTCCTGCTGCCTATGGCAGGTGAGGTAGGGAAGGGAGGGGAGAAAACTTTGAAATTAGAAATCTTATAAACAAATGCTGAGGGCAGGTAGATGGAGCAGTAAATAAAGCACTGGCCCTGGATTCAGAAGTACCCAAGTTCAAATCCAGCCTCAGATACTTGAACTTACTAGCTGTGTGACCCTGGGCAAGTCACTTAACCCTCATTACCATGCCAAAACAAAAAACAAAAACAAAACAAACAAATGCTGAAAGCTATCTCTACATGTAACTGGAAAATAATAAAATACTTTTATTTAAAAATGTAATTAGAAGTATTTAACAAAATAAAAATGCAATAAAACAAATAATATTTTTAAAAGTTGCCAACATATTTAACCAAGGAAAGCCATCCCAAAGGTATTTTTAAAAATGACTACAGACAAAAAAAGGAAAAGTTTTCCAAAATTTAAAAAAAAACTCTTTTCTCCATCAAAAGATCAGGGCAACTAGAGTTGGACCGCTCCATCCTATTCTACGAGATACATATGGAAAAAGTTAAAAATGCCACTAAATAGATCAAAGAAGGGAAAAACAGATGAATGGGCCAAGAATACAAAAATGAGATGCATTCTTGAAGTGATATAATTATGAGGGCATAGAGTGAGTAATTAATAAAATTAACTTGAAGGAAGGGAAAATATCAAAATTAATTTACTCCCAAATATGACTGAAAGTACTAAATATTCTATGTACTTACCCAATACACAATGTGAAAGTACACCTTACATGTTGGGAGCAAGTAGCCTTTAAAAAGAAATATTTAAGAAACTTTATGAAGCATAACATCCAAATTTATAAAAGAAAAACTAACGTATATGAAAAGAAAAGAATTCCAAAAATTGTATTATTGTTTTAAGATAATTTATTAGCAATGTCTTAAATTTGAAAAAAATTCAAAGTGAAATCAAAAATAGAATATAGAGTTGATTAAAATGCTTGAACATTAGATATGAAAGATGTGTTATTGTTTGATTATGAATGTAAAAAACACATCATTTCTCACAGTCTTATAGTACCTTTTTAATAGTAGATTATATATGTATGTCACAAAGAGATTTTTGGAAGTAAATATGAGAAGTTCATATTATCTATCAGTATAGCCTAGTTCAGAGAGAGAGAGAGAGAGAGGGAGAAAGGTTGTTTCAGATTCAGGACAAACCACGTTTAATGTTCACCTTTTACACATGATATCTATGTGAACCTAGACAAGACATGAAACTCTAAATGCCCCAGGCAATTTCCCAACACTATAATTTATAGAGCAAGCAAATATCTCCACTTTTAGAAGTAGTTATGGATGAGCTCCCTACACAAATTAAATTATATGAAAGAAGTTTTAAAATGACATTGAAATAACTTTAAAAATGATAACTAAATTCATGAAAACTGATAAGATCACAAAATGGTAAGGAGTAAGAAGAAAAAAGATACCAGTAGACAGCTCTGTGGGACACCAAAAGTTAGAAATCATTATCTGGATAAAGAACAAATAAAGTTGGGCAGCTAGGTGGTGCACTGGATAGAGCACATGCCCTGGAGTCAGCAGTACCTGAGTTCAAATCTGGCCTCAGACACTTAACACTTACTAGCTGTGTGACCCTGGGGAAGTCATTTAACCCCAATTGCCTCAATAAAAAAATAAAAAGAACAAATATAGGGGTCTGAGGAGTTTTATAAGTATGGGGATAACCAGAAGAAAATATCCAGAAAATAAAATAATAGAATAGGATCAAAAGGAGAACAGAGTTATCAACATTATCAAGGACTAAAATGAAAGAAGAGTGAGAATTGAGAAAAGAGCACTGGATTTACCAAATTAAAATAATAATAATAATAACTGGTATATTTGGAAAGAGTAGTTTGGGTGTGAAGATCTGGTCAGAATGTGAATTGTAAGGAATTGAGAAAAAGAATGAAAGGAGGGAAAGTGGAGGCTTTTTTGTGTGTGGAGATAGGAGTGAAAGAAGCAATGATGTCAGAAGCCATCCAAGAATTTTGAGATGAGGGAAAAGGGTTGAAGAAGGAGTTCATGATTAATTGCCTCTTTCTTTTCTGTGAAATATGAGGTGTCTCAGCTGAGAGAATGGGAGTAGGAGAGCCATAGGAGGTTTAAGAAGGGTAAAATGGTTTGGAAGAGTGATAAGGACATGTATTAGGAATGTATAGAAAGATTTTAGTAGCAGTAAATTTTCAGTAGACCCAGTCTGAATGATTGCATGATTTTCTCCAAATTTATTGAGTAGCATGGGTATAGGAGTGAAGGTAGCAGATGTGGGAGTGATCCAAAGGTGAGATTTGGCCAAATTGTAATCAACAATATGATAACATTGCCAGGCACTCAAGTGGATGGTATAGAATTGAACTGGTTTATCAAAGGACCAAGATATAGAATATAAGATAGTGACTATTACAGAGTTAATTATATGTGAGAAATTTCAGGATTTGAGGTATTTGAGAACACAGTTTGAAGAGTAATGTTTGTTATGAGAAGGCAGAGGAATGGATAGAAATCCAGTATATTATGGTATAATAAGAAGATCTCTGAATTCTTGAACATGAGCATGGTCCATTTTTGAGTACTGGAAAGATGAAGGATATGATCATCTTTGTATGTTGTTGATGTAGGGTAGAGGAGTAAATCATAGAAAATAAATCCATTGAGTAACTGAGTGGTTATGGTATTTCAAGGAAGTTTAAATGTATGCTGAAGTAAATTAGTAAGAGGGCAGCAGGTTAGAAGAAGAGAAAACTTGTAAAAAGGTACTGAACTTACAGAGAAATGACTCGGAGGTCAGTGAACAATAGCAATAAGCATTTTAATTGGTAGAGATGGATTAAACAAGCAAAGAATTGAAAATAAATTAGATGCCTGTCAATTGAGTAATGACTGAAGAAGTTCTAGCAGGTGAAGGCAGTGCAATATTACTATGATATAGTTAATGATGCAAGAAGAATTCAGAGAAGGAAGGAAAGTCTTAAAAGAATTGATAAAATTAATGTAAACAGAACCAGACAAACAATATATGCAATAACTACAACAATGAAAATAGAAACAATAAAGCAAAACAATAGGAACTAAGTGCTCTGCAATTGTAATCATCAAGCATTGCATCTAATAATAAACATATGATAAAGTCAAAGACTCCAGCTTCTGGACTAAAAATTCACTATTTGCAAAATCTGCTGGGAAAACTAGAAGATATTATGGCAGAAACTAGGCACAGACCAACATCTTACACCATATACCAAAATGAGGTCAAAAAGGGTACATGATTTAGAGATAAAGGGTGATATCATGGGAAATTAGGAGAGGAAGGAATAGTTTATCTATAAGATCTATTGAAAGGAGAAAAATTTATGACTAAACAAGAGATGGAGAATATTATGAAAAACAAAATGAATGATTTTGATTACATTAAATTCAAAAGGTTTTTAGAGATGACACAGAAAGCTAGAAAATAATTTTTACATCCAGTATTTCTGATAAAGGCCTCATCTCTAAAATATATAGGGAACTAAATCATTATTTATAAAAATGTAAGTCATTCCCCAATTGAGAAATGGTCAAAGAATATGAACAGGCAGTTTTCAGAAGAAGAAATCAAAGCTATCTATTCTCATATGAAAAAATGCTCTAAATCACTACTGTTTAAAGAAATGCAAATTAGAACAACTCTGAGGTGGCACCTCACACCTATTAGATTGGCTAATATGACAAAAAAGGAACATAATAAATGCTGGAGAATCTGTAGAAAAATTGAAACACTAATGCATTGTTGGTGGAGCTGTGAACTAATCCAACCATTCTGGAGTACAATTTGTAATTATTCCCAAAGTGCCATAAAACTGTGCATACCCTTGGCCCAACAATATCATTATTAGGTCTTTATCCTAAAGAGATCATAAAAAAGGGGAAAGGACCCACATGTACAAAAATATTTATAGCTGTTCTTTTTGTGGTGGTAGAGAGTTGGAAACTGAAGGGATGCCCATCAATTGGGGTATGGCTAAACAAGCAGTGGTATATAAATATAATGGAATACTATTGTGCTATAAGAAACGATAAGCAGATGGATTTCAGAAAAACCCAGAAAGACTTACATAAACTGATGCTAAGTGAAATAAGCAGAACCAAAAGAAAATTGTGCACAGCATCAAAAACATTGTGTGCTGATCAACTGTGATAGACTTAACTCTTCTCAGCAATACAATGATCCAACATAATTCCAAAAGACTTATGATGAAAAATGCTCCCTACATCCAGAAAAAAAAAAAAAACTGTGGAATCTAGATACTGTTTGAACCATAGTGTTCCTACTTTTTTGTTTTTCTCTTTTTGTTTTTTGAGCTTTTTCCATTTTGTTCTTATTCTTCCTTTATAACATGACTAATGCAAAACTATGTTTGATGTAATATATATATATATATATATATATATATATATATATATATATATATATATATATATATATATATATATATATATATATATATATATATGTATGTATATATGAGAATCCACCTACTCCCCTATGCAGATGCAGGACATGTGGACTTTAGACACTATTTATGACATCAAACTTTTTTGATATACCAATTTTTTTGCTAACTTTATTCTTCTTTTTCATTGGTTTTCTTTAACATAAGGGATATATTTATAAGAGGAGGAGAAGGAAGGGCTATATCAGTAAATATTTGTGACATAAAAATAAGATATTCATAAAAAAAACTATTAAAAATAAGCATACCATGTAACTAAACTAAGCCACATCAACTTGAAAATATACATGGGTGAAATTAGCAGAAATTATATTTAAAATATTTCTGTAGCTCCCTTCCATTACAACTCTGCTATCTGGCCTTCACATATATACATAGTACAGGGTTTCTAGATGGTAGCAATTTATTACCTCTGGGTCTTGGAATTGGCCACAAGAAACTTGAATTCTAACAAAGAAGTGCTGGAACCAGCTCATACTGGCTCATAAAAGTCGACTGTTAAATTTTTGGCATGGTCATTTACACGATAAAAACAGGCAAATACTTTAAATCAATATTTGATTAAATATTTTATGTATATTTAAGGAGCTGGTAGAAAATTTTTAATAACACACTTCAACTTAAAAGTGATTCATGCACTTTCAGAGGGCTGGTTATTAAACATATAACAGCATATCTTTGGGTAATAGTAGTAGTACACTACTAAACCCTGACCAGTTTGCCAACAGTGGATGACTTTTAATTTAAAAAAAATAAGTTTTAGGAAAAGACATACTGAGAATCTATAATAAAAACATTTCTTGCAAAATATTCACTTCAGTGTCTGAACATAACACCAAAACATTTTGGGTTCATGGGGAGGAGAGTGGGCACTCAGTTAATTTATAATGGAAGTGAGGTATGTATAGAGTGCACCTTTAGCAAATGGATGATATCTCCTAACTCCATCCTTGGAGGTTTTCCTTTTTGAGGGGAGTGTTTTTATTTTCTTTCTTTCTGGAGTGCTGATGAAATTTGCTCCAGGGTTTAGCATCAGTAGAAGAAAAGGAAGGGGTCATCTCTGTATTTCTTGAACTCACCTTAGTATTTTCATTGTGAATGTTGACAAAGTAACAAGAAAACAAAAGCATGATGTGTCAAGGGTAGCAATATACTTCAAGCTGACATTTCAGGGTGGCAAACAGTGCTTACATTCTTCACCCACAAAACTCAGAATCAACTCAGTATAGACTTATGTGGCTTTCAACTGAAAAGGAAAAAGAACTATGAAATGTTGAGTCACTTCCTATTTATATGCAATAAATACAAAACTTGTGAAATCTGAAACACGTTCTTATTCACTAAATTAATCTCTAGGGACATTGGATTACAACAGAAGGATTAGACTACCTATCTGTTACCTATCACCCCCCTCTAGCTTCACTCCTAGGTATGGTTCCTTTTTTTGAATGACCTGGTGCTTGGGTTGTTGTTGTTCTCCTGTTGTTTGTCCTTCATTCTCAAAGATAACTATAGCATCAGGGTTGTGCTGACTTGCACTGAATTGGATTTATGTTAGGGATGGCTGAATACTGGGTTGAATCACTCCTATATTAGCTCAGGCAAGTGTCTGTCTCTTCAGGATTTCCTCTTTTCCAGTCTCAGCTAGTATGGCTATCAAAAGACTCTTATATGGACTTCAGTTGTTCAACTCTGATGATTCTTTTAAGCTTACAAGGTCATAGTGGATTGTATGTCTCATACTCATTCACCTAAATTCAGGAAAATTAAATACAACTGAAAATAGTAACAAAGATAGCCCTATGCATTCATAGTCACTTGAATACCATGTAAAGAGAATATGTAATTGACAGCAGCAGACCACTATTTTGCCTTAGGGTACCTCCCCTCTAATCCAAAGACTTAGCAGCACATTTTTTTTTTTATCTTCATACTCAAAATCAACCAAGGAAACTATAAATTTTATTTATTTTTTAATTCAATACCTTTTTATTCTCACTCATTTCCACCTCAACCACTATTTAAAATGTATGTGACTCTGTAAATGAACAGAAAATGGTCAATGAAGTTAGTATTTACATACTCTGTATAAGTGAGGCAAGTATCCCTCAACCCTAGCAGGGACTTCTAGATGTAGGTTCTTATAGTCACTGTATAGATTGACAACAAAAACAGACAGAGACTATTGCATATCCTCTAATGCCTAGATTTGCCCATTCCCCATTAGACATAATTACTGAAAAATAGATCATCCCATAAATCCATATAAGAAAAGAAGATTCTAAAGTATGTACTCTCTACATTATGATAGGTCCTAGAAAGTCAGTGTGATTTTTTTTCACCACTATGTATATATGGGATAGGTGTACATAATGGGATTTGTTGAGACCTTAGTAATAAAAGAGAACAGCATAAATTACCCCATGAAAATTATTCCAAGACTTAAGTGGACTGACGCTGAGTGAGTGAGCAGAACCAGGAGAACATTGTACATAGTAACACCAACTTAGCTCTTCTCAGCAATACAATGATCCAAGACAATTTCAAAGGACTCATGATGGAAAATCCTCTTAACCATTTGAAATTGTCTTGGATCATTGTATTGCCCCTCAGAAAACATTATAAATAAGAAAGAAGGGAATTATGAGATCAAATTTTATCAACTCTCTATCTTTAAATTTACTTGTTCTTTCTTTTTGAAAAGCCAGAATATGAAAAGAATAGATAATTTTACTGAGTTTACAGTGGGATAGGATTGACTGTCATAAAAGGAGATAAAAGCTTCACATGGGCATCTTCAGTTCAACTCTCTCCCTTTTCATGAAAATTCTTAATCTATTCATTTGTTTTATGGTCCATTTTCATATCATTTTTCTTTTGATTCCTTTCAAAACTCTTGCTATTTTATAGCCAAATTAATGCCTTAAAATTTTCATAGACAAAATCAAAAGGAATTGCCAATTGAATAAAATACTGGAATAATTTTATAAGGGAGTGAATCTAATGTTTTTAGATTGTACTTTTATTAAATGGCTATTAATTTTAATAGATTTAATTATTATAATCCTCCGAACCAATATGGTAGAGGAGATTTTAAATCTGACCTAAAACACTTCTAGAAAGAGCAATCATATAAAATTAAAATTAGTCATTTATATAGTCAAGTTAAACAAGCCATGCTAAGCTAAACTAACCCCTGATTCTCAAAGTTAGAAGATGAATTGATGAATGTGTATTCTAGGGGGAAATCAGTCTAACTCTTAAATATAAATATATATATATGTATATATATATATATGTGTGTGTGTGTGTGTGTGTGTTTGTGTGTATGTGTATCATTATCAAAACTTCTTCATATTATTTGATATTTTGAAGAATTTCATGATTTTTGAAATATGAGTAAAGGTCCTAAGAAGAATTATTTTAAGAAAATGAAAGAATATAGTTTAATAATTGGATTTCTTATTTCATAGAGTTTAAAAAGAGAATGTTCTCTGCATCTCTTTTATTTAAATTTTAATAATAATCCAATTAAAAAATATATATATATCACTATGATGGAGTCAGTCACTTTAAGTCAGCATCTCTTGAGGGAAAAATCATATTTCTATTTTTCCCTACTAGAATATAAATCAGTTTCTCTTTAATATTAATGTACTTTAAAAATATATTTCTCTGAGACATATTAAATGATTGATAGGTTTTTAAATTTTTTGTGAATTTTTAAATTTCAAATATTTATTTATCTATTTATTTGCAGGGCAGTGAGGGTTGAGTGACTTGCCCATGATCACACAGCTAGTAAGTGTCAAGTGTCTGAGGTCGGATTTGAACTCAGGTCCTCCTGAATCCAGGGCCATTGCTTTATCCACTGCATCACCTAGATTCCCTCAATCGTTTTTTTTTTTCTTTTAATAGGATACCCTGCCCTCTTCCAATGAAATAAGAATATGCTTAATTTGTACCAATATATCTTTGGTGTCAGGCAGTTTGCTACCATAGAAAGAACACTTATCTTGCTATCAGAAATTCTGAATTCTGGCTACAAATCATCCTGAACAAATCACTTAAATTTTGTGTGCATCAGCTTCTTCAACTATGAAATAGGGATAATGAGGATTATACTACTTGCTTCAGAAAGATTGTGAGAGGAATGTTTAGTAAATCTTTAATTACTATGTAAATTTGATTTATTGTTATTAATTTTAGTATTGACATATGCAAATATATTTCTGACTTGAACAATTGCTGTAAACTATTCTTAAGACAAAAATGCCTAGTTATATATTATTTGTTCTTAATTAGTTTTGGTCATAGGGGTGGAGCCAAGATGGTGGAGAAAAGCGAGGAATTTGCCTGTGCTTTCCCATATTTCCCTCAAAAACAACATTAAATCAAGCATCTAAACAGATTCTGGAACTACAGAACCTATAAAAAGACAAAATCCTGCTATTTGAGATTATTCAAAAGAGTTCAGGAAAGGTCTGTCTTACCGGGGTGAAATGGGAGGGTGGCTCAACACTACTCATCCCAGCTAGCATTTCAGCTCAGCAGGCAGTTGGACACTGCTACAACTCTACACAGCTGAGAGGGGGGTAGATGAGAGTTGGGCAGCTGAGAGCAGGGTAGCTGAGAGCAATAAGAAGTTTGCAACAGTGAACTCGGTGCCCTAGGAGCACATTACAACTTTATATGTTTAGAAACAGCCCACAACTTGAGCAAGAAACAAAAAAGGACCCTTACCATTGACAACTTCTATGGTGAAAGGGAAAACCAAAACTCAAACTCAGATGAGTTCATCAAAATGCCTAAAAGTTAAAACTCAAGTAGGAAGATGATCTTATCTCAAGACCAAAAAGCCTTCTTTAAAGGGCTCAAAAAGTCTTTTAAAAACCAAATGGGAGTGGTAGAAGAAAAAAATGGAAAAAGAAATGAGAGTTGCACTGCAAAAAGAAGCACACAAATTTACTGAGGAAAACAATTCCTTAAAAAATACGATTGGCCAAATGAAAGAAAAAAATGACCAAATGGGAGAAAAAAATGGCCAAATGGGGAAAAAAAGTAGTGCAAAAGCTTACTGAGGAAAATAAGGCCTTAAAAATTAAAATTGAGCACATGGAAGCTGATAACTCCATGAGACACCAAGAATTTGTCGAGTGGAATAAAAAAAATAGAAGAAAATGTGAAATACCTCATTAGAAAAACAACTGACCTGGAAAATAGATACAGGAGAGATAATCTGAGAATTATTGGACTACCTGAAAGACATGATCTAGAAAAGAGTCTAGACACCATATTCCAGGAAATTATTAAGGAGAACTGCCCTGAAATTGTAGAATCAAAGGACAAAATCATTATCGAAAGAATCCACCAATCCCCTCCTGAAAGAGACCCCAAAAGGAACACTTCAAGGAATATTGTAGCCAAACTCCAGAATTTTCAGGTGAAGTAGAAAATACTCCAAGCAGCCAGAAAGAAACCATTTAAATATTATGGAACCAGTCAGGATTGCACAGGACCTGGCAGCTTCAACATTAAAGGGTCACAGAGATTGGAATATGATATTCAGGAAATGAAAGGACCTTACAACCCATGATCAACTACCAACAAAACTAATCATTCTCTTTCAAAGGAAAATATGGACATTCAAAGAATATGGGGACTTCCAAGGCTTCCCAAGGAAAAGACCAGAACTGAACAGAAAATTTGATCTCCAAATAAAAGGCTCTAGAGAAATATAAATAGTTATATGGGGGCGGAGGAGGCAGGATGTTGTTCAATGGTGTTAAACTGTTGCTTCCCTATGAGGGAGGATAATACTTTCAACTCTTGAGATCTGTAGCTCTGTTAAGATATTGTTATTAATCAACTTTGATGTGATGATAAAAAGAAACTAAAGGGGCAGAATAAAAGAAGAATAGGGGGAGGAGAGGAAGGGGCAGGTGGAATGGGGTTAATTACATCATATAAAGAAACACAAAAAAACCTATTATAATAGAGGGAAAGAAGGGAGGTGTGGATATTGTTGCAATCTTATTCTCATAAGATTTGGTTCAGGGAGGGAATAAATTACACTCCCATTTCTATAAAGAAACTCAGGTTATACTTTAAAGAAACAAAAAGGGAAGAGGAAAAGGGTGGTATTGATAAGAGGGAGGTAAGAAGCAGGGGGAGAAAGGTGCAAGAAAAGGAAGGGCAGCTCATCAAAGGGATGGCACATTGAGGGAGGCAGTGGTCAGAAGCAAAACACTGAACAAGTGGAATTGGGTGAAAAAGGGGGAAAAAGAGTACAAACAATAGGTAAAAGAAGATGGATGGAAATAAATAGTTAATTTTAATTGTGAATGGGAATGGGATGAACTCTCCCAGAAAAGGGAAGCAAATAATAGAGTGGATTAAAATTAAGAATCCTACCATATGTTGTTTACAAGAAACACATTTGGAGGAGAGATACACGCAGAATAAAGGTAAAGGGTTGGAGCAAAATAAATTATGCTTCAGCTGAGGTAAAAAAACCAGGGGTAGCAATTCTTATCTCAGACAAAGCAAAAGCAAAAATATATCTAATTAAAAGAGATAAAGTAGGAAACTACATCTTGCTAAAAGGTACTATAGATAATGAAGTAATATCAATACTAAACATGTATGCACCATGTGGTATAGCATCCAAATTCTTAGAGGAGAAGTTAAATGAATTTCAAGAGGAAATAGACAGCAAAACTATACTAGTGGGGGATCTGAATCCTCCCCTCTCAGAATTAGATAAATCTAACTGCAAAATAAATAAGAAAGAATTGAAAGAGGTGTATATAATGTTAGAAAAGATAGATATGAGAAACATCTGGAGAAAACTGAATGAGGATAGAAAGGAATATACCTTCTCAGCAGTACATGTCACACATGTACCTCCTCACACCTATTAGATTGGCTAATATGACAAAAAAAGGAAAATAATAAATGTTGCTGAAGCTGTGCAAAAATTGGAACACTAATACATTGTTGGTGGAGCTGTGAACTAATCCAACCTTTCTGGAGAGCAATTTGGAACTATGCCCAAAGGGCTAAGGGACTGTTCATACTCTTTGACCCAGTGGTCCCACTGCTAGATCTGTTTCCCAAAGAGATCACAGAGAAGGGAAAAGAACCTACATGTACAAAATTTTTATAGCAGCTCTCTTTGTGGTAGCAAAGAATTTGAAATAAAGAGAATGGCCATCAATAAGGGAATAGCTAAGCAAATTGTGGTGTATGAATGTAATGGAATACTACCTTGTAGTAAGAAACGACGAGCAGGAGGATTTCAATGAAATCTGAAAGGACTTACATGAACTGATGCTGACTGAGAGAAACAAAACCAGGAGAATATTCTACACAATAACAGCAATGCTGTGTGATGAACAATGGGGATAGACTTGGCTCCTCAAAGCAGTGCAATGTTCCAAAACTGTTTCAAAGAACTCATGATATAAAATGGTCTTGACATCCAGAAAAAATAAATGGATTATTAATGCAGATTGAACCATACTGTGTCTTCTTTTGGACTGTTTTTTTTTCCTTCTTTTGTGAGGTTATCCCCTTGTGCTCTGATTCTTCTTTGACAATATGACCAATGCAGAAATATGTTTAATGTGATTTTGCTTATATAACCTACATTAGACTACTTTCCATGTTGGGGAGGAGGGAAGGAAGGTAGGGTGGGAGAAAAAATTTGACCTAAAAATCTTGTGAAAAAAAATGATGAAAACTATCCTTATATGTAACTGTAAAAAAAAAAAAATACTTATAAACAAATGAGCCAAAAAACAAAAACAAAAACAGACACACCAAATGGGAAATCCTGAAAATCAAAGGGCATTAATAAAATTTAAAGTAAATAACAATTGAATTAATAAATAAAACTAAAAGCTTGTTTTATGAAAAAAATAATAAAATTGATAAATCAAATAAAACATTGATAAATTAGTTAGATCAATAAAAGAAAGGACGGAAACCTAATTACTCTTATCAAAAATGAAAGAGTGAAATTACCACCAATGAAAAGGAAATTGACAATTATAAGGAATTATTTTCCCAATTATATGTCAATTAATTTAACAATCTAAATGAAAGGGTTTAATATCTACAAAAATATAAATTACTCAGACTAACAGAAGAAATAAAATATTTAAATAACCCAATTAAATACCAAATATTTAAAGAACAGTTAATCCCAATACTATATAAACTATTTGAAAATGCAAGTGAAGGAGTCCTACCAAACTCCTTTTATGAGACATATATGGTGCTAATACCCAAACCAGGAAAAACCAAAACAGAGAAAGAAAATTATAGACCAATTTTACTAATGAATATTTAAGCAATGATTTTGAATTACATACTGGCAAATAGATTACAGACATATATTGCAAAGATCATAGACCATGACCAGGTGGGATTTATACCAGGAATGCAGGGCTAGGACAGTATTAGGAAAAAAAACAAAACTATTAGCATAATTTAGCATACTCATAACAAAAGCAACAGAAATCATATGATTATCTCAATAGATGCAGAAAAGTATTTGAAAAGCAATAGAGACCATATGAATAAAAGTGGCTTACCTTAAAATGATAAGTAATATTTATGTAAGACCATCAGCAACCATTATCTATAATGGGGATAACCTAAAAAGCCTTTACAGTAAAGGGTTGAAAAAAAATGCCCATTATCATCTCTATTTATTATTGTATTAGAAATGTTTGCTATAGCAATGAGAAGAAAAATAAATGAAAGGAATTAGAATAGGTAATGAGTAAACAAAATTATCACTCTTTGCAGATGATATGATGTTATACTGAGAGATTTCTAGAGAATCAACTAAAAAGCTAACTGAAATTATTAGCAACTTTTGCAGAGTTACAGAATACAAAATTACAAATGAATGAATTCCTTTTCAGATCATGATGCAATAAAAATTACATGTAAGAAAGAGCCAGGGAAAAGTAGAATGAAAATCAATTGGAAACTAAATAATTTCATTCTAAAGAATGAATGGGCCAAACAACAAATCATAGAAACACTCAATAACTATATCCAAGAGAATGACAATAATGAGACAACATACCAAAATCTATGGGATGCAGCCAAAGCAGTGCTTAGGAGAAAATTTACAGCTCTAAATGATTACATGAATAAAAAAGAGAAAGAGGAGATTAATGAATCGGGCATGTAACTTAAAAAGCTAGTACAAGACCAAATTAGAAATCCCCAATTAGATACTAAATTAGAGATCCTGAAAATCAAAGGAGAAATTAATAAGATTGAAAGCAAAAAAACTATAGAATTAATCAATAAAACTAAGAGCTAGCTTTATTAAATAAACAATAAAATAGATAAAATATTGGTTAATTTGATTAAAAAAAAGAAAGAAGAAAACCAAGTTACCAGTATCAAAAATGAAAAAGGTGATCTTACCACCAATGAAGTGGAAATTAAATCAATAATTAGGAATTATTTTGCCCAACTGTATGCCAATAAATTTGACAGTCTAAATGAAATGGATGAATATTTACAAAAATACAAACTGCCCAGGTTAACTGAAGAGGAAATAAAATCCTTAAATAAACCCATATTATAAAAAGAAATTGAACAAGCCATTAATGAACTCCCTAAGAAAAACCCCCCACAGCCAGAGGCGGAGCCAAGATGGCGGAGAGGAAGCAGCAAGCTGCCTGAGCTCTCCTTTGGTTCCCTCAAAAAGAACATTAAATCAAGCCTCTGGACAGATTCTGAAAATACAGAATCTACAAAGAGACATAGAGACATAGAGACACAGTCCTCCAACCAGAGATAATTTAGAAGATTTCAGGAAAAGGTCGGTCTGACTCAGGCAAAAGGGAGGCCCAGCACAGGGCAGCAACCCAGCGCTGAGGGGTCAGGGCAAGTCAGCAGGAGCTGTGGGCCACAGCCGAACAACTGAGGCCCCTGGAACCTGGTTCAAAAATCTGGTGGCCAAGAAGGACAGTGGAAAAACCTACCTGCACCACCCGAGAGGGCCACGAATGGGTCAGGCCGGATCAGACGCAGAGATAGGGAGCCTGGCTGGCCAAGAGCAATCAGACAGGAAGTGCAGGGTGGGGGATCTCCACACACCATAAAGGCCTCAGAGTAAAAAGCCGGTCACACAGCACCTATACCCCTGCACAAGAAGTCCAAAACAGGGACCCTGGTGCCCCCAGAGCAGACCTCAACTTAAAAAATAAATAAAAAAGCTGCAATAATGAGTAAGAAGCAAAAAAGTGCCCTCTCCATTGAGAGCTTCTGTATCAATAGGGGAGAAGCCAAAACAAACCCAGATGAGGACAATAGTCTCAAATTGCCTACATCTGAAGCCTCACGAGGGAAGGTGAATTGGACTCAAGAACAAAAAGCCTTCCTGGAAGAGCTCAAAAAGGATTTTAAAAATCAATTGCAAGAGGTAGAAGAAAAAATGGGGAGAGAAATGAAAGCAGAACAAGAAAACTATGAAAAAGGAATCAGCACCTTGGAAAAGGAAGCACATAATCTCATTGAAGAAAACAAAGCCTTAAAAAATTCATTTGGCCAAATGGAGAAAAAGGTGCATAATCTCACTGAAGAAAACAATGCCTTAAAAATTAAAATGGGACAATTGGAAGATAAGGAATCCATGAGACACTGGGAATCAGTCAAGCAGAATCAAAAAAATGAAAAAATAGAAGAAAATGTGAAATACTTCATTGGAAAGACAACTGATCTGGAAAACAGATTGAGGAAAGATAATCTGAGAATCATTGGATTGCCTGAAAGCCATGATCAGAAAAAGAATCTAGACACCATATTCCAGGAAATTATTAAGGAGAACTGCCCTGATATCATAGAATCAGAGGATAAAATCATCATTGAAAGAATCCACCGATCACCTCCTGAAAGAGACCCCAAAAGGAAAACTCCAAGGAATATTATAACCAAATTCCAGAATTATCAGGTGAAGGAGAAAATACTCCAAGCAGCCAGAAAGAAGCAATTTAAATATCATGGAGCCACAGTCAGGATTGCTGAGGACCTGGCAGCTTCAACATTAAAGGACCGCAAGGCTTGGAATACGATATTCCGGAAGGCAAAGGAGCTTGGATTGCAGCCAAAAATCTATTACCCAGCCAAAATGTGCATTTTCTTTCAGGGGAAAAGATGGACATTTAATGACATTGGGGACTTTCAATCTTTCCTGGTGAAAAGACCAGAACTGAATAGAAAATTCGATCTTAACATACAAGACTCAAGAGAATTTTAAAAAGGTAAACAGAGGGGGAACAAAAAACAGGTTACCCTATTGGGTTAAACTGTTTATATCTCTACACAGGAAGATAATACTCATAACTCTTAAGAACTGTAAATATATTTGGGCAGAGAGAAGGACTTTACATAGAGGGTATAAATATAAATTGTCTTTTACGTGATGATACAAAAAAGAATTAAGGGGTTAAAAAGGGACTCTATGGGGAGGAGAGGAAAGGGGAGGTGGAATGGGATGAATTATATCATATGAAGAGGTGAAAAGAAAACCTATTACAATAGAGGGAAAGAAAGGAGGGGGGAACATTGTTTCAACCCTATTCTCATTAGATTTGATTCAAAGAGGGAATAACTTATACGTTCATTGGGATAAAGAAACTTAACTCATTCTTTAAGGAAGCAAAAGGGGAAGGGAAAGGGGGGACTGATAGAAGGGAGGACAAAAGCAAGGGAGAAAAGGGTAAAGAGAAGAGAGGGGGGTGATAAAAAGGGAGGGCGGATTGGGGGAGGCAGGGGTAAGAAGTAAAACATCGGTGAGGAGGAATAGGGTGAAAGAAAGGGGGAAAAGTACAAAGGGGGTAAATAGAATGGAAGGGAATAGACAGACAGTAATAATAACTGTGAATGTGAATGGGATGAACTCTGCTATAAAACGGAAGCAAATTGAAGAGTGGATTAAAAACCAGAATCCTACAATATGCTGTTTACAAGAAACACATTTGAAGCAGAGAGATACACACAGTAAAGGTAAAAGGCTGGAGCAGAGTATATTATGCCTCAGCTAAAGTAAAAAAAGCAGGGGTAGCAATCTTTATCTCAGACAAAATGCAGGCAAAAATAGATCTCATTAAAAGAGATAAGGAAGTAAATTATATCTTGCTTAAAGGTACTATAGATAATGAAGTAATATTAATATTAAATATGTATGCTCCAAGTGGTATAGCATCCAAGTTCTTAGAGGAGAAGTTAAATGAGTTACAAGAGGAATTAAACTAATACTATACTAGTGGGGGATTTGAATCTCCCCCTCTCAGAATTAAATAAATCTAGCCGAAAAATAAATAAGAAAGAAGTGAAAGAGGTGAATAGATTACTAGAAAAGTTAGACATGATAGATGTCTGGAGAAAATTGAATGGGGATAGGAAGGAATATACCTTTTTCTCAGCCGTACATGGCACATTTTCAAAAATTGACCATGTATTAGGGCACAAAAACATCAGAGTTAAATGTAGAAAGGCAGAAATAGTAAATGCATCCTTTTCAGATCATGATGCAATAAAAATTACATGTAAGAAAGAGCCAGGGAAAAGTAGAATGAAAATCAATTGGAAACTAAATAATTTCATTCTAAAGAATGAATGGGCCAAATAAGAAATCATAGAAACACTCAATAACTATATCCAAGAGAATGACAATAATGAGACAACATACCAAAATCTATGGGATGCAGCCAAAGCAGTGCTTAGGGGAAAATTTATAGCTCTAAATGCTTATATGAATAAAAAAGAGAAAGAGGAGATTAATGAATTGGGCATGCAACTTAAAAAGCTAGAAGAAGAACAAATTAGAAATCCCCAATTAGATACTGAATTAGAGATCCTGAAAATCAAAGGAGAAATTAATAAGATTGAAAGCAAAAAAAACTATAGAATTAATCAATAAAAGTAAGAGCTGGCTTTATAAAAAAACAATAAAATAGATGAAATATTGGTTAATTTGATTAAAAAAAAGAAAGAAGAAAACCAAATAACCTGTATCAAAAATGAAAAAGGTGATGTTACCACCAATCAAGTGGAAATTAAATCTATAATTAGGAATTATTTTGCCCAACTTCATGCCAATAAATTGGACAGTCTAAATGAAATGGATGAATATTTACAAAAATACAAACTGCCCAGGTTAACTGAAGAAGAAATAACATCCTTAAATAAACCCATATTAGAAAAAGAAACTGAACAAGCCATTAATGAACTCCCTAAGAAAAAATCCCCAGGGCCAGATGGGTTTACGGGTGAATTTTACCAAACATTTAAAGAACAATTAATTCCAATATTATACAAATTATTTGGAAAAATAGGTGAAGGAGTAGTTCTATCAAATTTGTTGTATGACACAAATATGGTGGTGATACCAAAACCAGGCAAAGCAAAAACAGAGAAAGAAAATTATAGACCAATTTCCCTAATGAATATTGATGCTAAAATCTTAAATAAGATATTAGCAAGGAGATTACAGCAAGTGATCACCAGGATAATACACTATGACCAGGTGGGATTTATACCAGGAATGCTGGGCTGGTTACAAAAACTATTAACATAATCAACCACATCAATAAGAAAACCAACCAAAATCATATGATTATCTCAATAGATGCAGAGAAAGCTTTTGACAAAGTACAACACCCATTCCTAATAAAAACACTAGAGAGTTTAGGAATAGGTGGAGCTTTCCTTAGAATAATAAACAGTATCTACCTAAAGCCATCAGCAAGTATTATATGCAATGGAGATAAATTAGAGGCCTTCCCAATAAGATCAGGGGTGAAACAGGGATGCCCATTATCACCCCTATTATTTAATATCGTCCTAGAAATGTTAGCTTTAGCAATCAGTGAAGAGAAAGGAATTAAAGGAATTAGAATAGGCCAGGAGGAAACAACTATCACTCTTTGCAGATGATATGATGGTATACTTAAGGAATCCTGGAGAATCAAGTCAAAAATTACTTGAAACAATTAACAACTTTAGCAAAGTAGCAGGATATAAAATAAATTCACATAAATCATCAGCATTTCTATACATGACCAACAAAGTCCAGCAGCAAGAGATAGAAAGAGAAATTCCATGTAAAGTAACGGTAGATAATATAAAATACTTGGGAGTCTACTTGCCAAGACAGACCCAGGAACTCTATGAACACAACTACCAAACACTCTTCACACAAATCAAATCAGATCTAAATAATTTGAAAGATATCAATTGCTCATGTATAAGCAGAACTAATATAGTAAAAATGACAATACTGCCTAAATTAATTTACTTATTCAGTGCCATACCAATCAGACTACCTAAAAATTATTTTATACAGCTAGAAAAAATAATAACAAAATTCATCTGGAAAAACAAAAAATCAAGAATATCCAGGAAAATAATGAAAAAAAAAATTCACAGGAAAGTGGGTTAGCGGTAACAAACCTGGAGCTTTACTATAAAGCGGCAGTTATCAAAACTATTTGGTACTGCCTAAAAAATAGAGTGGTAGATCAATGGAATAGGCTAGGCTCAGGAAATGCAGTAGTAAATGACACTAGTAATGTAGTGTTTGATAAACCCAAATACTCCAGCTTCTGGGATAGGAAATCAGTATTTGACAAAACCTACTGGGAAAACTGGAAGATAGTATGGCAGAAATTAGGCATAGGCCAACATCTTACACCTTATACTAAAATAAGATCAAAATGGATACACGTTTTAGACATAAGAGGTGATACCATAGGTAAATTAGGAGAGAAAGGAAAAGTCTACCTATCAGATCTTTGGAAAGGAAAAAAGTTTATGACCAAACAAGAGATAGAGTATATTAAAAAATGTAAAATGGATGATTTTGATCACATTAAATTAAAAAAATGTTTGTACAAACAGAAGCAATGCATCCAACATTAGAAGGGAGCCAGAAAGTTGGGAAACAATTTTTGTGGCCAGTACTTCTGATAAAGGCCTCATCTCTAAAATATATAGGGAACTAAATCAAATTTATAAGAATCCAAGTCATTCCCCAATTGAGAAATGGTCAAAGGATATGAACAGGCAGTTTTCTGATGAAGAAACCAAAGCTATCTATTCCCATATGAAAAAATGTTCTAAATCTCTAATGATTAGAGAGATGCAAATTAAAACAACTCTAAGGTACACCTCTCAGATTGGCTAAAATGACAAAAAAAAAAAAGGAAAATAATAAATGTTGGAGAAGCTGTGGGAAAATTGGAACACTAATCCATTGTTGGTGGAGCTGTGAACTGATCCAACCATTCTGGAGAGCAATTTGGAATTATGCCCAAAGGGCGATAAAGCTGTGCATACCCCTTGACCCAGCAATACCACTTTTGGGTCTTTTTCCCAAAGAAATCATGGAAGGGGGAAAGGAACCCACATGTACAAAAATATTTATAGCTGCTCTTTATGTGTTGGCAAGGAATTGGAAGTTGAGGGGGTGCCCATCAATTGGGGAATGGCTGAACAAGTTGTGGTATATGAATACAATGGAACCAGAAGAACATTGTACACAGTATCATCAACATTGAGTGTTGATCTACTGTGATGGACTATATTCTTCTCACCAATGCAATGGTACAGAAGAGTTCCAGGGAACTTGTGATGGAAGAGGATCTCCAAATCCAAGGAAAAAAAAAAGAACTGCGGAGTATAGATGCTGAATGAACCATACTATTTCTTTTGTTTTTGGTGCTGTTGTTTTTTTTCTATTTTGAGGCTTTTCATCAGTGCTGTGATTTTTTTCTCTTATAACATGAATAAGAAACAGGATTAATGTTATTATGTGTGTGTGTGTGTGTATATATATATATATATATATAGGTTATATATATATATATATATATATATATATATATAACCTATATTAGATTACCGCTGTCTAGTGGAGGGGGGAGGGAGGGAGAAAAATCTGAAATTGTAAAGCTTGTATAAACAAAAGATGAGAACTATCTTTACATGTAACGGAAAAAAAATACTTTATTAATTAAAAACACAACAAAACAAAAACAAACAAAAAATGAATGAATGTATGAATGAATGGATAAACAAACAAATAAATGAATGTATCCACATAAATCATCACTATTTCTATATATTACTAATAAAGTCCAGCAACAACATATAGAAAGAGAAAGTCGGTTTAAAAAAACTATGGCACATAAATAAATATAAATACTTTGGAGTCTATCTCCCAAGACAAACATAGCAAGTATATGACCAGAACTACAAAACACTTTGCCTAAAAATAAAATCACATCTAAATAATTGGAAACATATTAATTGCTCATGGGTAGGTATAGTCAATATAATAAAAATGATAATCCTAGCTGTTAATTTATTTAGTGCCATACAAATTAAACTATCAAAACCAATTTTATAGAGCCAGAAAAATAATAACAAAGTTTATCTGAAAAAAACATTCAAGGATATCATGGGAATCAATGTATTTTTAAAAAAGTACAAAAGAAGGTGGTCTTGCAGTAGCAGATCTCAAACAGTACTATAAATGGGTAATTATTGAAACAATCCAGTACTGGCTAAAAAAGAGAGAGGTAAATCACTGGAATAGCATAGATAGAAACAACACTTTAGTAAATTACTATAGTAATCTAGTATATGGTAAAGATTCAAGCTTTTTAGCTAATATTAAGTAGCATCTACTTGTTTAGTTATTCAACACTGTGTGATCCTAAGGACAATTGAAAATAGGGAAACCATTCTAACACCTGGTGTCTTTTTGAGGAGTCAATCCATACTGGGTTACTGAGCTTGGTGTTTAGAATAGGCCAGATTTCCCTTAGGCTTTTCCAATCTTTGTAGCTAAAAAACTCAAATTTGTATAATTAATGAAAAAAGCAAAAGACAGGTAACAGAGGCAAGAAACATATTGAAATAATTCTGAGGAGAGGTAATTAAGGCTTAAATTTATAGTATATTATATAATTTTATTTTTACAACAATCATGTGGGGTAGATAGTTTAAGCATTGTTATCTATATTTATATAGGAAACAGTTCTCCCATGGGTCAACAATCTTAATCTCATAACTTTTAAGTGAAAGATCTGGGATGCTAACTCTCTTGTTTTGACCCCAATTCTAGAATTTTATCCTATGTGCTATAGGAGGTTAATCCTTGCGTAATCAGATTTGCAATCTAGATTTTTAGAAAGTTGATTAGAAAGGATTAGATGGGAAGATAAGTTGAATCCCATGAATAGAAATATTTTAATGGAAGTCAGCATGTGAGGTATAGGGGATATTTAACAATAAATTCTGAAAGCAAAAGAAAAAAGTATTCAAATGAGAAGGGAAATTTATATTTACATGGGCAAACAAATGCCCAAGAAACTGACTAACAAACTTAGATGTGAAAAAGAGACAAAAGCTGAAAATAAGGCAAGATATCAGAGGAAAGATAGAAGAACATGCTATGGTCCCCTTAAGAAAAATAGTAATAGGAAAGCTAAAGCTCATAATGAGCTGTGACTTTCAAAAGAAGTTAAGGGGGAAAAACCCTGTTTTTGAAAATAATGAAGGAACAAATGCTTTGGATGGTTACTTTGGTTATTTGACAAGAGAACAAAAGATGAAGCTGCTTAACTCTTCTTTCTTTTTTCTCTGCCTATAAGAATGAATTTAGCATTGCAAATGCTCTGACAAAAATGTCAAAAAAGGAGCTTATGTCCAAGTCAAGTAAGAAGGTAGGAAGAAAGCACATAGCTGTTCTTGTATTACAGGCATCTGGCCCAGAATTACATTCTCATGTACTGAAAGAATTCATAAAAAAATAAGATTTCAAAATCATAGGGAAAACAAGAGGTGATATCACAAGATTGGAGAACAAATGTTAGACTAATTTTCAAGAAAAATGACAGCTTGATAATTTTAAATCCCTGAACTTATTTTCAATTCTTGGGAGAGTAAATATCTTTGGCTGATAAACACATAGGAAGAAAACTGGTGATTACAAACATACAATATAGTTTCATAAAGAAGAGGGCCTGCCAAATTGACCTCATTTTATTTAATTATGTTTATAGTATTCCTGGACAAATAAGTTAGGTGAGAGGAGATCTATACTGAAATATAAAGTGTGTGTGTGTGTGTTTTAATGGATCATAAGTCCAATTTGAGAAGTCATTGTTTTCCCCTGAAAACTAAAAAAAAAAGAATCTTATATCAATTTGTACTAAATTAAAAGGAACATAGCTTTAATGAATAAGGATGTGGTTGGCCCAATGATTGATGCTCTCTGATTGACCTCATATACAATATTGTCTTCACTTGTAGGCACCACAGTCTACTTAGCACTTTGATACATAAAGTATGCCTTAAGAATGGTAACATAGTGACAGACCTTAAATACAGATCATATAAGGATCAATAAAGTAAGTTACAATGTTTAAACTGGCAGAGAGATTTAGATAAAATGTGATAGGTTGAGAAAATATTTGAAAGGATATTAGGTGGAAGAGTCATTAGACCTGCTGTATTAGAACCCAACAAGAGTAAAAGAATAGGAGCAATAAGTAGAAATTTTAAAGAAAAATGTTAACAGGAAAAGCTTCATAGGGATTATATTTCTCAAAATCTGGAATCTTCAGAAGTGGTAGGGCCCCCTTTTTTGTATATCTTCAAGTGTAAGCTGAATGAGATGGTTGTTGATATATCTTCCAACTCTCAATTATAATCATGTTGTCTTTTGGCACATTAATTATGAGGGTCTCCAAGCAATTCAAGGAATTTTGCTTTAACTCCATTAGAGTTCATTATGTGGGGCATACTCACTATTGATGGGAGTGCAGTGCTTTTCTATAAGTGTCAGATGCCTTATCATGAGTCTAACATTAACTCCTTTTTGGAGGCATGTAATTTTGCTCACTATATTTGATAAGATAATGAAACCCACACTAGCTTCATGGCTCTTATTCCTGGGAGACAGTCCAGAAAACATGTATACAGCACCAACATCAGTGAGCTGAATTTATTTTTTAGCCTTTTTTCTCCCTACTCAGGGATATTACTTGGATATTGCTCTCTGCTAAGTTTTTTTAATAAGAGCTGTTCATCCTTCAGGTATACTAGATTTCACATTGTACATAAGTATACACACATCACCATTGATGAGTGAAATCACATTTGCAATTTTATGTGTATGTGTATGTGTCTTGATTGCAGAGTGGTATACAAACCTGCCATGATAAGCCATCCAAGGTTGGTTAAAGCAGACTTTTCTTTTTACATTTTATAGCCCCTTACATTACCAAGATTTGAGTAGTGTAATCCTTAATACCCAGGGGGCTGCCAAATCCCACTGCTTCTGCAATCCAAAGAGAATACAACCCAATGTGCTGGGCCACATATGTACAAAGATGGGGCTACAGGCCCCAGTATATCTGCACTTGCTGCTTTGACATTCAACTAGGACTTCAAGATGATTAAAATAGTGAATAATGGATGATGTATTAATTTTATTTAAGTGAAGCAGAGTTGCAGTCATCAGCCTTATTCTCTCTCCCAGAGTCATAAGTATCCAGTGGCAAGACTGGAGATTGGCACAGAATGTAGTGATGTGGTAAAAAGTACGCCGGTTTTTGAAGGACCACTCTTTCTGGGAGGAGAACATGACAAATGGTATGCACTCCACCTCCGTCTATTAGGCACTCCACTTCCGGGGTGCGAGCTTAAAAGGCAAGGAGAGAACGGAAGTGAGGTCTTTGGTCAGCTCTCCTTGTCTGATGACTGGCGCTGCACACAGAGACGCTGACGAAGGTTGGACTCGGCCCAGCTCACCATAACAGCATGTGCTTGACTCGGCTCTCCCCCTCAAAGGTGGCCTTGGGTTTTTGGTGAGTTTTATACAGAATATAGACTAAAATTAGACTTAAGACTATTTGTTTTGTATTTCTACTTTCCTGTCTCTCTAATGAACATCACCTTGTAATTTCCAAACAATAAAAGCTCTAACTATAGACCAGAGGCTTCTTCCATTTACTAGTCTGGGAGATAAATAAGGGAAAGGTTAAAAAGGGGAGGTTAATGCTCTAGTATACAATTTTAAATCTCACAGTGGATAACCTTGGTGTCTTCTCTGTCTGAGCAAGCTCCAAGCACTGCACTGCACCTGCTTCACTGCCTTCATGGACATAGCAGCAAAGTTGCTGCCATCATTCCATTCCACTGGGAGAAGTTGTCACATGCTTGTGCAGGCACCACCCCCTGCCAGCTCACCTAGGGCTTTAAGGCCCATTAGCTACCTTTAGCCTGATATGTCCCATCTGCTAAGTTAGTTTTACCATCATGTGGCTGCTGTTTATGCTACAACTTCTTACAGGAACAGGTGAGAATTAAGTGATAAATAGACACTAAAGGTGGGTGAGTACCCCTGAAAATAATTCAGCAATTCCTCCCTTTAAAGGTATTAGTCCTCTGTGAACACCTCAGACACCACAGTAGCAAAGATCTGATAATCCAGCATGTCTAGGGAGACTGCAGGGAACCCAAATGGAGGTTTGACTGTGGAACTGAAAATGATATTATATATAGGATTTTAGCTAAACTATGAACCTAATCCCCTTTTTCTACCCAGTGTATAGTGTCAGGATGAAAGGGAGATTATATCCTATTTGTTGAGGACTGTATGTGTGTTATATACATAGCTATGCATGTATTTTATACATACATATATATGTATATATATGTGTGCGTGTGTATAGACACATATACATATACACATATGTGCATATCTATCTATCCATCCATCTATCTATCTATCTATCTATCTATCTATCTATCTATCTATCTCTCTACCTATCCATTTGTCTGCCCATCTATTGGTGTACCTGGTGCCATCCCACAAGAGATATGTTGTCTACCTTTGCCTATCCTTATGCAAATAAGAGGTATTTTGTCCCTTCCAAGGGGACAATAAGTGTAATATTTTTAATAAATTGTTAATAAATTGATTTTGCTTGGAGTAAATACCTCAATTTATCTTTATTGAATTTACAATACAGGGGACTGACCCCTACAATGGCAACTGAGACTTGCAGCTCAGTGAAAGATACCAGTAAGACCCAGAGCCTTAGCATGAAAATTTGGTACAGTTCAGTAATGGAGCTCAACTTTCTCATAAAAAGACCAAAAAAGAAGCGAAAAAGAACAAAAATAAGTCAAGTATAAAAACTTACTTTGGTGATAGAAAAGATCAAGGCATAAACTTAAAAGAGGATAATAGCAACAAAATTGTTACAGGTGAAGCTTCAAAGAAAAAGATAGTTTAGTCTCAGTACCAAAAAGAATTCCTGGAAGAGATTAAAAGGACTTTAAAAAGCAAATTAGAGGGACAGCTAGGTGGTGCAGTGGATAGGGGCAGCTAGGTGGTGTAATAGATAGAGCACTGGCCCTGGAGTCAGAAGGACCTGAGTTCAAATTCAGCCTCAGGCACTTGACTTACTAGCTGTGTGACCCTCGGCAAGTCATTTAACCCCCAAATGCATTTTTAAAAAAAGCAAATTAGAGAAGTAGAAGAAAATTTTGTAAAAGAAATAAGAACTTAGAGTAATACAAGAGAATCATGAAAAAAGAGTCAATAGCATAAAGAAAGATATACAGAAATTTCCTGAGGAAAATAACTTCCTGAAAACAGAATTAACCAAATGTAAAAGGAAGTACAAAAGGTAAATAAAGAAAATAATTCCTTAAAAATTAGAATTGAACAAATGGAAATCAATGACTGTATGAGATATCAAGATACTATAAAACAAAATCCAAAAAGTAAAAATAATAAGTAGAAGAAAATATGAAATTTCTAATTGGAAAAACAAATAATCTAGAAAATACATCCAGGAAAGATAGTATAAGAATTATTAGAAGACCTTAAAACAATCTTCAAAAAAATCCTGTAAAATGTATTTCAAAAAATTATCAAAGAAATATGCCCTGATATATTAGAAGAAGAGGGCAAAATAGAAATTGAAAGAATCCGCTGATCACTGACTGAAAGAGATACCAAAACAATAACTCCAAGGAATATCATAGTCAAATATCAAAGTTCATAGATCAAGGAGAAAGTTTTACAAGTAGGAGTTCTGGAGGCATAGCCAAGATGGTGGAGTGAAACCAGGAAGCTGCCTGAGCTCTCCCAAATTTCCTTAAAAAATAACATTAAATTAAGCCTCTCAACAGATTCTGGAGCTGCTAAACCTGTAACAACAACAACAACAACAACAAACAAAACAGAGTGAAACAACCTTCCAACTTAAGATAACCTAAAAGATCTTCAGGAAAGGTCTATTTTATCTTGGTAAAAGGGGAGCACAGCTCAGTGAATTAAGTGTCTGAGCAAGCCAGCAAAAGGCTCTTAATCACAGCAGATAAGCAGCTGAGAACCAGAGGTCCTAGCTCAGCAAGCTAGTGGCACAGTAGGCCACTTGTGAGGCTTCTAGTGCCAACACAGTAGCCAATCTGCTACCTGGGATATCAGCTACCAAACAGACCCAACTAACCTGGGCCGCTCCAGTGCAGTGAGCAAGTTAAAAGCTTCAGATGCCTCAGAGCAGAAAGCTGGTGAACCACCCCCTGGCCTCCAGCAAAAGAAGCTTGGGACAATGCATGCTGTATACCAGAAGCAGAGCTCAACCTTAGAAGACACAAAATGAACTAAAAAAAGAATAAAAATCAAAAAAGAACCCTCACCATTGACAATTAATCTGATGAAAGGGAGGATCAAATCAAACTCAGAGGAGGACAACGATGATAAATTGCCTACCTGTGAAGCTTTAGAGGGAAAGAAGAATTGGTCTTGAGACAAAAAGCTCAAAAAGGATTTTATAAACCAAATAAGAGAGGTAGAAGAAAAATAGGGAAAGAAAATGAGAGTTATGCAAGAGGAAGTCAATAACTTGGAAAAATAAAATAATGCCTCAAAAATACAATTGGAAAAATGGAAAAGGGTATGTAAAAGCTGACTGGGGAAAATAATTCCATAAGACGCAGAATTTGGCAGATGGAAACTAATGACTCAATGAGACCACAGGATGAAATAAAACACAATAAATAGAAGACAAGAAAATATATCTCTTCAAAAAAACAACATACCTGGAAAACAGTTCCAGGAAGGACAACTTACTTATAACTGGACTACCTGGGACCAAGATCAAGGAAAGAGCCTAGGGCGCAGCTAGGTGGAACAGTTGATAAAGCACCAGCCCTGCATTCAGGAGGTCCTGAGTTCAAATCCAGAATTGGACACTTGACACTTACTAGCTCTGTGACCCTAGGCAAGTCACTTAACCCTCATTGCCCTGAAAAAAAAAAAAGCCTAGACAGCATATTTCAGGACATAATCAAGGAGAAGTGCCCCCAAGGTCTTATAACAAGAAAAAAAAATAGTCATTGAAAGAATATACCTATCACTTCCTGAAAGAGACCCCAAAAGGAAAACTCCAAAGAATATCATAGATAAATTATAAAATTATCAGGTTAAGGAAAAAATACTGCAAGAAGCCAAAAATAAACAATTTAAACATCAAGGAGCAAATATGGGAACTACTTAGGTCTTGATAGCTTCAAAATTAAAGGATCAGAGGGCTTGGAATATGATATTCTAGAGGGCAATAGAACAGGGATTACAACCAGGAATATACTACCCAGCAAAATTAATCGTAATCTTTTGGGGGAAAAGATAGGCATTCAATGAAATAGGAGACATTGAAAGTTTCTGAATGAAAAGCCAAGAACTGAACAGAAAATTCAATCTACAAATGCAAGACCCAGGAGATTCATGAAAAGGGGGAAAAAGGAAAAAATGTTACTCAATAAGATTAAAATGTTTGCATGCTTATGTCGAAGATGACACTTGTAAATCTTGAGAAATGTCACTTTATTAATGCAAATAGGAGGAGTACACACAGACAGAAAATGTAGGTATGATGAAATTAAACCTTTCTACAACCATATGAAAAAATGTTCTCAATCACTAATGGCTAGAGAAATGCAAATTATAACTACTCTGAGGTATCACTTCAAACCTATCCAATTGGCTAATATGACAAAAAAAGGAAAATGATAAATGTTGGAGAAGATTTGGGAAAATTGTAACACTGAGGTACAGTTGTTGGAGCTGTGAACTGATAAAACCATTCAGGAGAGCAATTTGGAACCATGCCCAAAAGGCTTTAAAACTGTACCCTTTGACCCAACAATGCCACTAGTAGGTGTATATTCCAAAGAGATCATAAAAAAGGAAAAGGACCCACAATTACAAAAAATATTTTTAGTGGTTCTTTTTCTGGTGGCAATGAAATGAACATCAAGGGGATGCCCATGAATGGCTAAATAAGTTTTGTTATATGAATCTAATGAAATACTATTGTGGTATAAAAATGATAAGCGAATGGATTTCAGAAACACCTGGTAAGATTTACATGAATCGATGCTGAGTGAAATGAGTAGAACCAAGAGAATATTGTAAACAGTTTCAACAACATAGTGTGATGATTCAACTATTATGGACTTAACTCTTCTCAGCAATACCACAATCCAAGATAATACCAAAAGACATAGATGAAAAATTTCCTCCACATCCAGAAAAAGAACTGTGGGATCTGAATCCAGCTTAAAGCATACTATTTTCACTTTTGTTGTTGCTTTTTTGTTATTGTTCTTGTTTATTCTTTCTTATGTTGTTTGTTGTTGTTGTTGTTCTGATCTTTCTCTAAAAAATGATTAATGTGGAAATATATTTAAGATGATTCTATGGTATAACCTATATCAGATTGCTTGCTGGCCTCAGGAGTGAGGAGGGAATGGAAGAGGAAGAAAAAAAAATTGAAACTCAAAAAAATCGTTACATGTATTTGGAAAAAGAAATTTAAAATAAAATAATAAAATGGAGACAAATCACTTCAAATAATAAGAAAGCATTGCAAGTAGGCAAAATGAAACAATTCAAATATCATTGAACTACAGTCAGAATTACATGGATTTGGCAGCTTCCACACATTGAAGAACTGAAGGGCTTGGAATATGATTGTAAGGAGCTAAAATTCTAGCTAGTCAGGGGGCAGCTAGGTGGCACAGTGGATTAAGCACTGGCCTTGGATTCAGGAGGACCTGAGTTCAAATCCAGCCTCAGACACTTGACACTTAACAAATTGTGTGACCCTGGGCAAGTCACTGAACCGTCATTGCCCTGCAAAAAAAAAAAAAAAAAATTCTAGCTAGTCTGTCTAAAATATCTAATGAGTAGTTGCCAATAAATTATAAGATTTAGCAAGAGTTTAGACTTTTAAGCATTTATTAAGGAGAATAAGAAATTGGTAAAGAGAGAGAGAAAGGCCTAGATTCATCTATCTATTAAAGGGAGAATGCATTTCTAGCTTCCTTCTCTACCCGAGTCATGAGGAAAGAGAGCGAGAGAGCCAGCCTCGCCCCTCTTCCTCCCACTAGCAAATGTCATTTCCCAATGCCAAAGAAAAGCTGTATGATCTTGCCCTCAGAGGCCTTCTCCTCATGGTGGAACTTTCCTACAATAAGTCTCCAGCAGGTGGCATCATTCCAATCATTACATGATACACAAGAAGGCAAAATTGAGGATATTCAATTATTTCTGATTAAAAGGCCAGAGCTGAATAAAAAAATAGGGGAACCCAAATATAAGACTCAGGGTAAAGATTAAAAGGTAAAATAGAAACAAGAAAAAAATGTAAGAAATTAAATAAAATTAAACTGTTTGTACTTCTATATGCAAGATAAGATTTGTAACTTGTAACATCCTTATTACTTTTAAGAACAATTAGAAGTTGCAGATGTGGGCAGAGGGTGTGGTTATAAGGTGACATTGATGGGACAATACCCTTCCCCTAAAAAACAAAACAAAACAAAATAAAGGGGCAAGAAAGGAATTGCATGGGTGAAAAAGGAGGGGTATATTGAATCAGTTAAATTGTCTCACAAATAAGAGGCATGAAAGAACTCTTATAATGGAGGGGAGAATCGGGGGTGGTAGGCAAAACTTAAACCTAACTCTCATCAAAGTTGGCTTAAAGAGGGAAGAGCATACACACTCATAACAGGGGAACAATAGACATGGAAGTCATATTAATATTTAACACATATGCACCAAATGTTATATCATCTAAATTTGTAAGAAGTTGAGTGAGTTCAAGGAGGAAATAGATAATAAAACTATGCTAGTGGGGGTCCTTATTGTTTCCCTTTCAAAAGCAGATAAATGTTGAGGCCAGTACTTCTGATAAAGGCCTCATCTCTAAAATATATAGGGAACTAAATCAAATTTATAAGAACCCAAGTCATTCCCCAATTGAGAAATAGTCAAAGGATATGAACAGGCAGTTTTCTGATGAAGACACCAAAGCTATCTATTCCCATATGAAAAAATGCTCTAAATCTCTAATGATTAGAGAGATGCAAATTAAAACAACTCTGAGGTACCACCTGACACCTATCAGATTGGCTAAAGTGACAAAAAAGGAAAATAATAAATGTTGGAGAAGCTGTGGGAAAATTGGAATACTAATGCATTGTTGGTGGAGCTGTAAATTGATCCAACCATTCTGGAGAGCACTTTGAAATTATGCCCAAAGTGCGATAAAGCTGTGCATACCCTTTGACCCAGCAATACCACTTTTGGGTCTTTTTCCCAAAGAGATCATGGAAAGGGGAGAGGGACCCACATGTACAAAAATATTTATAGCTGCTCTTTATGTGTTGGCAAGGAATTGGAAGTTAAGGGGGTGCCCATCAATTGGGGAATGGCTGGACAAGTTGTGGTATATGAATACAATGGAATACTATTGTGCTGTAAGAAATGATGAGCAGGAGGAGTTCAGAGAAACCTGGAGGGTCTTGTGTGGGCTGATGATGAGTGAGATGAGCAGAACCAGAAGAATATTGTACACAGTATCATCAACATTGAGTGTTGATTTACTGTGATGGAATATATTCTTCTCACCAATGCAATGGCACAGAAGAGTTCCAGAGAACTTGTGATGGAAGAGGATCTCCAAATCCAAGAAAAAAAAAAAAAGAACTGCGGAGTATAGATGCTGAATGAACCATACTATTTCTTTTGTTTTTGATGCTGTTGTTTTTTTTCTATTTTGAGGTTTTTCATCATTGCTCTGATTTTTTCTCTTATAACATGACTAATGCAGAAATATGTTTAATGTTATTATATATATATATATATATATATATATATATATATATATATATATATATATATATATATATATATATATATATATAACCTATATCAGATTACCTGCTGTCTAGGGGAGGGGAGGGAGGGAGAAAAATCTGAAATTGTAAAGCTTGTATAAAAAAAAGTTGAGAACTATCTTTACATGTAACGGGAAAAAAAGGAAAAAAAGAAAAATAAATATAAATAAAATAAAATACTTTATTAATTAAAAAAATCAGATAAATGTAACTAAAAAATAAACAAGAAATAAGGTAAGAAAATGAAAAAAAATATGTTAAAGTTAGATATGACAGATCTCTTGAGAAAATTGAATGGGTATAGAAAGGAATATATCTTCTTCTCAGCAGTAAATGGGACCTACAAAAAAAATTTACCAAATATTAAAACATCAAAACTTCACAACCAAATGCAGAAAAGCAAAACTTGCAACACAACCTTTTGAGATCATAATAAAATAAAAATTATATTGAATAATGGACAATTGAAAGAGTAATTAAAATTAATTGTAAATTATACAATCTGATCCCAAAAAACAATGTGGGTCAAAGAACAAATCATAGAAACAATTGGTGATTTCACTGAAGAAAAGGACAATGATGAAACAACACATCCAAATTTATTAGATGTAGTCAAAATGGTACTTAGCAGAAAATTTATATCCCTAATTGCTGACATCAATAAAACAGAGCAAAAACAGATCAATTAAGTAGGCATGCAACTAAAAAAATCAAAAAAATTAAAAAATGAGCTAAGTAAAAATCCCAAATTAAACACAATTTAAAATCCTGAATATCAATGAAGAGATTAATAAAATTTAAAGTAAGAAAATCATTGACCTAATAAGTAAAACTAGAAGCTGGTTTTATGAAAAAAATACAATAAAATGGATAATGCACTGGTTAACTTGATTAAAAAAAAAGAAGATAATAAAAAAAATTACTAGTATCAAAAATGAAAGAGGTGAACTCAACACCCTTGAAGAGGAAATTATAAAAATGATTAGGAACTATTTTGCCCAATTATATGCCCATAAATTTGATAGTATAAATGAAAAGAATGAATATTTACAAAAATTTAAATTTTCCAGATTAATAGAAGAAATAAAATATTTAAACCAATTTTAGAAAAGGAAAATTGATCAAGCTATCAATGAAATTCTTAAGAAACAATCCCCAAGAGCAGATGTCATCATATATGAATTTTGTCAAACTTAAAAGGTTAATCCCAATACTACAGGAGCTATTTGGGAAAATAAGTGAAGAAGGAGTCCTACTGAAGACCTTTTATGAGACCAATATGGTGCTGATGACCAAATGAGGAAGAGCCAAAACAGAGGAAAAAATAAAGACCAATTTCCCTAATGAATATTGATGCAAAATTTTAAGTAACATACAACAAAGAGAATATATCAATATATCACAAAGGTCATATATTATGACCAGTTGGGTTTTCTACCAGGAATGTGGGGCTAGTTGAATATTAGAAAAACTATAAGCATAAAAGACCATATCAATAACAAAACCAATAAAAATCATTTGATTATCTCAAAAGATGTATTATGTCTTTTACAAAATATAGCACCAGGGTGCAGCTAGGGTATTGGCTAATAAATAGGGAGGTGGATTAGTGGAATAGAATAGGTACAAACTACACTATAGTAAAGGCCTATGGTAATCCAGTATATGAGAAAACCAAAAATGCAAGATTTTGGATGAAAAAGAACATTATTTGATAAAAAAAAAAACTACCTTGAAAACTAGAAAACTGTATGGCAATATCTCATACTGTACACTAAACTAATGTCAAAATGGGTAAATAATTTATACATAAATGGTGATACCATAAGCAAATTAAGAAGATGGAATAATTTTTCTGTCAAATTTATGGGGAAAATGAAGAATTTAGGACAAAAACTGATAGAGAGCCATACAAAATATAAAATAGATAATTTCGATTATATAACATTAAAAGGTTTTGCACAAACAAAACTAATGCAACCAAAATTATAAGGGAAGCAGAAAACTGGGAAAGAATTTTGAAAGCAAATATAAAGGCTTCATTTCTCAAACATGGAGAGAATGGAGTCAAATTAATAAAACTACATCATTCCCCAACTAAAAAATTGTCAAAGGGTATGAACAAGCAGTTTTGAGATAAGGAAAATTAAAGTTAGTTATAGTCATGAACTGCTCTAAATTGCTATTGGTCAGAGAAACACAAATTAAAACAACTCTGGGGTTATACACCTCACACATATCAGAGTGGGAAATATAACTAAAAAGGAAAATATTGTATGTTGGTAGGGATGTGGGATAATTGGGCTGCTAATCCACTGTAGGTAGAGTTGTTAACTGGTCCAACCATTCTGTAGTGCAATTTCCAATTATGCTCAAATATTACACTCTACATACACTTTAATCCAGTAATATCACTGCTAAGTTTATATCCCAAAGATATACCAAAAAAAAAGAGAAAAAGAACTCTTTATACAAAATTATTTATAGAAGCTCTTTTTCTGGTGGCTAAGATTTGGAATCAAAGGAATATTCATCAAATGGGAAATGGCTAAGCAACTTGTCATATATGATTATAATGCAATATTATTATATTATAAGAACTGACAAACAAGATGATTTCAAAAAGCCAGCAAAGACATATGAACTGATATATATATATATATATATATATATATATATATATATATATATATATGTGAGCACAACCAGGAGAACTTTGTACACAGTCACAACAATATTGTTTGATGAAGAAATGTGAAAACTTAACTAGGCTTAGCAATACAATGATCCAAGGCAATTCCAAAGGACTAATTATAAATCAAACTCTCCACCTCCAAAGAAAGAAGAGATATCAATTCAATACAGACTAAAGCAAAATTATTCATTTTCTTATAGAAAATAACTAATATGACAATGTTTTAAATAATTGAACTTGTGTAACCTATTTTTTATTGCTTATTCTCTTGGGAAGGAGGGAGTAGAGGAATTTAAGGAGGTATATAATTTGGAACTCAAAATTTTATGTAATAATGTTTATTATTTTTAAAAAGAACAAAGTGAAAATGAAAACGAATTGTGCATGCAACTTAAAAAAATAAAACATAGGGCAAACTAAAAATTCCCAGCTAAACACAAAATTTACAACCTAAAATTAAAGGATAGAGTAACTAATTTGAAAGTTAAAAAAAGTTGAACTAATAAATAAAACCAGGAAGATGACAATATCAATTTGGAAGAAGAAAAGATCAAGAATATCAAGGGAATTAATGTGGGGAAAATGTAAAGGCTGATAGGCTAGAAGTTCCAGGTTTCAAAGTTTATAAAAAAAAGTGATAATCATGAAAAACATCTGGTACAGGGTAAGAAATGTACTTTTGGCACAGCTGTGAACTGCCCTAATCATTTTGGTGAACAATTTGGAAATACACACACACACACACACACACACCAACAAACAAAACAAAACAAAAAACCCCCTACAAAACTTCATTCTATGCGACCTGACAATACTGATATTAGGTTTGTTTCCCAATATCCAAAAAGAAAAATTAAAATAACCTATTTGTATATATGGAGAGAGAGAGAGAGAGAGAGAGAGAGAGAGAGAGAGAGAGAGAGAGAGAGAGAAAGAGAGGGAAAGAGAGAGAGAGAATGAAAAATGTTATATACCTCCAGAGAAAGAACTAGTGAATACTGAGTGCAGACTGAAGTATATATTTTTCCTCCCTTTTTAAAAGAATTTTACTTTTTCCCAAATTACATGTAAAAGCAATTTTTAACATCAATTTTTACAGCTTTGTGTTCCAAATTCTCTTCTTCCCTCCCTGCCCACAACCCCCAAGAACTCAACCATTCAATATACACTCCATATATATGGGTTGTCATCAAAATATTTCCACATTAGTCAGGCTATGAAAAAAAACAGCCAAAGAAAAACTTGAGAAAAAGGAACTAAAATTGTGCTTCAATCTGTATTCAGACACCATTAACTCTTTTTCTGGAGATGGATTGCATTTTTCATAAGTCCCTCAGAGTTTTCTTGGATCATAGTGTAGTAGAGAATAGCCAAATCATTCACAACTGAGCAACTTACAATATTGTTATTACTTTGAATGCAGTAATTTCACTTTGCATCAGCTCAAATGAGCCTTTTAATGTTTTTTTTTTTTCTGAGAGCATCCTGTTCATCATTTTTTATAGTGTACTAGTGTTGCATCATAATCATATACCATAGTTCAGCCCTTCCCCAGTTGATAGGCATCCTCTCAGTTTCAAATTCAACATTTTGGGATTTTTTCCTCTTTTTGGATAGTGACCTAGTAGTGGAGTTACTACCTCAAAGAGTACGAATAGATTTATAGCCCTTTGATGATAGTTCCACATTGCTCTACAGAATGTTGGAATCATTTTACAACTTCACCAAGAGTTCATTAATGTCTCATTTCCCCCATATCCCCTACATTTGTCATTTTCCTCTGCTGTCCTATTATCCAATCCAATAGTATGAAGTAGTAACCCAGAATTGTTTTGACCTGCATTTCTCCAAGTGAGATAGAACATTTGTTCATATGGCTATATGTAGCTTTAATTATTTCATCTGAACACTTCCTATCTTTTGATCATCTATCAATTGGGGAATGGCTGTTATTTTAACAATTTTGACTCAGTTCTCCTTCTGTTTGAGAAATGAGGCCTGTCAGACAAATTTGCTTCAATTTTTTTTTCATAGTTACTGTTGCTAACTGTATTTCCCTTCATCTTATTACTTCCCTATAACATCTATTCTATTTTCTGTCTTCTTTCACTCTGTCCTTCCTCAAAATAGTTTTGCTTCTGACTGCCCCCTCCCCCAATCTGCCCTCCCTTTTATCACCCCTCCCCTTATGCCCTCCCCCTCCTACTTTCCTGCAGGGTGAGATAAATTACTGAGCCCAATTGAGTGTGCATGTTCTCTTTGAGCCAATTATAATGAGAGTTAGGTTTACTCATTCCGAAGTACCTCCCTCATCTTCCTCTCCACGGCATAAGCTTTTTCTTCCTGTTTTATGTGAAATAATTTAACCCATTCCATCTGTCCCTTTCCCTTTCTCCCAGTACATTCCTCTCTCACCCTTAATTGTAATTTTTCAAAAGATATCATCCCTTCGTATTCAACTCACACCTGTGCATCTCTTAAGTTGTTTTAATTTGCATTTAGCTAATCAGTAGGGGCACTGCATTTTATGGGAGACATAAGCTGAATTGCTTGAAGAAGATGGTGATTTGGTTGGTTTAAAGACTATATAACTTTGTTATCCATGGATCAACTTAAGGAAATAAGAATGTTAAGCCTGTAAAAGAAAAACAAAACTTAGTAGGTGCATGATAATTATATTTAGATTTTTGAACAGCAGTTGTGTAGAATAAATATTTTATTTCTCCTGTTTTGTCCCAGAGTTGTACTTAATTAAAGTTACAGAAAATAATTAAAGTTTGATATAGGAAAAGCTTTCTAAGATTGGGGCTATCCATAAGTAAAATAAGCTGCTTCAGACGTTCACTGAAGGTATTCAAACAGAGACTGAATGACCACTTGATAGAAAAGGAGTAGAAAAGATTCTTGTTCAGTTATAGATTGAACTATATAGCCTCTAAGGTCACTTCTAAATTACCTAACACTGTGGATCAAAAAGAGTTCAATATTGTTCTTACATGAGAATATATATATATACACACACACACACATATATATGTATCTGTACGTGTATCTCTTACTGAGTTGTTGTTGTTGTTGTTTTTGTTTTGTTTTGTTTTGTTTTGCAGGGCATTGGGGGTTAAGTGACTTGCCCAGAGTCACACAGCTAGTAAGTGTCAAGTGTCTGAGGCCGGATTTCAACTCAGGTACTCCTGAATCCAGGGCAGGTGGTTTATCCACTGTGCCACCTAGCTGGCCCTCTTACTGAGTTTTGAAATATAAGGAGTTTGGTTGGAAGGTTGGAGAGGCAGAATTACCTACCTAATTATATTTTACTTAAGCTAACCTAAAGTTAATTTGAATCACCTACATACTTACTAAATAGAAACAAAGTAAAGTGTTTCTGAAGTGGGATAACTGGGAGCAGACGACATCTTGGGAATTTGAAGATTGGGTAAGAATAATTCCAAGTGAATAATTGATGTTTGCCTATATTTCACATTTTGGTTTACCAAAATAGAAGAAGGAAAGGGACTGGATAGTTTTGGTATATTGTATACTGCTTTTAAAGACACCCTAGCTCCTCCCTGAAAGAAAGCCCTATATTTGAAACATTAGTATCTTCTAAGGATAGTACAAAACTGTGGATAGTAGAAAACAACAGGTTAAGAGGAACTGATATTGCATGTTACATAGAGGACCATGGAATGATTCTTTTTTTTTTTTTTTTTTGTAGGCAATGGGGGTTAAGTGATTTTCCCAGGGTCACACAGTTAGTAAGTGTCAAGTGTCTGAGGCTGGATTTGAACTCAGGTACTCCTGAATCCAGGGCCAGTGCTTTAACCATTGCGCCATCTAGCTGCCCCATGGAATGATTCTTGATGGAAATCAATAGTTTTTCACAGTTGATAACTGATGAATTTTGGAGAAAGTGCATCAATGAGATGTACATTTTTTTAAAAGTTGATCTTTTTATGTAGATAGTGCAAGGAATAACAAATTGAGAGCCTAAGTGTATCATCATCACCCATTATATATCAAGAGATCTAGATGAAGACATTGGGAGAGTATCCCTAAGATTAATATGTTTATTAGCTATAATTTACCTTCCCAGGCAGGTGCACTAAATACAGAGTAAGCCTTTTTGCTGAGGGGAGCCATCAAGAGCCTGCAGTTAGTCAAAGTCTCTCTCACTCAAATAAGTCTTTGTTGGCAAACTTTACTGAACGACCACCCCACACCAGCCTAAATCAGACTTGTGGTCCTGTTTCTGCAAAGAATCCATTTTAAAGCTCCTTGCCTTGCCCCTGTTCCTGGGAAAGAAAGACTGTACATTCTTTTTACCCACCCTTCCCTGAACTTTCCCTTTCTGGTATTCAAGTATAAATGGTCCCTGTCTCTCCTAGGCTTTAGGAAGCTTGGAACTTTGTACAGGGATGCCTCACCTTGGCCCTGTTGTCTGAATTTCCTTCTTTTATAACTTTTCTTCTTTTAACTTAGCTTAGGAAATTGCATTGTGAGGGGTGTGCTTTGCCTTGTTGACAATACTCAGAAATTTAAGTGGGTTCCTTTGAAGAAATTACATGAAGATTTAGATAACTGTCATAGACAAGAAAAAGACTTAGATAGTTTGCAACATGCACATAATGTTAATATGAAAGAGAGACACCATTAGTGTCACATTATAGAAATGAAGTAATGCTGATTCATTGATTTCATTTTGTATCAAAGAAGAAAAAGTGTTATAGAAAGAGATTTTGAAATAACAATACAACTTGGAGTATAGAATTTAATTTATATATTGATTGATATTTTAGTGAATACCCCACAAAGCACTCTAGACTCTCAATGTATGATTGTCTTTCTTCCAAAATTCCCTTGAACTCTCAAGAATTTTAATATTTTCTTATTTTTATATGAGGGCAAAATGATGAGATAAAATGACTACCCAAGACGAATTTAATAAAGGGAAATTATTTTGGTCTGGCTAAAGTATATTTACTTCTCCTTCTCAAGTGATATAGTAAATATCTAACAAAAGCTCTAAAACCCATTTAGATTACCTTTTGTTGAGCTAATCCAAAACATGAAAATTGCTGATAAATCTGTGACACTTTTTAGACACTAAAGTACATTTTGACTCTATGAGTCTATACTCTATTATTAAATAACTGATAACAATTTACCAAGGGTAGTTTTCTAGAACAAAACAAAAATCAGTCACCTTTTTAAATTTTATACAAATTGGAATCAAGAAAATATTTTTATTTGAACCAAAAAAAATGCGATTACCAATGTAGTGTTTGATCATAGGCTAATGAGATCATAGTACTAAAGACTTAAGGTTCCTCAAAAGCCAACAAGACCAACTCCCATATTTTCAATATAGAAAAATAAATCCAATATACATGAGGGAAACAGCTATTTCTGAAGGAGTTGAAAAGCAACATAACAATGGATAGAGTCTTGGAGTCCAGTTTTAGAATCAAGAAAAACTAGATTAAAATATTGCCTCAGGGCAGCTAGGTGGCACAGTAGATAAAGCACTGGCCCTGAAGTCAGGAAGACCTGAGTTCAAATCCAGCTTCAGACACTTGACACTTACTAGTTGTCTGACCCTGGGCAAGTCACTTAACCCTCATTGCCCCACCCAAAAAAAAATATTGCCTCAGATGCTAATGGTGCAACTCTGGGCAAATCAATTAGGATCTCTGGCTCACCCTTCTTATCTGTAAAATGATGCATCCCTACTCTAAATTGATGATTCATGAAAATTTTCTATGATTCCATGCTCATTAAAATATCAGAATGAAGTAGAATAATGACTATTTTGCCCCCTATCTCAACTATATACATATTTAAAATTTAGCTCTTATAACAGAAATAGAAGAAAGGATCCCTCATGGATTCACTAAAAATGACTAACTATATTAGGAAAGTGAGACCTATATAATTCAGGAAATGGAATTTTGCTTCAGGAGTACTGTAGGTCACATTGTAACTCTTAATCTATATTTTTAGTGACATGACAATGAGACATTTCCAGGTAAGTACAGTATGCTATTTTTGTACATTCATTTCTATGATACTTGTATTATATATAACATATTTTGTTGCTAGGAAACAAAAGTATTTTTCCATACAAATATATCAAGGATTTTGCTTTTTAAAAATTCCTGTATCTACCTGTGAAAAAGAGTCCAAGAAACATAGGAGTCTGGTTTCAATGTTTAATGTCACATAATTAAACATTATATGTACAAATACAGTGCTTATATTTGAGGTTTCTGTTGATCTAGCTAATGGTGGGTTGGGACTTGCAGGAACTCAAGCTAATGTAAACTATTAAAATTCATGTGAATAGTTCTACAGATAAATTTTCAATAGTAAATGTTTTATCAACATAGAAACCATAGGAATATGAATTTATTATTAAATAGTATTTACTTTTATTCTTAAAATGATCTCGCTGGATACCTCTTCCATAAAAATCCCTACCCCTAATCCTGATGTATATAAGAAAATATTGGGGCAGCTAGGTGGTGCAGTGGATAAAGCAACGGCCCTGGAGTCAGGAGTACCTGGGTTCAAATCCGGCTTCAGATACTTAACAGTTACTAGCTGTGGGACCCTGGGCAAGTCACTTAACCCCAATTGCCTCACTAAAAAAGAAAAGAAAAGAAAATATCAAAGGAAAAAGAAGAAATCTTAAAGATCAAGAAAAAACAACAAGTTTCATTTTATAGACTTCAGGGAGCCAGTTACTGATTCTCAATTGAACAATAGTATCTGAAATCCAATCCATATGACAACAAGTGGACATACTGGTGCCATATTCTATGTAGAAAATCCCAATTAGATATATTTAAACAAGGGGTAATTTTTTAATAATTTCATCAAGTTGATTGGGTAAATGACCAAATCATTTAGGGACTCCTCCTTTAAACTTAAATTCAATCAAAGAAGAAACTGACTTAATCTCATGTGATTATTTAGATTTGTTTTGAGTATATAAAATGGGTTTTTAAAATAGTTTCAACTGTGATGGTAGAAGAAAGTAGGCAAAGTTAATATTTCCATTGTTAGAGCCCCCTGCTTAACTCAATAAAAATAGTGTTTGACAAAAACTATATAGTAGGTTAAGGATGTTAATACTTCAGATGAATAAGATCCTTTCACTGATTTTTAAAATTTTTTTCCCATATTTTTAAATAGATATTTCTAGGTGGAACCCTTGTGGCATACATATTAATGAATCTAACCTTAATCAATCATTCAACAGATATATATTTATTAAGTATTGCACTAAGGCTATAAAGAGAAAAATAGCAAAAACACTCCATGTCTTCAACGTTCTAATAATCTACTGGGAATATTTGCATATAAAATATGATAAATATAATAGCAATTATACTGGACCCCACTGAGTCAAGTTCAACTATATAGTATTTCATCTTCCTCCTAGGTTCTATTGTTCCTTTAAAGAGGTTTGGAGGTATTGACACTGTGATTAGCTTAAGCACAAAATGATTATATTCTTCTCATTTCAGGGTGGTCTAAATTCCATTCAACAATTTAATAGTCAGATTTGCTTTTACACACATGACCTTTACTGCAAAAGGATAAACAAAAACACACGTAAACCTTGCCCCTCTAAAACCTGGGAGATATAACTCCTCCCTCACACCACTTTATTCTCTGAGGAAGGAAAGCTCAATTAGCACAGACACACCAAATTCCAACTTCAAAGCCCCCTGGTCTCTAAACTTGGCACCCTGATTTCTCATGTCTTGTTTGCTAATCTTGCTGCAATGTATGAAATGTAATTCTGCCTCCATGTTTGCCGATGCTTGACCTTCTGGGTGCAAGGACTGAACCAATTATACCTATAAAAAACAAACAGAAAAGCCCAAAACTTAAAGATTAATTCTCAAGGGCTATGGGTGTAGGAGGAGAGTAAAGTTACCTTTGCCCTATATCCAGCTGAGTATATGATGTTTATGCTGTGGGTGAATAGGGCTGTCACACTCTAGATACTGCAGGAACAAGAATGTGTCCCTTTCTGGTTGTTTTTATTTTTTAATTTTTTTTAAGTAATAAACATTTTTATTTATGGTTTTGAGTTGCAATTTTTATCCCTTCTTCCCTCTCTCTCCTGCCCCCTCCCTGAGACAGTAAGAAATCAGATATGGGTTATACATGCACAATTTTATAAAACATTTTTTCTGGTTTTGTAACATTTTTCTGGCCTCAGCCAATTATGCAGGCAAAGCAAAGTGGCTGTTACAATACACATGGTAGGGAAATGAAGAATGTCTTCTCCCAGAAACCAATGAATGACATTTTGCACATGGATGTCTCTACCTTAGGTGATCTGGGCATGCTCAAAATGGATTTTCAAAAGAAAATACAATGCAATTTAAGTAGAGGTAAAAGCAACTGGAGGATCAAGAAAAGGCACATTAAAAAATAATTCTTGAAGTGAGCTTTAAAGGAAGCTAGGGATTTTAAGAAGTAGAGGGAGTGCATTCCACATGTGGAGAAGATTTAATGCAAAGTCACAAAAATGAGAAATTAAATGTAGAGGCTAAGTAGTAGCAAGGAGGCCAATTTGGCTCAACTGAAGAGTGCCTGAAGGGGAATAATATGGAAGAAGTCTAGAAACATAGACAAGAATCAGGTATTAGGAGCTTCAAATGCCAGAGGAACCTGTTTTATCCTAGAGAAAATAGGGAATCACTGGTGTTTTTTCTTGAGTATGGAAACAACATGATGCTGCCTGAATTTTAGGAATTCCACCTTGGCATCTATATGGAAAATATAATAGAAGGGAATAGAATGGAGGAAGAGAGACTGTTGAATACTGCAGTAGCTTAGAAATAATTTAATGAGGGCCAATAGCAGAATAATAGCACTGTGAGTGTTGAGAAAGGTAAAAAAGATGGGAGATGTTAAAGTACAATTAACTAGGATTCACAATTAATTGCATATGAGGTGTGAAGGTGAGGGAATAGTCAAGGAAGATTTTCAGGCTGTAAACTTGATTTACTGGAAGTATGATGGTGGCATCCCTAAATGTATATGGAAGTTCAGAAGGAGGAGGATTTAGGGGGAAAGATGAGTTCTGTTTCATACATATTGAGTTTTAATTACCTATGGGATATCAGGTTATAATTCAAATAAGCAGGTTGTGATGTGGGACTGGAAGTAAGGGAGAAGAGAGACAGAGAAAGAGAGAGACAAAGAGATATAGAGACAGATGGACAGATAGAGACAGATACACAAAGACAGAGACAAAGTGAAAATAAGACAGGAAGATAGAGAAACAAAAACAGAGTTAGAGACAAACACAGAGAAAGTAAATATATTGAACACATGAGACCTGATAACATGAACATGAGAGAGATTGTAAAGAAAGAGAAGACAGAGCATTGGGGTATAATCACATTTTGGGGTGAGACATGATCTAATAAAGGAATCTGACAAGTGACAAGTCAGAGGGGAATAAAAGACCGTTCTCTTATACATACACACGTGCACACACACACAGATACACACACAGGAAAAAGTAACCAAGGAGAATATAGTCAATAATGTTAAATGTTGCAGGGGAGTTAAGCAGAATGTGAACTGAGAAGCGTCACTTAATTTTGGCAAGGGAACATTGGTAAATATGAAGAGGACATCAGATGAGTGATGTAGTGAGGAACTGCCTTTCAAGTTTATGAGAAGTAAATGAGTGAAGAGACAGTAGAGGCAACCTCCTCAAACAAGTAGTACAGGACTTGAGGCATTGATTCCTATTGTTCTTAGATGTAATAGAGATGGTCTACATATTATATAGTTGTTGTTGTTTTGTCTAAAAAGTAAAAATACATGAAACTATTCTGAAGAAATCAATAAGGATGGTGATTCATCATGAAAGAGGCAAGAGCAGATAGTGGGACTGGGGACATTTAAGAAAAGTATAGGCAAATCTCTTTCCTTGACACTGAAGACAGTGTGATTCCATATATACTAAGCTTAACAAGTCTAGCTAGATTCATATGAGCATTATCTGAGAGGTGGAAGGGATAATAGAGGTCATAGAACCCAACCCTATATTCTGCATATGAAGAAAGAGGGGTTCAAATGGTTTAAATAATTTCTCCAGGATCGTGCATTTGCCAAGTGTCTGAGATAGGAACTGAACCCAGGTCTATCTTTATTTCAAGCCTAGGGTTCTATATATTATATAACAATACCTAATAAAGAGGATTATTGTGGCTTGGAACTATCCTACCCAAATGAGAGGGTTCTTGGGTATTAGCTATATTATACAAAATTCTCATTTCTCTCTGTCCCTCTTCCTTCCTCCCTCCCTTCTTTCATTTCTTCCCTTTATCCCTCACTCCACCTCTCTGTTTCTGTGTTTTTCTCTCAGTATCTCTCTTTGTCATCTTTCCCCTCCTATCAACAGTTCCATTTTAAAGATGATAGAAAGATGATAGTTTGTACAACACAATCTATTGGGTCTTGCCCTTCTACATTTGAGGTTTTTTTTTTTTTTTTTTTTTTTTTTTTTACGGGGCAATGGGGTTAAGTGACTTGCCCAGGGTCACACAGCTAGTAAGTGTCAAGTGTCTGAGGCCGGATTTGAACTCAGGAACTCCTGAATCCAGGGCCGGTGCTTTATCCACTGCGCCACCTAGCCGCCCCTACATTTGAGTTTTAGCATGAAACTGCTACAACCAGGGAGAGAACATATTAGTTCCCTTTTGTAGTATCAAGTTACAACTCGTTAAGAAGTATTGTAACAATTGGAATGATGCCACCTGCTGGAGACTGACTGTAGAAAAGCTCCACCATGAGGAGAAGGCCTCTGAGGGCAAGCCATGCAGTCAAGGTCCTTGGCGTCAGGAAGTGATGTTTGCTCATGGTACTGTCTATGAAGGCTACCAGCCAATCAACTTGAGAAGCCTCCCATTTCTGGGAGGAGGACACAAAGGAAGAAGGAGAAGCTGGTGGGACTGTGCTTCCTTTTTGGTGCGAGACATCCGCATGGTGGCAGGGAACTTCAGAAGTGGGAGATTAGGAAGGCTAGGATTGCCAGGTTATAAGAAATCTCTTCTCAATCTTTCTCTTTCTTTTACTATCTTTCAATAAACCCTTAAAAATTCTAAACTCATTTATCAGTGATTTTAGTCAGTTTCCCCCCAAAACTGGTAGGAGGGACAGATTAGAACCCACATGTAGAATTTTAAATTACACAGTATGCAAATATTCTGTCAGTAATAAAGGTAAGATGCCCAAAGCAAATGAATTCTGTTTTCATCACTAGTTAAAACTCATAAAGCACCTTCAAATGCCTATAAAATGAACAAAAGATAATGTGTGTATTTCTTATTGTGCTTTTCTTCATAATGGAAGAAGATCCTTTTAATTTAAAGGAACAACTTAAAATTATAGTCTCATTGCAACTTCTCTTTTCTGCCAGAATGCAGGACAAAGACCATTAGGGGTGTGTGGCAAGCAGAAGAAAAGACAGAAGACAGAAAAGGAAGGTATTCATTGCAATGTAGATAAGATCATTATTGTTCAGTGATACATATGATTCTTTATGAACCCATTTGGGGTTTTCTTGGCAAATATAATGAAGTCATTTGCCATTTCCTTCTCCAGCTCAATTTACTTATGATAAAATTGAAGCAAATAAGGACAATGACTTTCCCAAAGTGACACAGCTACCAAGTGTATAAGCAGATTTAAATTCAGAAAGATGAATCTTTCTGACTCTGGGGTCAGGCATGCTATCCCATTGCATCACCTAGCTGGTCCTTGAATAGCGTAACAAAATCATTTATGATTCCTTTATGAACAATAGAATCCTTATCAATTATGTTCCTAAAAGGAACTGTTTAATGGTCAACAACTATAAACCTGGGAAGTCCAAGGCAAACTTTTATTTCATTCATCCATTCATTCATCCATTCATGCCTTGACACATTCATTCTAAGTAGAGATCATAGTTGTGCCTGGCATTTTAACTACAGGTGGGGGATGGAGAAGAGGGCTTAAGGGTGGGTTATTTTTTAGAGAACTATATTGGAAAATCTAACTGGCATTTGGCAGCAGGAGGATCTTGTACAGAGAAAAGTAAAAATGATTAATGTAATGCATAATATATAATGTAGGCTTGTTATTTGTGTTGGCAATAAATCAGAATGTTAAAATATAAGGACAACCTTCAGGAGAAAATAAGAAAAAAAATTGCTTCATCTCTCTCCCTCTCCTACTCACCTGAAGAAAATGTTTTCTAAAGGAAGAGACATTGTATTAAGTTTGATACTGAGAACTCCGAGTCCCAATTGTAAATTAAAAAAAAAACAAGAGCAGTGTAAAAATGCACAAGCAAAAGTAAAATACATTTTCAGTGAATGAAATAGGCAGACAGATTAATTCCCACAAATTTTACAAAGGTTATGATTTTCCTAACTACAGAGAACTGACAGCAAGAAAATGTTTATATTATTTCTATCTGAAACTTTTCTAGCACACAGATGTAAAGATTTTGGATTTTCAGATGACTTATCTTGATGGTTTGCTTTATAAAACATCAGAATTTCATTTTTTAAAAAGTTTCAGTTTAAACTATTTTAACAAAAGCATGCTTTATGTATATTTTAGGGGGCTGATTTTCCTTTATATTAAAGCCATCGTTCATTTAAATGTTAGAAGCAGAAGCACTTCATAATAAAAATATTCACCTAGACAATAATGTGAACATAGTTTTATTATTTATTTCAAGTGGAAGAGAACAACTTGGTCTTAGTGTTTCTGTCCACACACACATAGATAAAGAAAAAATTGAAGTTTAATACCTGAATTCCAATTGTTAATATATTTATATTGCTGAAAAGCAATACTTGGAAATACTTTCATCAATAGTTGAAAAATTAATGAAAGAAGAAAATCAATGGATGCTGTTACCAGTGTTATCAAATCCTTAAGAATATATGAAACCTTTGAAATTTATCTTTAATGAAAGTTGTCAACCGGGGCAGAAAACACTGAAAATTCCCTTTGTGTCTACAGTGTGTCAAGATAATGGAATGTGATAGATGAGATTTGGCAGATACTCTGGAGCCCACCTGAGTGGATTACTGGCTGATTTGACTGGATTAGTAGTTGACTAGATTCTAAGCACATCTGGCTGGTTCTTGAGAGTACTTATGAAAGCATGGTTCTCAGAATGTAAAAAAACTTTGAACTTCCAGCCCAATCAACCAACCAGCTTGAAGAACCTCCCCATTCTGGGAGGGGACAGGAAGGAGGAAAGAGGAGCTCGAAGAGCACTGTCTTTTTGGTTCCTGACTTGGTGGTGATGGCAAAGAAAGATGGAGAGGACCTGAGGAAAGATAGGATTGCAAGGTTGTAGGAATTCTGTTCTCAATCTTTCTCTTTCTATATTTCAATAAACCCTTAAAAATCTAAACTCGTTTTATCAGTGATTTTAGGCAGTTTCCCCCAAAACTGGGGGAACAGATTAGAACCCACATTTAGAACTTTAAATTACACAAGTGAAAGAAAAAAAAGTGTGTCTGGTGTTTACTTTGTGGAACATCATTAAATTTGATAGTGATTGACAATGTAGCCAAAGTAAGAACAAATCAATCATATTTGATTATAGTTTTAATTCCACTGGAAACACTATATAGCTTTTTTTTTTTTAAGTGAGGCAATTGGGGTTAAGTGACTTGCCCAGGGTCACACAGCTAGTAAGTGTTAAGTGTCTGAGGCCAGATTTGAACTCAGGTGCTCCTGACTCCAGGGCCGGTGCTCTATCCACTGCGCCATCTAGCTGCCCCAACACTATATAGCTTTAAAAGAAATGTCCACTTTGTAATTTTTAATCAAGTATGTTAATAAGAACTGCTGTTGATTCAAATCCAGTATCTGCTAAGGATTTTCTAGGCCCTCTCCAACAGTCCCATTTATATGAAGAAAAAAATTGATAGCCAGCAGTGAGAGTTAAAGGAAATCTACCTCTGGGTTATGATTTAACTTTTCATTTTTGTTATTTTGGTGATATTTTGATGGTTTATTTGTGGAGTTTAGACAGAGGTGTGCTTGAGCCAGCTTGAAATGGCTAGTGAAATCTGACTTTTATTTTCAATTAGAGAAATGAGAATTACTATCTAGTAAATAAACAAATGCTACAAATCAAGACTTTATTTATTATTGTGTTGTTGCTTGTTTACACTAAACAAAATGATGGAGAAATAATTGTTGATGAAGAATAAGTTTTTTTGTTTGTTTGTTTGGTTTTTTTAGTGAGGCAATGGGGGTTAAGTGACTTGCCCAGGGTCACACAGCTAAGTAAGTGTTAAGTGTCTGAGGCCGGATTTGAACTCAGGTACTCCTGACTCCAAGGCCAGTGCTCTATCCACTTCGCCATCTAGCTGCCCCGAAGAATAAGTTTTTTTAAAATGTCATGCATGCATTTTTCCCTTGGGTAGCTAATTACTAAAATTCAAGAATCCTATACAAAATATTATGTAATCAGTTTCATAATACTGCTTATCAATTAAGTTACAGAAACAATTTTAACTTTTGACTGTCTAAATGAATATCCTCTAACAAAAATAGATGTATCTTTAAGCAAAACAGATAAAAAATGTATTGACATATCTATCTTTAACACAGGATTGAAACAAGCATTCTACTGACAGAAAAAGAAAAGATTCATATTGCCATTTTACCATTCTTTGCATCATTTTCCTAATTATCCTCATATCATTATGGGAAATTAAAGGAGGTAACATAGCTATTAACAGATCTCAAGGCTTAAAGTCAATATTGTGTTCATCATATGACATCTGACATGATTATAAGAATTTACCACAAAAGATCAGAGAAATAAACAACACAGAAGGGAAGATATTCTTTCCCAACACCCAGAACAGATCTAGGTAATGGTTATGCAAACAGCCAAGTGCAGTGAGTCAGGCTCAAAATCAGCTAGGTAGGATATTTCTTCACATTGAGTCACACTGGGGAAATTAAGTCAGGAGAATCCTAAATAAGCCCTTATTAAAAGTTGTTCTCCCAACCTTTCTGATGACAATTCCACTACTTGCAATTTATGGATGTAAAATCTCATATGGTTGCTTACACCAAGAATCATTGGCTCAGTAGTATTCCTTGATGATCATACCTGTAGTCAGACTCATAATAACATAAATTACCAGTCCCAGAACATCTTAAATAGTAACTTCCTATAGTGATAACGAAGAATGTGAAGTAGGTCCTTGACTCAGGGTATTATATACAACAATTCTAAATATTAGTATAAATATATATTAGTATAAATATATAATTTAAATTGCAAATAAATTATATGAAAATGAATGCAAATAAATTATATGAAAATGATTAGTAACATGATTAATTCATTAATGCATAATTTCCCTCCATTAATTATTAATTAGTGAGAAAACATGCTTATAGTGAAAAGATCTAAAATCAATCAATTACAAGAGACTATTTTTGCTTAGAGTTTTTACAGAAAGAATATATACTGCATAGACAAATAGGGCAAATGGGACAAAATGTGATAAATTTTCCTAAATTTACAGATACTATTGACCATCTTTGTCATAAAGATGTATGGGAGATCTCTTTAGTGTATGAATACTTGGAAGTAATTCTGCTATGTTTATGCCATGTGCTATACCCTGATATATGTCCTCATCAGTATTACAATCTAAACCCTTAGCATCACCAGAACTACTGGTGTGGGTTGTAACATCTACAAATCTTCTAGAATCACAATAGATTAATTGTTGCTGTTCAACTATCTGTAGTTCAAAGTAAAGTTCCTTTTTTGCATAAATGATGTGTTCCACCAAATCAATGGATACTATATTAGAACCTGCCTTAGGATTTGGGACAACTCTTCCCTAGTAATAATGGAAAATTCCCAAGCAGAACAAAAATATGACTATTAAGATACATAAAGAATACATATGTATATATATATATATATATGTGTGTGTGTGTGTGTGTAAATATGTATATATGTGTGTGTAAATATGTATATATAGACACACATATGTATATATGTGTGTATATACACACACATGTATATACATATTTACACACATACACATACATTTGTATATATATATACATATATATACACGCATATGTGAGAAAATAATGGGGTTCTGTGGGACCCAGAGGGCCCTAATCTCAAGGGAGCCTTGCCTGACCTCCTTTAAGGCCAGCCCAGAGTCAGTAGGATTGCAAAAGAAATGTAGATTGACCTTGCTGAATACCTAAAGGAAGTTAACTCACCTAGAAGACCCCCCAAGTCATGTCAATCAATTGATTGACCAATTAGCCTCGATCAATGTATAGTGACCCACCTCTACCTGAGAAAGGTTTAAAAACCCTTGAGGAAAGGGGTTCACTCTCTTCTCTATCCCTTGCTCTCTCACCCTCTCTCTCTTAGCCTGGGATGCTTGAGAAGGCAGCCACACTGCTCCTGCTCTCTTCTTTCTCTAACTAGTTATGTAGGGCTTCTGAACTTTCAAAGCTATGTGCTCTCTCTTTACTAACATTTAATATGCTTTAATAAATGCTTAATGCCAAAAATTGGTGCTATAGCCTCTAATTTATAAGTAGCAATATATTAGAAACTGCAGCTAAATTCCCTAAAACCTAGAACAGAGACAGGCAACATCATATATTTTCAAACGAAACACACACACACACACACACACAAATGAGATACATACATATATACATAAACATATACATATATATGCATATGTGTGTGACATATTTTGTATTAAGTTCTCAGGGCCCATTGAATTTTCAGGGCCAGTCCTTTGTAAAATATTTATCCCTCATTTTAGAGAACTGGTGTTATGATCCTCTTGTTCAGTAATTTAGAGTAAAGACTCTCAAAAATAATAAGACATGCCTGGGGCTAATCAACTCCAACATATAGTTTTGTATATTCATTGTCAGTTTTCAAACAAGATCATATTATGTAATACCAAAATTAACTCTACACCTCCTAGGAAATAAGTAAAATAAGTTATTGCTTTATAATAACAATTAAATCCAATTAAATATTGATACATCCCAGGAATTTGTTAATATGAAACACCCATCTATAATAAGAGTGTATTATCTTATTAAAATAAAACATCTGTACATGCAACTATCATTCCATTGGGTATCGGCAACTAAAAATACCTCCAGGGAGACACAGAGATGGTCTACACTGATAATCTCTCAGTATAGTTCGGGCATAGTCATGAATAGAACTTATGGTTTCATTTTTCTTTCTCTTTGAATGTCTGCTATAGTAAAATTAGCCTTAACAGATAAAAGAGCAAGTTCTATTACACTTGAAACTCTATCTATTAATGTGGGGCTTTTCATCTTACTGAGGTTAAGTGTGCAATTTTTTTGTATTTAAAGATTGTAGTTCCAACTCATATTGAGGATGATAAGAAAAATTTCCATAATTTTCATAAAGCTGAGCACAAGGACTTATTTTGTTAGTGACAAAGGGAAATACAAATGAGCAAAAAGATAAGTCTTATGTATACATTTCTGGTAAAATCACATTACATCCAGTATCAGGAGGAATAGCAGCTATACCAGCTACTAGGAAAGGTAATCTGTACATAATATAATGAAAGAGGAGAAGTTCAAATCCCATTCTTTTGAATATTTGTCATCAACTTAAATCAGAATATAAGCAATTCCAATATTAATACCAGGAACAAACCTACCCATAGCATCATTGTCTGAAGTTATGAAGAAAACTGTACAGAGTACCTTGTTTCCAAATCAAATAAGGCAGAAACAAATTCAGTAAAATTGGAGGCCATTTCAACAGGTAAAAAAAAGCAAATATGATGTGGAAACAATTAACCCAGCAGTCCTTCTGTTCTACCTTTACTGCTGTAGGAGTAGTTAGAAGAACTTGATATTAGATATGGGAGAGGTATGAACAAACTTGCTAAGACCTGTCCAGTCATGTACAGAAAGTAGGGTATGTCCTCTGCTCATTTCCAAATTTATTTCTTTCTTGATCCTGTTTTTTTTTTCAGTTTAGAATTGTATTTTCCAAAATAAATGTAGAAACAAATTTTGACATCAATTTTTAAACGTTTTTTCCAACATCTCTTCCTCCCTTGCTTCCCATCCCCCACCTCAAGAATTCAAGAAATTCAATGTAAGTTAGTTATACATGAGTAGTCATGGAAAACAACTCTACATTAGCTAGGTTGTGAGAGAAAACAGATAAAAAAACCCAAGACTTCAGATTAAGGAGTTGTCAAAAAATGTGATGCGGTTTTTTTTCAGATACCATCAGTTCTTTCTCTTTAGGTGTACTACAATTTTCATAAGTCATTCAGAGCTATATTGAATCATTTCCTTGCTGAAAATAACTATGTGCTTCCCAGCAGACCATCTTACACTATTGCTGCTACTCTGTATATAGTACATTTCTGTCTGCCCCAGTTCATGTGGGTTTTTCCAGAGCTTTCTGATAGCATCCTGTTCATCATAACTTTTGTATAGTACCTTAAACTTGACAAAGAATTTTCTTTGCAATAGCCCAGCAGAGTAGGTACCATACATTTTGCCATTGTAGTCAATAATCATAACTATTTCACTCCATCCTATTTCCTTCCAATGATATTTACTCTATTTTCTATCTTATTTTGCCCTATTCCTCCTCAAAAGTGTTTTGCTACTGACTGTCCCCCTCCCCTGCTCTACCCTCTCTTCATTCACCCTTCCCTACTCATCCTCTTCCCCTCCTACTTTCCTATAGAGTTAAATAGATTATTCTTCCCAATTGGCTGTGTATGTTATTCCCTCCTTGAGCCCACTCTGAAGAGGTTAAGGTCTTTGAGCTAATTCTGTTTTCTTAAATTTTTCTTCCTCTCTCCCTCCTCAACTCTCCCTATGAAATCAAGCAATTCAATATGTCATACATGTGCTGCTTTGCAGAACATCTTAACTTTCCTAGATATTGTTTTGCTTTTTACAGCTCCCTTTCCCAAACTTCCCTTCCCTCCTTCCTCTCTTCTCCCAACCTCCCATCTCCTTCCCCACCAACTTTTCCACATGGCAAAAATATATTACTATATCCACTTGAGTATGTATGTTATTCCCTCTTTGAGCCAATTCTCATGATAGTGAGGTTCACTCACTCCACCACTCCTTCCCCCTCTTCCCCTCCCCTCTAAAAGCTTTTTTCTTGTTTCATTCATGGGAACTACCTCTCTGCAGTCCATCTCTCCCCTTCCCCCTCCCCCCAGCCCATTCCTTCTACCCCTCAAACCTATTTTAAAGTGGATTATCTAGGTGGCACAGTGGACAAAGCACCAGCCCTGGACCCAGGAGGCCCCTACCCAAATCTGGCCCCAAACATAAGATACCCCACCCTGTTTGCCGCACAAAGGACAAGAATAAACAAAAAAATGAATGTTTTACAGATATCATGTCTTCATATTTTCAGACCTGTGTCCTTTGTGTATGCCTTACTGAGAAAGTTCTTATGAGTTGGAACTATTATCTTCTTATGTAAGAATGTAAACAGTTTAACCTTTTAATGACCCTCATGATTTCTTTTTCCTGTTTACTTTTTTATGTTTCTCCAGCATCTTGTATTTGAAAGTAAAATTTTCTATTCAGTTCAGTTCTTTTCATCACATATGCTTGAAAGTCCTCTTTTCATTGAAGTCCCATTTTTTCCTCTGAAAGATTACAATCAGTTTTTTCTGGGTAGGTGATTCTTGGGCTGTAGTCCCAGTTCCTTTGCCCTCTGGAATATCATATTTCATGCCCTCTGGTACTTTCGTGTAGATACTGCTAGATCTTGTTTTTTTTTTTTTTTTTCCTTTTTGGAGTTCCACAGTATTTGAATTCCTTTTGTTATAGCTGCTTACAATATTGTCTCCTGGACCTGGGTGCTCTGGAATTTGGCTGTAATATTACTGGAGGTTTTCCTTTTTTGATCTCTTTCAGGAGGTGATTGGTGGATTCTTTCAATTTCTATTTTGTCTTCTGTTCCTAGAATATCAGGGTAATTTTCCCTGACAATCTCTTGGAAGATGCTATCTAAACTCTTATTTTCATCATTGCTTTCTGGTAGTCCAATGTTCTTCAAATGATCTCCCCTGGATTTATTTTCCAGGTCAGCTGTTTTCCCAAGGAGATATTTCACATTGCTCTCTATTTTTTCATTCAATTGGATTTGCTTTACTCTTTCTTGTTTTTCATAAAGTCACTAGCTTCCTTTTGTTCAATCCTAATTCTTAGGCAATTATTTTCTTCAGATAGCTTTTTTATCTCCCTTCCCATTTGACTTTTCAAACTGTTGACTTTGTTTTCATGATTTTCCTGCAATGCTCTAATTTTTCTTCCCCTTCTTTCCTCCCTCTTTCTAAATCTTCCTTATATCTCTCCTACTTTCTCTTCCAAGTCCCTTTTGAGCATGTCCATGGCCTGAGACCAATTCATAGTTTTCTTGGGAGCTTTGGATGTAGGGGCCCTGTGGTTGTTATCCTCTTCTTAGGGTGCCTGATCTTCCTGGTTGCTGAAGAAACTTTCTGTAGTTCTCAACTTTCTTTGCTTGCTCTTATTGTAGTCTTTTACTTGACTTTTTATTTTTTTTTAATTTGGGCAATGAGGGTTAAGTGACTTGCCCAAGGTCACACAGCTAGTAAGTGTCAAGTGTCTGGGGCCAGATTTGAACTCAGATCCTCCTGACTCCAGGGCCAGTGCTCTATCCACTACACCACCTAGCTGCTCCTTTTACTGGACTTTTAACTCCCCACAGTGGCTACACTGTTTCAAAATTTAGAGGGTTCCAGGTGTTTTGGTTTGAGAGAGGGCAGGTTTTTCTCTCACCTGGCCTGTTCTCTGGTTCAAGATAATCTCAAGACAACTTACTAATTAACCAACCAGCAAAACTTTCTCTGCTTTGTTTTTTTGTTTTGTTTTGTTTTTTAGTGAGGCAATTGGGGTTAAGTGACTTGCCCAGGGTCACACAGCTAGTAAGTGTTAAGTGTCTGAGGCCGGATTTGAACTCAGGTACTCCTGACTCCAGGGCTGGTGCTCTATCCACTGTGCCATCTAGCTGCCCCTGTGCTTTGGTTTTTAGCTTTGAGAAGCCTTCACCCCTTCTTAAACTGGGCCTCCCATTGCTCAGGATTTCTACCTGGTTCCCTGTTAGGTTGGGACAGCTGAATTCCTCCCTAGATCACACTGACACCCCTGCAATTCCCCGCCCCCTGGCAAGCCATTCAGCCCTCTCACCCAATAGCAAGCTCAGTTCCAGAAGATACTGGTGCTGCAGCTGATTCAGAGGCTTGGGGCTAAATTCCTCTGTTTTTTTGTGCCTGGGGCCTCTGTCAATGAGATCATGGGATTGGACTTTACCAGCAGTCCAGCCCAGCCCCCTTTATTCTGTCTATGGCTGAAAAATAATCTCAGCCCATTTTTTGTGGGTTTTTCTGCTCCAGAGTTTCTTTTATTGCTGTTTCTCAGGTAACTGTATCAGGAGCTCTGTGCGTTTATTGTCTTTCCTCTGCCATCTTGGCTTTGCCCACTCTGATCCTGTTCTTTTTAAATCATTCTGTGGGTATGCATCCTCTTTTTCCACAATATAATCAGTCAAATTTCTTCCTCTGTCCTTGACCTTCTAGCATTTTCTGAATAGTGGCTAAGACTGTTTTGATTTTTTTGCACAGATCTTTCTTTCTTACCTTCTTCCCTCATATACATATTGAGCAATTGCTTTTAGTTCCCCAATGTTCTTTTAATGCCATCCAGTGCAGAATGTAAAAAAAAAATGTATATACTCTTTAATACTTGGAAGAGGGACAGGAAGCTAGGTGACACAGTGGATAAAGCACCAGCCCTGGATTCAGGAGGACCTGAGTTCAAATCCAGCCTCAGACCCTTGACACTTACTATCTGTGTAACCTTGGCCAAGTCACTTAACCCCAATTGTCTCACCAAAAAAAATATTTGGAAGAGACTGATACACAAAGGCAGCATTTATCATTTTAGCATCCATAGGATTTATCCAGAAAACCGTCTAGCATTCTTACACAATGTATCATAAAACCTCATAGCAGTCTCATCTCTTTCCTGTGTTGTCTCTTGTAACTTACTGTAATCCATGGTTCATTCTAATAACAGCTCCATTAAAGCTTTAATTAAATTATCTATAGCATCTCTTTGTTCTTTTATGTTTTGTTATTAAAAAAAAGTAGAGAGTGAGACAGAGCCTCCATCAGGTTAGGAAATGTTGGGGCATTCCATCTCTCCCCCTTCAGGTTTAAAAAGAAAAGGATTGCCTGATGGTACATTTGCTACTGGGTAGAAAGTAAAAAAAAAATCTTTTTTATTTTCTCAAAAATTCATAGTAGATAACTTTTTCCAACTAAGTATTTAACTGATGCCATTTTTCCTGTTTTTCCAAAAATAAAAAAGCCTATCTTGTCTAAAATGTAAAGATCAAAGTTTCCAAATTTGAGCAATTTCTCTATTCATTCCTTTGTCTACAGGCAATTCTCCTTTGCCCCATTTCTCTAAAAACTTATCCAATGGAGAATCTTTAGGAATAGATATTCTGCTTAATCCCAGTTCCCACGGTGTTCATACAGAGAGTGGAAACCTTATCTAGCTTATACTAGGCAAACAGACCCAGATACTATGTCTCTCTTCTTCCACAACAAAGCTCAACCCTTGAACACACACTCTGGTGGTTAGGCCACTTGAATCTGTATGTCTTTAACAACAGTTGGCACAGATATAACTGGTAACCCAGGTTGCTAGACCCCTCATACATATTTTCATTCCTCCCAAATTTAATAAAATTTTCACAATTTTAATTACACCAGATTCTAATTTAGAGATGACACAAATTATTACATTTTAATAATCTTTAATCTCTCTTTATCCTTATTATTACTATATCTCTTCTCTACAAGATAATTCATAATAATTCTCCTTCTAACAAAATGTCAATGATTGCATAATTTAAATGTGAAATTTCACATGTCTAGTAGGCAGAACCAAAAAGAAGTTCTTTTAAAAGTGAAACCTAGGAATTACTGAGAATAATTTACAACTATCTTTCTAATTTTAAACCAAATATAAATTTACTTAGCATTAGAAGGCTTAGAAGGAAAAGGAAAGAAAAGAAAATAGAATAACATTCTCAATCTCCACCTTGTTAAATACTCAGCAGCTTGGAGTAGGTCTGATTGGGCAAAGAATCTTCTTTGGTGGCCCTCCCTTCAAGAAGGTTCTTGAGGCAAATAGACCCAAATATGTGGACAAAATGAAGACCCTTGTTGAAGAAAGGAACCCAAGGAACAGAATTTCTGCCCAAGCACATTGGGGGTAAACAAAATTTTTGCAAAAATTTCTAAATTCAGTGTATATGAAGAAAAAGCCAAAGTCTCTAAGCCATAGAAAATAAGTTTATTGAGAATGAGATCCTGTTCTCACAATAAAGCCAATCTCAGGTCTAGGATGCAAAGACGCCAGGCCTCAGGATTCATGGTTACTTATATATGATGACTCCTCCCACAATTTAACATAATCCAAGTGGTACATATGGAATAAGTATGAAATACGAAGAAAGAAAAGATCAATCAGATAACAGCATAGTTACTTGCCATTTTACATACTCTACTAGAAATATCATGTTATTAAGTAACAGGCTTATAACATGGGAAGCCATCTATTGGAATGTATTGTTGTCATCTCAGATGAAGCTTCTCTTACCTCCATGCCTATGAGTTGTTTTCTAATATCAAAAATTTCCACCATATTGGTTAACTTTTTAACTTCTCACTAACTTTGATTGGTCTCTTATAGCTTAGAAGTTACTCTTTTAGGTATTTGATCTTTAAGCTGGTTGACACCTAACTACAATTGGAAGTCATATTGTTGGATATTAGGTAAGTTGTAAAGTAGACAATTTGACAATATAGCATTTTCATTTAGTCCTACCAATATCCATCTATCTTACTTCAATATAATTTCCTTAAGCTGCTAAAGAATATCACAGCTTGTAGTCTATAAACTGGTTAGTGCTACTGTTATATCACTTATTTCTAAGGGATTGGGAAAATCTCACTACTCCTAACTGGAAGGGAACATTTCCACCGTGTTCCCCTATAGCCATACTACCACCATGCCCTAGCCATTCTATTGCCAAGGTCATGCTTTTATATACAACACCTTTAATAGCCTTGTTTACTTGTAATAGAAAATTGAGTTGTCATTCTTTGGCCGAGACTTCAGTCAATGACAAAATTTTGAGTCATGAAAAATCTTACCACAAAGATCAATCAGTTGTGTAATCACACATATCTTGCTTAAATTTTACTGTGCTTCCGGGAATTATTTGGGGATTATTTTCTGAGCTTCATACAGTTTCCAATCTATATCTGTGAAGTGACTTTCTATAATTGGATTCCATAGAGTAGAAATCAGAGATTTTTTGAATAATGACATATTTTATTCTCTTTTTTCCCATCTATCATCTACCTCACATACCTCAGATACAGAAACAGAAGTAAAAAGGATCTAGGAGATGTTTGCAAAGCAATTTGAATTTGTCAGAGAGATGTATGAGGAAATAAAAATGGTTTTCAGTTTTGATTGAACTTTGTAGATGAGTAATAACATAGTTATCTTCTGCTCTTAAAAAGCTGTAGTGAAGTAGTGAAGGAAATAAACTATTTTTTCTTTATTCATTTGACAAATATTTTTAAAGCACCTACTTGAAGCAAATTTTATTTTAATTACAATAGTAAATTTGCATTGATCTGAATGGTATGAAATATTGAAGCAAATAAAAGTGGTACAAGGGCAAACACATGAGCTTTGAAATCACAAGACTTCATTTGGTATGCCAGTTCTGTTATTAACTACTTGTGTGACTCTGGCAGAGGCATTCTATTAAATAAGGATGAGAGACTATGAGATCCTTATAGGTCTATGTCTATTTTCCAAAGGTTTATATGCTTCCTTTGACATTCAATATTGATCAATATACATTATTTGATGATGTGTAGTTTGACATGTACCCCTTCTTCCTTTTTGATATATACCTCTACAATCTGCCATATAAAGTCGTACTGAGAATCAAATGAATTAGTATATGTAACATACAATATAATGGTAAAACATTATATAAAAGTGACATTTTTAATGAACTAAAATGGTAGAATTCAGCCAAAAATATAATGTAGATAGCTGATAAATACTTTTCTTTTTCAAGAAATGTGTAGGGGGTGGAGGAAAGACAATGATTCACCTGAGCTCTTCCCCAAACTTCTCCAAATAACTTTAAGTATTGCCATAAGACACTTTCTGGATCAGCAAAACTGACAAAAGGACAGGATGAAGTAATTTTCCAGCCAAAGCAAACTTATAAGGTTAGCAGGAAAAGTCAGTTGTACATGGGTAAGAGTGGAGAACAGTACAAAACAGGCTTTGGCAGAACAGACGTGGCCCCAGAAAACCAAGAGGAGGGCTTTGGAGTCACTGAATGATCAGCAACAGCAACAGTTTCTGGAACTCTCAGTCCAGAGAGAGTAAGTTGATCAAACAACTGGTCAAAATTATATTATAGGGGTCTCTTTGCTGTCACTGAGGCAGGACACTGTTGCTTTGTCCATCCTTAAATCCAGAGCACTGTGCTGGGTGGCAGTCCCAGGTCAAGGAGTAGCACTAACATACCAGAGCTTGCAGTGGCCACAATGGAGCACAGACCCTCCTCACAGCTCCGAGGGAGAAAAAAAGAGTATTTGTGGTTGCTCACAGAACACAACACAGGGCAGGAGAGTAGTAAACACACCTCTCCTTATATTATAATACCTTGGAAGAAATGAAAATTTACAGGTCCCTAGTGTTTCTGAAAATAGCTGCACAAAACCATAAGTTTGTTACTGTGCACCCTCTACTTTGATAGCAGAGCTGTACTTTAACAAAGAGTTAAAAGTCATGATATAGGCTGGAGAAATGAGCCAATAATAAAAAAATATATATTCTCACCTTAGAAATTAATTATGCTAACCAAGAATATCCAAACACACTCAGAAGAAGATAAAAATGTCAAAGCTCCTATATCTAAAGCCTCCAAGAAAAAAATATTGAACTCATGCCCTGGAAGGGTTCAAAAATAAATGGCTTGGGGCAGCTAGGTGGTGCAGTGGAATAGAGCACCGGCCCTGAATTCAGGAGGACCTGGGTTCAAATCCAGCCTCAGACACTTGACATTTAACTAGCTTAAACCCCAATTGCCTCACCCAAAATAAATAAATAAATAGATGGCTTTTTGAAAAAAAAAAGAAAAGAAAGAGAGGTAAAGAAAAAAGTTGGAAAAGGATATTAGAGTGATGCAAGAGAAAATCATGAAAAAGTCAAAAACTTGGTAAAGGAGACACACACAAACACAAACACAAAGTTCTGAAGAAAAATACGCCATAAGAAACAGAATACACCAAATGGTAAAAGTGGTACAATGAGCCAATGAGGAGAAGAATGCCTTGAAAAGCAGGAGTGTCCAAATAGAAGAGAAGGGGGACAGCTAGGTGGTGCAGTGGATAGAGCACTGGCCCTGGAGTCAGGAGGACCTGAGTTCAAATCCATCCTCATACACTTAACACTTACTAGCTGTGTGACCCTAGGCAAATCACTTAACCCCAATTGCCTCACCCCCAAAAAAAATATAAGAGAAGGTTCAAAAACTTAATGAATAAAATAATTCCTTAAAAAATATAATTCAGGAAATGGAAGCTATAGACTTTATGAGAATTCATGAAACAATAAAAAGCAACCAAAAGAATTAACAAATAGTAGACAAATATCTCATTGACCAACAAAAAACAAAAACAAAAAACAACAACAACAACAACAACAAAAACCTCAACCTGTAAAATAGTTCCAAGAGAGATAATTTAAAAATTATTGGACTATCTGAAAGCCATTCTCAAAAAAAAAAAAAAAAAAGAGCCTAGACATCATTCAAGGAAAACTCCCTGATATTTTAGACCAGAGAGTAACATAGAAAGTGAAAGAAGCCATGGATCACCTCCTGAAAGTGATCCCAAAATGAAAAGTCACATGAATATTATGGGCAACAGTACTGAGCGCCAGGTCAAGAGAAAATATTGCCAGCAGACAGAAAATAAACAACTCAAGTGTGATGGAGCCTCAGTCAGGATAGCAAAAGATTTGGTAGCTTCTACAATAAAGGATCAGAGGGCTTGGAATACAATATTCTGGAGGGCAAAGGAACTGGGATTATAACTGTGGGTAAAAAACAGAAGTTTTAGCTTAATCATTTGAGAGTTGAGCACATGCTACTAAAAGCGTCTCTTGAAGGACAACCCTTTTGGGGAGGAGAGCACAATGAGGGCGGTGTTTCCTGCTGCTGCCCAGAGGAGCAGTGGCGAAGCATGCTGTACTTCCGGGACTGAGAGTGGAATGGAAGTTCACTTTCTGTCTCGCTGACTCTGGCTTCTCAGCTTAGCAGTGGCATCACATGCGTTTGGCTCTGATTCTCGGCCTGGCAGTTTTGGATTCTGTGAGTTTTATAAAAGAATATAGACTAAGCATAGATCTAATATTATTCATTTGTATTTCTACTTTCCTATTTCTCTAATTGGTATCACTTTTTTGTTATCTAATTAATCCCCAAACAATAGAAAACAATCCTCACTGATTAAGCTCAGAGGTTTCTTTTCTTACTGGTCTAGAGATATATAAGGGAAAAATTAAAGGGGGAGTTTAATGCTCATATATCCAATTTTAAATCTCATACAACCAATAATCATGTATCAGCAAAACTGAGTATAATGCTTCTGGGGTGTTGGGGCGGAGTGGGGAATGGTTATTCAGTGAAAAAGAAGGACTTTCAAGTATGCTTGAAAAGATCAGAGATGATGGAAAATATGACTTTCAATCCAAGACACTAAATAAACATAAAAAGGTAAACAGGAAAAAGGAAATTATAAAACAATTTTAAAAGATTCACTGTTTATGTTCCTACATGTGAAGATGATACTTGTAACTTATAGAGAACCTTCTCATTATTAGGGCAGTTGAGAGGAGTACATATAGACAGAGGCCCCCAGGTGTGAGTAGAATATGAAGGGGTAAGATCTAAAAAACATATAAAATTAAGTGGTGAGGGAGGAATGAACTGGGAGAAATTGGAGGGTAAAATGAAATGGGGATACATTCTCTCACCATAAAAGAAACCAAGAAAAAGCTTGCACAGTTGAGGAGAAGATGGAGAAATTGACATGTGTGAGTGAACCATACTCTCTTCAAATTGACTCAAAGAGGGAATAATATACACACTGAATTTGGTATAGAAAATCTATCTTATTCTGCAGGAAAGTAGGAGGGGAGGGAGATAAAAGAGGATAGAGAATAGAAGGGAGGGGAGATTGGGGTAAAGGGTAGTTAGAGAACAAAACACTTTTGAGAAAAGAATAGTGTGAAAGGAAAGAGAGAAGAGAATAAATTAAAGTTGGGGACTGGCCAATAGGACAGAGAAGGAAAATGACAAATATTGAAGGGGGTGTGGGAAAAATGAGACATTATTGCTATTGGTGGAGTTCTAAACTATTCAACCATTCTGTAGAGCAATTTGAAATTATGCCCAAATAGTGTTAAAAACCATGTATACTCTTTGAACTAGCAATACCAATTCAAAAAAGGAAAACGTCCTATAGGTACAGAAATGTTTATAGCAGCTCTTTGATGTTGGCAAGTATTTAAAAATTGAGGGGCTGCCCATATTCAGGAATAGCTAACCAAACTGTGGTATATGATTATTATGGAATACTATTGGTCTATAAGTAATGATGAAGAGGATGCTCTCAGTAAAATCTAGAAAGATTTACATGAGCTGATGCAAATTGAAATGTACTGTGTACAAAGTAACAAAAATATTGTGGGATGATATGAAGTGGATGATTTAGCTAGGCTCAGGAATACAATGATCCAAGACATCTCTGAAAGACTTATGATGAGGATGGTATCCATTGGCAAGAGAAAGAACTGATGGTGACTAAATACAGATTGAAGCATTTTTTACTTTATTTTCTTGAGTTTCTTTGTCCATTTTCTTTTAAAATGTTACTAATATGGAAATGTTTTGCATGAGTACACATGTATTGCCTGTATGGAATTTCCTTTTCTTCTCAAAGAGGGAATGGGAAAGAAGGGAAGAAGGGAGAGAATTTGGAACTCTCAAATTTTTAAAAGTTAGAGATGTTAAAATTGTTGTACACTGTAATTGGAGGAAAATAAAATACTAAATTAAAGAAAAAAAGAACTTAAGAAAAGAACTGCATATTTTTCCAATTTCATTACCCCAATGTAATATAGTGCATTTATACTTTAGCTTAAACCATGTGGAATTGATTTTGAAGGACGTAGGAATATAATAACACAGCTGGAAGATTCCTTATGCATCTTCTAGTGCAATGAGAGATGGTTATTTTTTCAAAGAACCTAGAGATAATAAATGGAAGATCACCAGATATTGAACATATGCCCTATGTCTTATGATCTTGGGTCAATTCAAAAAAAAGCCTTCTATGGCGTCACTTTCCTTACTGGATACTGATGGCAGTACTTCCAAATTTTATACATATCTTATAATTGTTTTATTTTTTCGTTTTTTAGAATTAGTTTTCTTTTATTTTCCATTCTGAGAGAAATGATAATTAATCTCCCATGAATATCCTTTTTTATTTCCTCATTTGGAGATTAGGGTCAAAGCTTATTTCTTTGAAGGGCAGGGTTGAGGATGAGATGAAATCTTGAGGCAAGATTTAACCAACTGGAAAGTTTAAATTTGATCCAGAAGGGAGAAAGAGATTCTAGTCTAAGTGAACTCTGGCCTATTGTGTTCTAGTCAGATAGCTCTCAGTGGAGGGTGGACCACCTTTGTCTAGATTGGCCCTAGGCAGAGATATGTCTAGGTAAAATTGTATCTCTTTTGTGTGAGGAGTGAGTGATCAAAGCCAAGTCCCTGAGCCTTTCATTAGAATAGTTTACCTGCTCATTATATATTCATTCTCTCATTAATTGATAAACAGTCCAGAATTGATTTCCAACTGTCTGGAATACCCAATCTTCCAAGGGTATGTATGTCTCAAGAGGTCTTCAGCAGGGTTCTTTTTGTTTATGAGAGAAAGCCAAATTATCATCCTTTTATTAACTATTCACTGGCCATACTTAATAAAATTATTTATTACCCCAAAACTAAGTATCTCAATTTTTTTATACATCATAATTCCAAATTCTTCCAGTTCACTCTTCCCTTTCCCTGCCCATTGAGAAGGCAAGAAAAATGAAACCCTTTTCAAAGAGGTATACTCATGAATTTTTTTTCTCAGTAGCTATGTTCAAAAATAAAGAAAGAAAATATATGCTTATATTTCTTATCTCCCATGAATTTCTCTATCTTTTGTTTGGTCATTAACTCTTCCTTTATCTGTAGACCCTACAGGTCGCTTCGTCCATGTTTCATTAATTTGGTAATGATGCCACCTGTCATTTCTAAATCATGCCCCTATTTTGATTTTTTCTTGGTATAAATTGTAAGATGTTAGCTACTATCTACTTTCTACCAAACAAATTTCAAGTTTTCCAGACAACTGTTGAATACTGTGATCCTGTACTAATAGATAGGATCTTTGGGTTTATCAAACCCTAGGTCACTGTGCTCATTTGTTTATGATATATGTATATAAGTATATATGATATATGATATAAGTATATGGTATACTTAATCTGTTCCATTGATTAAGCACTCTATTTTTTATCCAGTACCAATTGGTTTTTATGATTACAGCTTTGTAACATAGTTGAAGTTCTGGTACAGGTAGGCTCCCTACCTACTTATTTTTTAAAATTGATTTTTTTTATAATCTTGCTCTTGTTCCCCTCACTAGATGACTTATTTTAGCATTGTAAATAATTCTTTGGTTCTGAATAAGTAAACAAACTTAGCTATGGTTCTGAATAAGTAAACTGATTTAGTATTGTATTTTTTATTATATTATCTTGGCCTACACTTAAGCAATTATTATTTCTCCAATTATTTCTCAAAATATTTAAATTTATTGGTATAAAGTGTTTATATGTATGCTCATAAAATTATTGCATGTGTGTCTTA